>NC_137269.1:28774561-29159561 GCF_053477335.1 Acartia tonsa | reverse complement strand
TTTGGTATAACTGCCAGCGCCAAAATTTCTTTTTTGAGAAATCTAATATAAAATACACATAAAAATAAACATTTCCTGAAAAAAAAGTTCTTCTGACTAAAATGGTCCGACTTTTAAGGGTTAGTAATAATAATTTATGCTGTTTTGTAGCCTTATCTTTTTTTTTGTATGGTCGTTTTTATGTTATGGCCTTTTCCTTTGTTTGACTTCAAAATGCTTGGATTGGAAAAAAAATTATTATTTTGAAATTGTTTGTATGACCAACTGTTTTTTTGCAAACATAATCACTTTAAATTATGATTATTCTCTTATGATAAGTATGACGTCTTAGCATTTTTTAAATCATGAAATAGTTTTTTAGGTGGTAGTATTCTTAATTTTTGTGAAAGTACATGCATGTATATCCCCTCTTTGTGTAATTCTGATATGAATCCGCCCTAATGGACTTCAGACATACAAATGACAGATTGTGGATGTCATTGTGTCCTAGTTATATGATTTTAAAACTAGAAGAACAATTCATCTAACTCCACTGTAACCAAAGTTTTTTGCTGACATACTTGGATGGACAGACAAATTATTAAAATTAGTGAAATTGATATAGAAAAAATTGGAAAATATTTTTTTAAATTATTGCTCGAGACTTTTAATTAGACAGATAAGACCAAATAAAGATATGTGCGTGTGTGTTCGTACATGATTACAATAACCAGAAGTTATTATCCTGATCAATGGCTTTACAATAATGAGCAAGAAAAATTACCGAGATGTTAAGGGACAGACGGACAGACATCATTCTACTTTGTATTATTGATAGAATAGCTTCACTTTTTATAAACATTTTGTTATTAAATAATGTCTAATTTTGAATGGCCATACAAAGTCAGTTTCAAACGGCTATTCTGAAGGCTACAAGGGAAGATTCACCTTGGTCTATATTAAGTTGATGATATTTATAACAATTCTCCTTCCCCCCCCCCTCAAAAAATAAAAATTTATAGGTTGTTTTGGTGATGGTTAGTATGGCTGTCAGAAATTAAAACTAAAAAAAACTAGGATGGTAATATCCATAAAAACGAAGCTATAAATTTAGATGGTATGACAAACGAACATTAACATAAATTGTGTATATGTGATGAAAAACTTCTTAAATACAGGATTCTGTTTAAAGACATTCTTACATTTTAGGATAAAATTATGAAGATGCTTCGCTTATAATATTGTATGTGTTGTTCTAGGAATCAATATTCAAAAAATCAAATCAATAGGATAAAGATATCAAACAAAAAATTTTATAATTAAAAGGAAAGATAAATTAACATAATCACTTGTAGAGTGTCAGAACTGTATAAGCAGAATGTAAATGTTTAAGTATAAACAAAATTGGAAGACAAATTGCTTTAATACAGGATAATGCTTAAGAACATACTTACATTTTTAGGACTTGATTATAGAGATGCTTTGCTTTGTCCTAGGAATCAGTATTCTAAAAACCAGATGAATAGGATAATTAAATCACATGAAATATTTTTGTCAAAAACTTAAAAATCAACATATTGTAAATGTACGTACAGACATTTTCATAAAGATTATAGAGTTGCTACGTATCTTAAATCATACCTTACTATTATAGGAATCATCATGCAAAGTTTGAGAACGGTAGGACAATGTCTAAATGAACTAAAAGAGCTAACCGTTACGGACGTACAGACGGACGGACCGACTCTAATTATAGAAAAACTTTGCTTTTAAAAATCTATTAGGATGGTGGTATATAATGTCTAATGCCTAAATTGTTTATTTATCGTATACATGCTAAAAAGTAAAAAGTCAGTGCAATAAAAAGATTTTGATCATGTAAAGAAAACGAAGTTGCAGGTTTTGTAGTATTTTCACAGTAGCTTTTCTCCTATTTTTAGCCCTGCGGGGCATATTTTCTAACCCTGCAGGGCAATCATTAAAATTTACATAACCTAACCTAAAATAACCTTTCAAAAGCGACTGTGAAAATACGACGAAACCCGCAACCTCGTTTTCTTTCCATAACCCAAAGATTCTTTTCAATTTTATGTTGAAAATTTTTGAATTTGTCAAAACTAATTTGCAACCCTCCACTGTAAACCGACAAAAAAAGGTTTAGGATGGTTAAAAGTAAATCTTTTCTATAATTAGGGACTGTTCGTCTGTGCGTCCAAAAATATGAATGTCCCTAACGGATGGCTCTTATCATTAATTTATACCATTGGGATTTTTCTGTCTATTTAAAGCTTTGCATGATGATTTAAATCTGTAACAAATAAGCAATAATTTTTTGAGCAAAGCATCAAGTCCTAATAATATAAGTATATCGTGTATTTACGCAATCTTGCAACGAATTTAAACACATTTGTGTTTATGCTTAAAATTTTATATTCTGTTTATTAAGTTCTAACAATCTACAAGGGTTAATGTTTGTTTTGCTATCATATTTTGGATTTTCGCTTTATTCTTTATTTTTGTTGTTCTTTCTTGTTTAAGTAGTTCATATATTTACATCTAATAAAAATAATAAAATACTAATAATAGCTATAATAAACAGGGAGTAAGGAAGGGGACAATGGATCGAATATTCAATCTTTAGGAGTCTCAGACTTTGGGTACTGGCTTAAAGGGAATGTGCAAGAATTTAGCAGTTTCTGACTGAGTTTGGGTACTTGCGCAAGAAATGCCCCTACTCGCTGTGTTAGTTTAGAATATATATAGTTTTGCAGACAGAGAGTAGTTTAAATATAAATACACGGCCCCCCTCCCATACTCCATTTCACTCCCTTCTCCCCCACCTCCTTTTTTAAAGCAGACAAGAAAGGGAAATGGAGAAGGGAGGTGGGTGCAAGTAAAAAAAACAGGATAAAAAGGGGCAGGAAGGCGTGCGGGTCATATTCTTGCCCAACCAGCTAGCAGTTACCCTACACGCCTGCCTGTCCCTTTTTTCCCTGTTCACATCACTTGCCCCCAAATCTCTTTTCTCTTTCCCTGTCATCTGGAAAGTTCTAGGGAGATTTTTCTGGTAATTAATTACAGAATGGTTGTCAGTCTGTAATACTGGTAATCAAATTTTCAAATTATTGCTTTTTTTCTTGGAACTTTTTTCTTAGTTTATGGTTTTCTAGATTTAATTAACAATCACTTTACAATTTCCACCAAATTTTCAGGATTATTCTAGATTTCATTGCCTTTCTTCGCAAACTCTTAAATTGAATTAATTGCCCATTGTCCCCTCCCTTACTCCCTGTATAATAAATCATTGATTTCAGTTTGTTTTTCCCCAATTAAAGTATTAAAGAGAAGAACAAATAATAATTTAATATTATTGAATAAAAAAATTAATGTTTGCATCCTATTAGTAGTAGGTTTTTGGTTGTGTAGCTCAAAATTATGGTAACTACTGAACCGAGTGAGTTCCTTATTTCAGGGAAGCTTCACATTGGTACCAGGAACTTTATTTTAAGATTAAAGTATTTGGATAGTTTTTGGCCATTTTTCTACCCTTTCCAATGCAGAGCATATAGGTGCTGGGGACGCAGTCGATAGAAGATAAAGTTATTTAAAGATATTTATGGGCTTGCTAAAATTTAATTTAACGTATTGTCATTTCACTCAAGAATCCCTTAAAATTTTTTTCGATAATGGTTAGGACCCACCCATATGTTTTGCAATTAGGTTAAGGAAAACTAATAATAAAACTATTTCTTGTGCATGCAGTAATGGCCGTATATGATTTTTAAAGTTGAATAAAAAAAAACATTTTTTGAATATACTTTATATGAACACACTGCTTTAAAATTTTGTTGTTTTAAAGGGACTCTTAACTATAAACATTTAAAATTGAAACTGCCCAGTGCCGACCAAGTCTTACTATGCACATATCATTACTTGGCTTTTACATCAGATTTTCATGTTCTCTGATAAAATAAAACTTGCAGCGAGCTAAAATAACGATTACCCCCTTTACACCCCCCTGACCCAATCCACTCCCTTCCTACCTCCAACCCAATATATCTTTTTATGAATAATATTCCTTTATTTTTCAGAGTGACTTTATATAGGTCACAGAAACTTATTCAGAGGTTTATGAGGTTCGACATTCCCCCCTCTCATCACAAAAGTCTATCCATCTTTCTATCTATCTGTCTGTTTATCTTTTAACACTTTTATTGTCCTCTATCTCTCTATTTGTCTATCGATATGGCTGTCTTTTTTATATTTACTTTTTTTGAATCTAGCCATTTCAGATTAAAAAATATTTATATTTCCAGAAAAATGAAAATATGTGGTAAAAATAATATAATTAATTACTTAATATAACAAGGGAACATTTGTTGGAAAAAGGTGTCAGATATCTCCCACCTACTTTGCTAAAATTGAAAGTTCTTTTTCTGTAAAAACAAGGATGACAATATCCATAAAAGCGAGGCTCTTAAACTGTTCGACAAACGAACATTGTGATTTGTAGTGTCAAACTGAATAATCAGATTATAAATGTATAAAAGACGAATCAAAATTGTAAGTAAATTTGTTAAAATACTACTGAAATACAGGATAATGTTTAAGGACATACATACATATCGGACAATTATATCACATAAAATTAATTGTTCAAAAAGTTGAAAATCAGACATTCTGGTAACGATTATATAGAAGCTATGCTTTATAAATCGATAAGACAATGCCTAAATTAACAACAACAAAAAACTATCCGTTCCAGACGGACCCTAATTATAGTAAGGCTTCGCTTTTTTTGTTAAAAGTCAATTATAACAAGGATGACAATATCCATAAAAGCGAAGCTCTAAAACGGTAGGACAAACGAACATAGATGTCAGACATAGAAGTAAATTTGTTGAAAACTGCTTAAAAATAGGATAATGTTTAAGGACATACTTACGTTTTTAGGACTTTATTATAGAGATGCTTTGCTTATATCATTGTTTTTGTTGTCCTAGGAATCAGTTTTCCAAAAAATCAGATCAATCGGATAATTTTATCTAAAAAAATTTGTTCTTAAAAAAAATAAAAATCAACATGTTTAAAATGAACGTACGGAAATTCTGGTAACAATTATAGAGTTGCTACGCTTTCTAAATCCCACCAAACTACTACAGTAATCACCATGCAAAGTTTGAAATCGATAGGACAATTCTAACATGCCTAAATTAACGGTCGGACGTATGGACGGACCAACCCTAATTATAGAAAAGATTCGCTTCTAAAAGGGATGCTTAAAAGTTGAAAGGGGACGGAGGGTTATAAATAATTCTTTAACATTTCTTGGATAAGATATTGGAGGATGAATTGATAAACATCATTCTCAATAACGGTAATAGTTATTTCTCGTATCGTATTATAAACGGCTTTCCGCGGATATAGAGTGTACAATTATAAGATTAAAACTAGTTTTTTTAGCCCCGAGGTAACGGAGGCACCGGCTAAAAAAAACTGGTTTTAATCTTATGATTGTACATTTCTATATTCGAGAAAGCTGAATATAATACGATGCTAGACATGGTTTTTTCGTATGGATGAGAACCGGTTCCTATCCACCGGATTCGAATGAATACGAGAAATTAAATTACTCTCCATCACTTGTTAAAAAGTGTTTTAGTCAACAAATAAGATAAAGTAGTTTGAAAGCTTTGAGTCTGTCTGTCTGTCTGTCTGTCTGTCTGTCTGTCTGTCTGTCTGTCTGTCTGTCTGTCTGTCTGTCTATCTATCTGTCTATCTATCTATCTATCTATCTATCTATCTATCTATCTATCTATCTATCTATCTATCTATCTATCTATCTATCTATCTATCTATCTATCTATCTATCTATCTATCTATCTATCTATCTATCTATCTATCTATCTATCTATCTATCTATCTATCTATCTATCTATCTATCTATCTATCTATCTATCTATCTATCTATCTATCTATCTATCTATCTATCTATCTATCTATCTATCTATCTATCTATCTATCTATCTATCTAAGTTGATTATCAAGTTGGAAAGTTTAGTGATTTTTTTTAGTATTAATATATTTATCTTAAGTATTAAATTGATAAATAAAACTTGAAGCCAAATTACATATATTCCGAGTTTTTTAGGTAGGGGTTAATTTTGGAAGAAAAAAAGGGTTTTTAGGAGTTTATTTTTAGTAAAAAAGGGTCGGGAGCTGTCAACATATATTTTTATCTTTTTTCGGCTTTGAAAGTGTTTTTTACAGCCGGCTGCGAAATAATATATATATACATGATAATCTGACAAAGATTTCAACCAACTAACATTTTTCATAACCATTAAAAATTACAAAAAAATTATAAACCAGGAGATCAGAGCTTCAAATATTTACACTCACCCAAACTTTGATCCGGATCTTTTACTCAATGATGTTGCCGTCATAATTATGGAACGATCTGTTGATCTTACCAGGTTACAAGTTTAGATAATATGTCACTAATTTATATAAAACAAGGATGACAACATCCATAAAAGCAAAGCTCTGAAATGTAAGGACAGAGGTGAATCCTAAAATGGTGGGTCCGGCTCTCTGGCATATCTCAATTTTGGCGAACTTAAAATTTTGCAACGCCTTAGTAGAAACAAAATTAATTTATATTTAGAATATATACATTCTGTATTAAAAAGCAATTAAAATTATAAAGAAATTTAATTTTGTATAACAAAAATATCAATTTGATTTTAAAAATTAGCGATGACATCGCAGACAACTTCGTATGAAACTAATGTAAAAATTCGAGTTACTTCTAGGATGTCATGACACTTTTTTTTAGTAGCGAAGCTACTCTATTTCCAAAATGTCCATCTATACTTAACTTTGTCATAAATGGAGTAGGGGAAAGGTGATTTTCTCAGCTACTATTCAAGATAGACACCTGAAACTTCTTGACACCATTCATATAATCATTTTTGAAAACAATGGCAGTTGTAGGTAGCTTTACCCCTTCCGTTTTTGAGTGGGGAGGAGGGGGACGGGCATTGAACGCTTCCTTTAACCTTTTATATCATCCTCTATTACAGCAAGAAGGTTGTGTGCATATTCCCTGGTTGTTAAAAAATTTCCGACCGTAAGTCGTTACCTTGATAAAACAAACAAATAAACTATTAGGAAACCATTGTTCTAGAGTTCCTCAGATGTTTTCTATCTAATTTTATGTGTGAGAGTCCACATCTCCATCCTTGGGGTTACAGGATGCGAACAAACAAGGCAGGATCATGCAGGTGAAGAACAAAAATATTTTTTTTTACTTAAACAAAGCTTTTTACATTACCAATATATTAAAAGATCCTATAGTAGTCCATATCAATTTAAAATATAGGGTTTAAAGTCATTTTCAGGTTTTGGGTATGACCTGCATAAAACTTTAAATGGCTCCTATGAAAGCACTTTTAGACTAAGATAATTTTATTTTTAAACTCCAAGCTTAAACTAACATGTTAACATGACATATTAAAATGTCATAAAAATCTGCCGCTATTTTCCCACCAACCGCTAACTGCAGTGGCAGACAGCTTCCAAGTACACCACTGAAGTTTATATTTTGAGAATTCTAATACAAAATAAACTTTTTTTTTGGAAAAATTGCTCTTCTACCCTCAAAAATAAAGAAAACTACAGCAGCTTAAAATCTTTAAAAAGGGCCTAACAAGGATGACAACATCCATAAGTAGCGTGGCACAAAAATCGTGGATGGGAATACATACAAATAGAATGAAAGAGTAATCTTTAAAATCAAGAAAAGATTCACTGGAAAAAATAAACACAAAACCTTATTTTATTTTCTATAATGATTGACATACCAACGGCCAAAGTAAATTATATGCTGGATTTAATTTAGATATCAATAACTAAAAAAGATTTGAAAATCGGACCATAAACACCAAAGTTATGGTGAAAAATTTGAAAAATACAAATATAGCCTAAAACCTGCTAAAAAGCAGTCCGACCGCTATGAATGTGTTAAAGTTAATTATGCTCGTTAGTGTTGGGAATGTTGACAAAAAGTTTCAGCCTTCTATCTGTCATAGGAGCCGAGAAAATCACGTTCCCCCCACTTTGTCTCCAACCGAAATACGGACATTTTGAATTATAGAGTAGCTTCGATACTAAAGTAAAAGGGTAGGAAATACAGAAATTCTTTATAAAACAAACACTCTTTTAGACGGACTAAAAGACATTTTAAATTATAGAGTAAATTGCAAACAAATAAAAGATTCATTTTTCAGCTCAATTTGTTCCTGCAAACATTTTTAAAAAAGCCTTTCTATAATTTTGATCGGTCCCCCCGCCCGTACGTCCGTCCATACGAATTAGAAAGTGTAGCAACTCTACCAAGAAAGTCTGTACGTTCATTTAACCCTTAACGGTCGGAGAGGGGAGGGGGGGCGTTGAACGCCCCCTCATCCAGTTTTTTCTATCTCATTTCTGTGTGTGAAAGATAAAGAGCCCATACTGCTTGACTTTTTAAGTGTGGGTATGACACATAACTGAGAGTTGGAATTTTTTGAATATCTCCATCCTGGCGGGCACAGGATGCCAGCAAACCTGGCAGAGTCATCCAGGTAAAGAACAAAAATATTTTTTTAATTAAACAAAGCATTTTATCTTACCAAAATACTAAAATATCCTTTAGTAGTACATCCTCATATTAAATACAGGTGTTCAAGTCAATTTCAGGTTCCAGGTATGATCCTGCAGGTCCTGATCCTCCAGGTCTCCAGAAATCTTTAAAAGGCTCCTGTGGCCGCAATTTTTGACTTAGAGACTTCAAACTTTAAACTTAAGCTTTTCTTACATGTCTACATAATGTATTAAAATTTCATAAAGATCCGCCGCCGTTTTCCCGCCGACCGCCGACTGCGACGGCTGGCAGCTGCCAAATATAGCTGCTGCCGCTGAAATTTATGTTTTGATATTTCAAATATAAAATTTACATAAAAATAAACATTTTCTGCAAAAAAATTTTCTTCTAGCTTCAAAAATAAAAAAAATTACAGCCGTTTAAAATTTTTAAGTAAAAAAGGACCTAAAAACAAAGGTTGTTAAATAAAAGGGTGAAGGAAGCAAAAATTGACTTTGACTTACTTAAGGTCGGAAATTCATCATAACACAGGGGACTTGCACAAAAAAAATTAGCCCTCTAGCTCTAATAGGAACTGAGATAATAAGGTGCGGCAAGGGGCCCGACTGTTAAGGGTTAAAACATGCTGATTTGTAACTTTTTTGACAACATTTTTTGTATAAAATAATAATTAAAATCGACATTTTAGAATTGTCATATCAATTTCGAATTTTTCATAATGATTCCTATGACAGTTAGGCACAATTTAGAACAGTTTTGTACGAATAAGAAAGCGTAGCAACTCTATATTATCTATCAGAAAGTCAGTCACTCCATTAAAAGATGCTGTTTATCCTTTTTATCTGGTTTTTGGAATAATGATTCCTAGGAAAATAAGTTAAAGTATTATAAGCAAGGCATCTCTATAATCAAATCCTAAATATGAAAGTATGTCCTTTTACTGATTCCTATATTTATGCAATTTTACAAAAAATGTATGTACAATTTTGTTTAGACTTGGAAATTAATGTTCGTAATTTATTGTTTGACTGTTCTTCCTTCTGATTTTAGAGCTTTGATTTTATGGATGTTGTCATCCTCGTTTTACTTTAAAGTGAACACATTTTATATTCTGCGAATAAATTGACGCCTAAGCTAAAGTCACCCGTTACTGTTGAAATGAAAGATAATCAGAAATAAAATATGATACATGTATAAAAAATCAATATTTTTTATATTTTTATTCTCAAAACTGTTTAATTAATGGTGGTGAATTAACCACTTTTTGGTACGCCCCCCTTGAAACGCCTCTATTATTCTACATTCAAATTGATAATAGTACACAATGTTATTAGGTACATTGTTGTATTGATTTTTTAAAAGAAAAAAGAAATTTAATTTTTAAAGATAATTTAATAACAACCGTTCGAGATTATATTAATCAATAATAATTTTTAGATTTTTTCGTTTAATTAAATTCTTTGAAATTTTGGCGATAGTTCTCAGTGAGTAAACATACAAAATGAATGTTGTTATATATTTTTGACTTTAAACAAATGCTTTAGTTAAGACAAATTAGTTGTACCAAATGATTTTTTTAGTAGAAGAACTACTCTATAACTCAAAATTTTAATGTGTTCGTCTGTAAGAATTGGTATTTGAAAAAGCTAAAGATTTTAACTGCTATATAATAAAGATGGCTAAATTTTTATGGAAAAATTATGGTTTCCTCAAAGGGACTAGTTGAGCAAAGAACACCGCAAACACTCTAAATTACAAATAAATTGAAAATAATGAATTCGGAAATTTTTAAAGTGAAGCTTCTCTATAATTATGGTCGATCGGTCAGTCTGTCTGTCCGGCCGTGACGGTTAGCTCTTTTTGTTAATTTAGACATTTTTTCTTATCAATTAAATAATTTTGTATGTTGATTCCTATATAAGTCAAATACGATTTAGGAAGCATAGCATCTGTTAAGTAAATGTTACTAGAATTTCTGTATGTCCATTTCAAACATGTTGATTTAAAATTTTTTTTTGCGATAGTTGGCGATAATTGAAATAATGATTCCTAAGACAACATTGTACAGTGTTTTAGCCGAAGCTTCTCTATAATTAAGTCCTAAAAATGTAAGTATGTCCTTAAACAGTATCCTATATTTAAACAGTTTTACACTCTACAAATGTTGATGTGCGTTTGACCTACCACTTCAGATCTTTGCATTTATAGATGTTGTTTATGAATGTTTTCATAAAATCATAATGTTATTATAATTTACTGTATATGCACAAATTTATATCCAATAATATTAACCGTTCCTAACCTCTCTGGAGGGCCTTAACCCTGTCAGGATTATTTAATATTTCCTAAACTAATCTAACTCAATCTAACCTAACCTAACCCCTGGGAAGGGGGGTAAATCCTGGAGGGTTTCTGTTATAACTAACATAACTAAACCTAACCTAACCTAATTTTACTGAGCCAAAGTGAATCTAACCCCTACGGAGGTTTCAAACCCATTAGGCTACTCAATATTATCTGACCTTACCTAACCTTACCTAAACCCTGCAGGGAGCCCTAATCCTGCGAAGCTACTCTATATTATCTATTCCTATCTAAATAAACCTAACTTAACCTAAACTAACCAATGCAGGGGACCCTAACCCTTTTGGGATACTCAATATTAATTAAACTAGCCTAACCTTACCTAATTGAATCTAAAATAGCCTGACTCCTGGAGGCAGCTCTAACCCTGCAGGGTTACCCAAGATTATCTTACTAAACCTACCCTACCTAACTCTATCCTAACCCCTAACATAACGGGTCTACTCAATATTACCTAACATAACCTAGCCTAGCTTAGCCTAACCTAATCTGACTTAATCTATCATAACCTAACCCCTATGGATGTGCTAACCCTTCAAGGGTACTTAACATTACCTAAACTAACTTAACATAGCCTAACCTAACCTAACCCAACCCATGTGGAGGGCCCTATTTCAGCGGGACAACTCAATATAACCTAACCTAATTTAATTTAACCTTGTTTAACCTAATCTAAACCCTGTGGGAGGCCCTGACCCTATGGGGCTACTCAATTTCATCTAAACTAACCTAACTAAACGTAACTCAATCTCTGGAGGAGGCCCTAACCCTGTGGAGCTACTTAATTTTACCTAAACTAATCCCTGTGGAGGAGAGCCCTTACCTTGTTTAACCTAACCTTACCCGTGCAGGGGGCCCTAACTCAGCGGGGCTACTAAACTTTACCTCACCACTGCACTGTGGAGGGCCTCCAAGGCTTTAATCTGATAATTTTTCATTTTTAATATCCGAGGAAAGCTGTCTATAATACGATGCGTTAAATAATTATTACTCAGCTTTAAAAGAAATCAGATTTCAAGACTTTAACTTCCCTCATGTCCAATTGTTGAAATTTTGAAAGTTTTTTAAATCTGCCGTTTGAATCATATTGTTTGTTACATCTATATTTAAACCTTTAAAGATTTTACTTTTCTATAAACCATTTCAAAATTAATTTATGATATACATTATTTAATATACAACATTCAAATATAATTTTTTTTATTTCATAAATAACATTTTCTACTTTTCATCCCTATTGTCCTTAAAGTGTTAACTCAGTATAAACTTTGTACTTTCCCCCCAACTAATTTGTCTAACTACGCCTCCCACAATACAAAACTGTATAAAAGTCGTAAGAAATTAAGACGGAAAAAACTCGAGATATTTGTCATGCACGTAATACGTGGACCCACCATTTTAGGGGTCACCAGGACAGACGAATATTAATACTTTAAGAGTGTCAGATCTGAATAGGCAGAATATTAATGAATCCAAACAAAATTGGAAGTAAATTTGTTGCAAAACTGCTTAAATACATGATACTGTTTAAGGACATATTTACATTTTTAGGACTTGATTATAGAGATGCTTTGCTTATAACATTATGCCTTGTTGTAATAGGAATCAGTATTCAAAAAATCAGATGAATATTTGTTGTCATAAAAGTAAAAAGTCATCATGTTTTAAATGGACGTACGGACTTTCTGGTAACGATTATAGAGTCGCTCCGCTTTCTAAATCGTACCTAACTGTTATAGAAATCATCATGCAAAATTTGAAATCGATACGACAATTCTAATCTGTCTTAATCAACGAAAAGAGCCAACCTTTACGGACGTACGGACCGAACCTAATTATAGAAAAGCTTCGCTTTTGATAAGGACAATAAGGTATTACAGTAACAATTGTATATTGAAGGTGTAATGATAACTAATACCTATTACAATTATCAACACACCCCTTTATTATTAAAAGCGGGGCTTTTCTATAATTAGGGTTTGTCCGTCCGTCCGTCAGTAACGGATAGCTTTTTTCGTTAATTTAGGACTGTTAGAATTGTCCTATCGACTTCAAACTTTGCATGATGATTCCTGTAGTAGCTAGGTACCATTTAGAAAGCGTAGCAACTCTATAATCGTTACCACAATGTCCGTATGTCTATTTTAAACATGTTAGTTTTTTTAACTTTATTAACAACAATTTTTATGTGATATAATCATCCGATTGGTCTGATTTTTGGAGAACTGATTCCTATTACAAAAATGTACAATATTATAAGCAAAGCATCTCTATAATCAAGTCCTAAAATTGCCAGAATGTTCTTAAACAGATTCGGTATTTAAAAAGTTTCGCATCAAATTTACGTATAATTTTGTCAAAACATATGTATTTATATTTTGTATATTCAGTTCTGACACTTCACAAGAGTTAATGTTCGTCTGTCATACCTTTTCAGAGCTTCGCTTTTATGGATGTTGTCATCCTTGTTTAAATACAATTTATTTGCTTCGGGTTACTGCACTAATTGAAACAATGTTTTAAATGTATTAATAGTTATTTCTCGTATTCATTTGAATCCGGTGGATACGAAAAAACTTTGTCTAGCATCGTATTATATCCAGCTTTCTACGAATATAAAAATGTACATTCAAATCTTATAATTGTACATTCTATATCCGCGAAAAGCTGTTTATAATACGATGCGAGAAATAACTATTAATTTCTCCATTTAAGTCCCCATATTGGTCTGTCATGCCTGCCAAACTTCAGTGATCTTTATCACAGAAACAAATGCATCACAATTGGTAAGTGCCACATTTCTCTTCTTCCCTACCAGTTACACCTACCATTGACCAATACAAAACGTCCTTAAAAATTGTGGACAATTAACCCAGTCATTGCAAGATTTTAATAATGAATGATTCTGAATTCTAATTGAGCTCTAAACATCTTTTATTTACATTTGAAATTTAACCCTTTCTTTGCTCCATTTATTTTGAAAGGATTTTTTTCTGAAGGTTGAAATATCACTATTTAAGGCTGGGGAAAACAAGAATTCAACACTGCAAGCTTTTCTGCCATACTAAAGAAGGCCACAGGTTTTAGAGAGAAAAAAAACAGTGCTTTATGAAATTTATAGGTTTACATACTTTTATTTTTTATCTTTTCAGTTCCAATTGTACCGTATGACACATGTATTGCTAAGTTACGAGGAACTCGTTTAGGTCAACAATTTAGCCTTCATCCTTCTTTCCTTTGTGCTGGTGGACAGGTTTACTTTGCATTCATTTTATTATTTTGTATTATAATCTTTTTCCTTGGTTCCATTTTAAAAACTAAAACTATACAACAATTAACATTTAATGTTTCTTATTCCAGGAAGGATCAGATGCGTGTACAGGAGATGGAGGTGGACCACTCTTGTGCCCTCTTGGAAGTGAACCTGGCAGGTTTATCCAGGTATCTTTCTATTCCTCTTACAAAGGCCTTTTTGACAATATTAAAAAGCTGATAAAGTAATGTTAAATTTATTAATTTTTTCTTTAATAAATATCAATATTCATAGATAATGAAATTATTCCTTACAACTACCATTTACATCAGGTTGGAGTGGTTAGTTGGGGCATAGGGTGTGGCACTCATGTTCCTGGTATTTATGCTGATCTTACTAAACTAGTTCACTGGATACAGGTATAATTATAATAATCATAGGGTGTGTCACTTATGTTCCTGGTATCTATGCTGATCTTACTAAACTAGTTCACTGGATACAGGTATAACTATAATAATCATAGGGTGTGGCACTCATGTTACGCCTATTTTAAGCCCAGGCTATCCTCCCAGTTTTAAAATACTTGTATATTAACTGACTTAGCAGCACTAAGTACAACTTTTAAGTTCTTAAAGTATGACTTAGTTTGGGGGAAGATTCAAAAACATCAATTCCCCCACCAGTGGGGTACGCTATGTGTTACTCTACCCAGTTCAGTTTAAATTCTGATATAATTTGCTGTCATAATTAAGAATAAGCTACATCACTGATTACTTTGGGCTTTGCATCTACCCTTCTTACAGTACTATTAAAGTAAAATATGTAACAAAAGATTTGAAATGTAGTAAAGCATATATAAAACTCTCACAATGAAGAAAATAAGATATTAATAATTAATTTCTGACAAGATTAAGTGGGTCAAAATAGGCAATAATTTCAATTTAATAAATTAGAGATAAATTACAATTTTAGGTAATTTTGGACGAGTATTCGCCTCTGTATGCAATTGGAAGAGATAATTTGGATAGTCAACAAAAGAAAAATACTCTTATTTCCAGAATTTGGAATTAACCTAACATTATGTTAAACTAAATAAATGTTGATAACAGAAAATATGCATATTTTATTAAGTTATTTAGGTAGATGATATGTGCATTACACAATAATTATTTTATAACTCTTCAGGGCGCTATCCTCTTAGAATTTTTTTTGTTAGATTTAAAAATTTTTATACCATTTTTAAACCATTCCAATATTTAAGCTATTTTTTTCGCCACCCCTTTGAATACAGAGTTCCTAGAGGCAAGGTACGCAGCAGCTAGTAATATAAGGATTATGATTATTTTTTTTATTATTCTTTAAAACCTGAAAAAACATAATATATATCTTAAGGCTAATTATATGAAAAATTTTTTTAAATTTTTATTAACATATACAAACTTGAAATAATATTTAAAGAAGATACTATCGATAAAATTAATAAATTACTGATTATTCATAAAAAGGTGGCTACTCTGTCCTTAAAGTTAGAAACGTTTTAAAAAGTTGATATCCTTGACTTGGCTTTCATTAGAGTATGAAGAAAAAACAGCTGATCGCTTTAATTTCTTTCTTAATCTTTCATGGCCGGCCCAGTCGCACACACACACACACACGCTCCAATTTTGCAAAATGATAAAAAATGAAGTTGACCCCTAAAAATTCACGTTATAATATGGATTTCTAGTTTAGAAAGAGTATACAAAGTAATAAGTTTTTTGTTTGTTTGTCCGTTAAGATCTCGCGAACCAATTTTAGTTCGCTTTCCCCCCAAAAGGTTCAAGGCTATGGGTTTTAAGACTATTTTTCTGTAATTTTTGTACAATGGGAGTGATTTCTCTTGTTTTGTGTTTTTGGATTTAAGATAAGATCTCGCATTACTAAACCAGTTGAGTTCGCTTACCCTGGATGGGTAAGCTTTTTTCTGCTATTACGATTTCTTTAGTGATATATATATATATACATATATTTGAGGTACCTTTTTTTAAATAGATAAAACTAAATCTTCCGTGGACTAATATGAAATTCTTCTCGAAAGGAGAGCCATACCGGTTCAATGGTTAGCTAAATCTTACAATCTTACCTACACCCTATTACTTTTATCCTGTTATATATATTCTAGTAAGGTTTTATTGTATTAAGCTTATATGTCTACGTTTATCAATAGTACTTTATGAGCTAATTGAGTTCTTCTTTCAAAGAGAGTTTCTTATATGTCCCTGGATGGTTTTCGGCTGTTTGATTTTTGTATTTAAGTTTGGTTATTGGCTATTTTCCCAAATAAAATATAATTGAAATTAATTTCAGATTCATTAAAAAATGTTGTAGAATTAAATTATTGATAGAATTTATGAACATTTGAAATCATGCAAAGTATTGTTCTACAATTACGGGGATTATCCTTAATCAGTTGCGGAGCCAGTAGAAATGTTCAGAGGCTCAATATTGGACAGATTGCTTTATTAGGTATTTATCTTTTACTAGGGCGATTTCTCTTAATTGGATGGATGGTTGGCACCCTCCCCCAAAATAGTTATAAACTTTTCCCGCACCTATGAGAAGCTACTTTGTTAGCGAGATCCTTCGGTACAAACAGACGGACAGACAGAGATTCTTTTACTTAATTATGAAACAGGGGTGTATATTCTTTAAAATTGACCCTGCTAATGGGGTTAAACTTAAAATATATGTTATTGGGGGGAAATGAATTTTTCTCCCCTCCTTGGTGAAAAAAACTAAATTAATGTGACGAAGGGGGGGAAATATAAATAGAATAAAGAGTTCTGATTTTTTTTCCATATCCCCCTTTCCTTTCTTGAAAAAAAGCAGGAGGGAAAAAAATATAAAAAATTGCAGCAAGGGAAAAATGAATCTTGTGCAGAATATACACCCCTGTATAAGGATATATCTTTTTATTAGATATGCTGGGAGGGGGGGGGGGGGGATAAGGGGAATTTGTACGGAGATTTTCGAGACTTTTATTCAATTTAATTATTGTGTAAAATGTTCTATATTTATTATTTGTTTGTCAGGCGATCAGAAGAGCAATGGGTACCACACGTCTGTCCCCAATAATTCATTCTTCAACAAAAGTAGTGGAGAGGATATCTGGAAAGCTATGTCAGGTAAGAAAGTCTTATTCAATTATGAAAATATCGATAGATCTATAATATCTATAATTACTTTTCAGTTAAGTAATAATCGAAATCTTTTGCTACAGACAAATATAACTTACTTTAATATGAAATAGGTTGAAAATGACCAATGATTAGGAAAGCCCCTAGAGGCATTAGTTTTTTATTATTACTAAAATATGAACCTCTAATTCAGGTGTATCTGCACAGGGTAAGAAAAGAGGTCGTGCTCGTAATATGCTCAAGAAAACAGATTTAAACAGGAACAAAAAAGATTTTTATTTGCAAAATATTTTCACAAACCAAGAGTGGATTTCTTGCATTATATGAGAAGTTTGGCATTGGCTGTAATACATATAATTTCTCCGTTCTTTAGTGTAATACCTCTAATGTTCTAATCCCAGTTTTGTTAGTGTGTTTCACAGTTAAACGATCGGACATGCTTTGTATAAAGATTAGCTTTGCTTTTTTTTATGTTTTATCCCTTGAAAAATTAATTAATGCTGTACACAATTTTATGCCAAGTAACTGTTGTATTTAAATGATTGTTTATTTATTCTTATCAAAATCTTTTTTTATCCGATATTTAGAGGCCAAGTTATTGGATTTGGTAAGAAAAAAATGGATTTTCCTGGATTAACGTCAAATCCAATTATTGGACCCAAACAAGATCAGAAAGCCAAGAAAATTGGGGAAATGAAGTAAGTTTATTAGATACTTACAGTTAATCATCCATTTGTAACACCTATCATTCACACCTTTGATCACAATCTTTTAGCCAAGAAAAAACTCATTTCGCGTAGATATTAAACTGACATGCATTGCATATTCATATGGACCTAGACGTAGTTTTAGAAAGAGAAGTATTTTGCTGATAATATGAACAATATTTAATTTTCATCATGGCTTAGAAACCGATTAATATCCGCTGGATTAGAACCGGTTCTCAGCCATACTGTAAAATTATGAATAACATCGATTACCGAATTTGTTCCACCAATATTAAAATAAAATTCATAAAAATGATACCAGTTTGGTTAGCCCGGGCCTCGGGTATAACAAAACTGGTTTTAATCTTATAATTTTTCATTATAATTTCTGTTTATTTAGGGATACATTATATACAAGATACGAAGAAGAATTAAGTAAAACAAGAGAACTTGGCAGTCAAAAAAGGTAAAAACAAAATATTTTTAGGATAAGTTGATTAAAAAAATACAATTTTTCTTTTTGAAATATTATACAAGAGTATTGCAAATAATACCTATAGCATTGATGATTGAACTATTTTCGAGACTAAATAGTTTTTGTTATTTTATTACCTATAGATAATTAAATTTTTAACATGTTCATTGTTCATCCCCCCAATATTCACCTTACATTAAAGGCAGATGGGGTTAGTTATATTTTTTTGGGTTTGTTTGCAATTTCTCTCGGGAGGGTGGTGACACCCTTTCCAAGGGCATATGAGAAGATACCCTGTAAATGAGAACCATATCAGTTCAGTGGTCAGCAAGATCCTTCGATACACACAAACAGGCTAAAAAACACCGTTAGATATCCTTTTACTTTTATATATGGACAGATTTGTGAATATTTAGGAAACGTCGACGTGCTACACCACTAGAGCGCGGTTGGGCTGGTGGTAAAATTGCGGGAAAGAAATTCGGCGCACCCGTAGCCGTCAACAAAGAACTGTCTTTCGACAACTTTTCCTCAGTTATTCTGGAGTTTAAGACTGTGTTCAAGATGACGGGCAACCTCGGCAGAGTCCGCAGGACGTCAGCATTAATGGTGACTGGAAATGGAAACGGCACTGTGGGCTATTCGTTGACAGCCGGACGGTACGGCCAGAATGCTCGCACGCTTAAAGCTGCTGTTAATAGAGCTGGCCTAAGATTGCTTAATATTGAAAGGTAACAATTTTTCGCATTTTTCAGTGTGGCTTCGAAACTGATTAATATCCTCTGGAGTAGAAGCTGTTTTCAGCCATATTGAAAAGTCATGTATATCATTGTATTTCATTGTTAGCCTTGGCTAACAAAACTTATTTTAATCTTATAATTTTACATTTTCATTCAGGGGTGTATATTCTGCACAAGAATTTTTTTTTTTTCCCGGCTACAAATTTTTTTAAATTTTTTTCCCCCCCTAGTTTTTTCTCTCCAAGTAGGGGAGAAAATGAAAAAATATTTAAAGAACTCTATATTTTATTTATTTTATCCCTCATACCACACATTTTTTTAGTTTTTTTCTCCAAGGAGGGGGGAGAAATGGAAAAAATGTTTTCAGTTTTCTTAATTTTTACATTTTTTTTCCCTCCAACCACTTAGCTATTTTTTATTTCCCCCCCCCCCCCCTTAGCCGGGGATCCCATGCAGAATATACACCCCTGTTTTCATTTCATATCCGTGGGAAGCTGTCTCTATAATACGATGCGATTACTATTCTATGTTAAGAACATCGTTTTGTTAATACTTGGCATAAAATGGCATTAATATTGTGTTTTTTTTCTCTTTCAGATATGAAGAAAGAACAGTTTTCCACGATTTTTACTCTCAATTTGGGAAAACAAGGTAATGAAACTATAGTGGACGGAATGTCTTGGTACAAAATAAACTTCATACAGCCATACACGGCTAGAGGACTTATTATATACTAAGTTCTTGAAAAAGGTTGATTTTCTGTAACAGCGTGGATATTCACTAGAGATTCACCAAAATAAAAACTAATAGTTTATCAAGTCCTGTTGTAGTTTTCCGGGATATTGTTAGTCAATTTGAGGATTATTATTCCATTCTTGTAGAACAACTGTCATATTCAAATGGTTAGGTAGTATAAGAGTAAGGCCGGGTAGGCAACCTTCTTAGCATTCTATAGCATATTATTATATATCATATCTTAACATGAAAACATTCTTAAAACTAGCATATTAATACAATATTTGCAATGAACACCTTTTTTTAGGTTATTTGTAGAACAGCGACCTTATGGTTATGGTATTGCAGCCCACAGAGGAATTAAGGCTATTTGTGAATTAGCTGGTATCAAGGATATCTATTGTAAGGTAGGATTTTATCATTTACTAGCGGCCACGCCTCTAAGGGTACTTGAGGTGGTGTGGATTTTTTATTTAGGGGAGATTTCTCTCGGAAGGGTACTTGTACACTCCCCCAAAATAGTTATAAACCTTACCAGCACCTACAATGTAAACGAAAACTTTTTGGTTCAGCGGTGAGCAAGATACTTCGATTACATACAGACAGACACATAAACAACATCCGGTTACTTTTATAAAAGGACTCCCAACCCTTACTGTTTGATATTTGTATTCTGTGATACCTATCAGCTTATTCCAACAATGAAATTAATTCGGATAAAAATCACGAGACTTATACGTGTTTTTCAGCTGACGTTGGGGGGCAACACATCGTAAAATTGACGACCTCTCCATTTGCCCCCCAAGTAATATTTTATATTTATTTCGCTTGTTGGTTATACCTGGATACCTATATTGTTATAAATTATGTAGGTAGGTATCCAGTGAAAATGTTAATAATTTAAGAATATTTGTTTTTATTTAGGTAGTTTCTTTTAAATAGAATTATAAGAATTAGATTAGGTAAATTAGTTATCTCCTCAATTCATGTTGATTTTATTTTAGTTGGAGGGTTCTCGTAACATGCAGCACATGACTAAAGCATTTATTCTGGGTCTTCTCAGGCAAAAAACACACCAGGTATCTTTTTTCTCCATGGGTGTATCCCAGTAAAATAGCTTAAAACCATCTCGGCAACAGAAGTTTTATTCCCTAAAGTGCAGATGCTAATCAGTTTACAGTTGACGAGATTTTAAAAGACATCGTTACTTCAGGGGTGTATTATTCTGTATAAGATACATTTTTTCCCCGCAGCAAAAAATATTTCGTTTTGTTCCTAGTTATTTCCCCAAGGAGGAAAAATAGTGGAAAATATTTTAAGTAGGAACTTATTTTATTCACCCCTCCCCCTTCTCACATATTTTTCTATTTTTTTGCATTTTCTAGGCTCTTGCTGATGAAAAGAAATTACACTTAATTGAAATGAGACCCGAGGAAGACTATTATCCAAGGTATGTATTTAATATTTTTTTTGAATATCAACCTGCTGGAGAATGGGGGGGGGGGGCTTTACCTCCAGAACAATGAACTTGCGGGCCACTCTCTACCTGTATTTAATTGTCTTTGATGGGAACATCTTTTATTTCGACCTTTTGGCATGATAAATAAAGCAAAGAAGATTAAAACAATTAATTTTGTACTTGTTTGATCCCTTTTACTAGGTATCTATATTATATAGGGTTGGCAATCCGAATCCGGGATCCGGAATCCGCCAAATTTTTGGTCAATTTTGGAATACGAATCCGGAATCCGTTTTTTAATAGCGGATTCGGATTCTTAATATGTATGTTTTTCTTTCAACTCCCCCTTTTTGGAGGCAAAGATTATCATCATTAAATATAAAATCTTTTAAAATCTGGTTCGATTCTCGGAAGTGAATTATAGAGAACACCAAGAACATTAATTTTAAGGACATATGTAGCACTTTAAAAAAAATTTTAATAGTTATTTCTCGAATCGTATTATAAACGGCTTTCCGCGGATACAGAATGTACAATTATAAGATTAAAACTAGTTTTTTTTAGCCCCGAGGTGCGGCTAAAAAAACTGGTTTTAATCTTGTGATTGTACATTTTTATTTTCGTAGAAAGCTAGATATAATTCGATGCTAGACATAGTTTTTTCGTATGGATGAGAACCGGTTCCTATCCACCGGATTCGAATGAATACGAGAAAAAGCCTTATAAAATATTGCTAGAATCCGGAATCCAAAAACGGAATCCGCCAAAAATAAGAATCCGGAATCTGCGGGAATCCGCCATTTTTTTGGACGGATTCTTGTAAGAATCTGAATCCAGTCCAAAAATTTGACGGATTGCCATCCTTAATATTATGTATACCTAATCTCAATTCTTAAATTTATTCCTAGGTTGGTTGCCTCTCCTTCTGATGGTAAGGTTCGAACTCAGGCAGAAATTGAACACAACGAAGTCCTGGACTTCAAAATGATGTCCTACGAGGTATTGATAATATTATTCAAAGTCCATAAATTGCCAAGCCGACGAATAAGAAAACGGCATTAAAAAACTTTGGCGACTAGTGTAATAAATAGCTAAATGTCGCCTCCCTCCCTGGTTGTTAGTTAGAATGTTAACCTATATGGTTGGGGGGGGGGGGGGGGGGGTGGAAATATAAAAATTAAGAGGACTGAAAGCATTTTTCCTATTTTTTTTCCCTGTTTGGTGAAAAAAACTAAAAAATAAGTGGAAGGGGCATAATATAAATAAAATAAAGAGTTCTGAAAATATTTTTTCATTTTTTCCCCTTTCTTGCTGGAAAAAACTAGGAGGGGGAAAAATTATAAAAATTGCAGCAGGGGGAAAAATGAATCTTGGGGAAAATATACACCCCTGCCTATATTTATGGGTCCATTAACAACTATGTTATCATAATCTTTTATTAACTTTATAATATTATCCTTGTTCATTATGTGTTTTTGTTTAAGGGTCATCTTCCAATGGAGAGAAAGAAACGTAATCCCTTCGAGGGACACATCACCTGGGACCTGAGGCAAAGAAGGGGTTGGGCTCGTGAAGCACATGAAAAGTAATTTTTTTCTTTTTTTAAAAGGCTTGTTGTTTTTACTAAATCCACTAATTAAATATTTTTACAATGCTTTCACGTCATTGTTAACTTTTCAGCCGGGTTACCGTATGCGAGGTGCCACTAATTGGGGTTAATGTATTGGAGTACATTCGTGTAGGACACCTGCCTTACTTAGTGACAGTTGATTATAAATAGCCTCTGGTTAGCAATTTTGGTTTGCTGTATTTAAATTTTTCACAGGGATCTTAAGGGGAAAGCGATGGAAGTAAAAAATAATGTACATTACTAATTTAGTTGTTCTAAATTACCATTATGTTGATTAAAACTATTGGTGGATTTTAATTTTGGTACTGCTAATTTGAAGTAACATATCAAGATTAAATTAAAGTACCCAAAGTTTTGAAGGCAACGATCAATGATCAAACATGTTCATCAAACTTTGAGTACTCTTGTAACTTATATTCCAATGTCCCCTTCCAATTTGTTTTTTTATGGTCTCAACTCATCTCTTCTTATACACAAGAAATGCTTTTCACTTTCATTGCCTTTTTAGTTCTTGTTAGAAAATAGACCACGAACAATGGTTCTCAAATTTTCCTTGGATTGGGCCAGATTTTGAGACATCACTGAAAGATGAGATTTACTTATCTGCCAGTTCTACCACTTGCTTTTAACATATGATATCATATTCGATATAAACTTTAATTTTCATTAATAGGGTGAGACGGCGAATGCGAGTGGAAAACGGCGATGTTATTGGAGCAGTACGCTCTCATCTGTACGAGAAGTATCCGGAGTGTGTGGAAACTAGAATACCAATGAAAGAAGCGAGCTAAAGAAAATCTTTAAAACTAAAATTTTAAAATACGTAAAATAAAAAAAAACATTTAATACCTAACAATTTATAATTGATACTTTTAACTTTCGTATATTATTGGTCACACTTTTACTAAAAACCTTTTATGTTCTCATAATTTTGTCAAACATTTCTTTATGCGTTTCTAACTATTTATTCTTGTGTTATGAACTGAAATTTTTACTTTAATACCTACCTACCTTAAAAATGGGCTATAAATCGCCAAATTGACTTTTTCTTCATACCACTGTTATGGTCAATCCATTGAAACAAAGTTGTTATATTTCAGACTAAAGATGTCCAGCGCTGTTGCTAAGATCGCCAAGCCTGTCCTCAGGGGATACCATCTCCGGGAAATCAAGAGGTAATTCATTGTTAAAATTGTTTTATCAATTTTAAATCTTGTATCAAGATCATTTCATTATTCTATTTTTCAAAGTAATATGATGATGATTGTTAGTCTTTTTTTATCGAAAAATCTCGCTAACCACTAGACCGATATGGTTCTCCTAAGATTCTTTTAAGGGTATTTCTCAGTGTTTCGGAGCCGGGAGCCGGGAGCAGCAACATTTTTGGTGGAGCCGAATCCGGAGCCGTATTTTTCGTTAAAAACGCGCGGCTCCGGCTCCGGATTAGCTAAAAATGATTTTTTAAAGTAATATTATAATTTGACAACGGTCTATTTCCATATAATAAACTGAAAAACTATTGTTACTTAACAAATAGACACACATCCTTCTACTTTTATACCTATAGCTTTAATCAAATAAAAGCAAAATATTTTATATTATTTATTTTATTTTATCAAATTCAACCAAGAGCAATGGCCCCAAACAAAAAAATTGTCACAATTGGCAAATTAGGAGTTATAGAATTGAAATTTCGGTGCAACTTTTTTTATTCAAATAAATTGTTTACCTCAAAGTGCCTAGTCGAGCAAAGAACCCCTTACCCTTATTATTTAAAATAAATTTAAAAAGAGGAGGGGATATTTTGTTGTGTGTGTTTTTACTTTTGGTCAGGTTAGGTTTTATTGGTTACTGGGTAGCTTGTTGGGCTTTCAGATAGGCACTTAAAGAGGTTAAATAAATACTGATGTTCTCACTGTTCTTTAGAAACACTAGCCTCACTTGACTTTTCTTTTCATTTAGGAGCGTGATCCTCGCCACTGTTGTGTCATGCGGTATTTCTACTGCTTGGTACTACCTCGTCAACAAGGCCAGGAGAGACAACTATGTCAACTTCTACAAGAACTATGATGCTGAGGCTGATTTCCAGAGAATGAAGGCTGCTGGTGTTTTCAACTGCTGCAAGGTAACGCAATGTTATTGTTGTTTTGACTATTATTTAGTTTCATGCTTTCTCTCATCCATGTTCTTCATTTTGTAAGCAATTACCAAAATACAGGGTTTGTATATTCTGCATGGGTTAAGGGGGGGGGGGGGGATTAAAAATTTGTAAGAGGGAGAAAAAGGAAGAATTAAACAGCCCTGAAAACATATTTCCTATTTCCCCTCCTAGTGGGGGGGAGGGGAATAAAGAGTACTGATAACATTTTTCAATTTTCCCTCGTGTGCAGAATATACATTACACCAACCCCTGCCAAAATATTAAATCTTGTCTATTTTTCAGGAGGCCGAAGAAGAAGAATAAATTATCTGCCCCACAATTTCCTCCCAATGATTTCATAGCCTGTATCTCAAGTCTCACTGAACGTTTTATGATATTGTACCAGGATAAGATTACATAGATTTAGACATGTTATCACAGTACAACTTCTTTGTTATAGCATTTCATTTCTCTTAGTCTAATTAGAAAATTATATCTTATTTATGTCAAAGTATTATGAAAATAGTTTTCTTGTTTGTTTATGAGATTTACTTAACTTTAAAGACTGATCGGAAATTTATCAGTAATTATTTTAAGTACATTCTTAATCTGTGTAACCTTATTTTTCCCTAATTTCCGATTTTACAACCATCCTAATTTAAAACCTAATGGATTTGGATTAGGATTAATACTAAATAACTACTTGATATAAAAGAAATAGTATTTGTAGTGAAAGATTAGATGTATTGAAATATGTTAAATATTTCAGACCATTTCTAAAATGTCTGGAGCCGTAACCAAGCTTGCTAAGCCTCTCCTGCGCGGTTATCACCTCAGGGAGATTAAGAGGTAAATATTGAATATGTAATTTATGAGAGAGGGGGGGGGGGGCTTTATAGTTTATACTTTGTTGTGGCTTTGTTAAAAATATAAAGCTAATACCTATCCTGCAAATTCTTTCGTAAAACTTATTCATTTTTTTTTAGGTGGGGGGGGGGGGTTAATGCAACCATCTCGTAATCAGTGAGCAAATGGCACTTAGAATTCGAATTTTGATCTGAACTTTTGCATGAGTAATCCTTGGTAGGTCTATTTTCCCTAAATCGAACAAAAAGTTGGAAAAGTAACGGCTGGCGGCTCGCCGTTTTTTGTCTATTTTCAGGGTAAATCCATCATCACTTACGTAGGAATCAACTTTTTAAAACATGTTTTTGGTTTAATTCATGTTAAATGATAGCAATAACCATTTGTAAAACTTCTAGCACCAACAGCTACCGTCTAGAACCGTTTGATAGCGTTTTGGAGTGGCAAAGAGTATTATGTGTAGATAGGTTTCGTGACTAATTTCCACTATATAGATACAAAAAATGGGAAAACAGCTGAGCCGCCAGCCGTTACTTTTCCAACTTTTTGTTCGATTTAGGGAAAATAGACCTACCAAGGATTACTCGTGCAAAATTCCAGAAGGAAATTCGAATTCTAAGTGCCATTTGCTCACTGATTACGAGATGGTTGCATTAACCCCCCCCCCCCCCTTTTTTTTTGTTAAAAGACAGCTTGACTTTTCAATAAAGTAACTTGTAATAGCTTTTAACTTTTTTGCCAATTGCTTCATTTTTTATGATATCTATTTTTTGTTTAATAAAATTGTATCTAATAGTCCTAGGAATCAGTAATTAATGATTTGGGCCCATAAAAGCTTTAAACTTTGTTGCCAATTGAATTGCTCTAATAGTTCAGGACTTATGAGTTATGATATCTGTTTGTATTCTATTTGTATGTATTTAACCTATTAACCTAAATAATAAGCTTATTTTACTATCCAAGTAATAGCTCATTAACAATACTAAAATAAATGATCTATTATTACTTGGATCTTACACCAGATTATTATGAACTCGGCTCTAATATAGTTAAATTTATAGCTGGCTAAAATAACGTTACTCACACCATCCCTTTTTACCTAATCCCTTCCCCTCCTACTGACTAATGAGTTATGTCCATGATAGCAACCTCAAATGACAATATTTCTCCTGTCACAATATTCACGTATATTCTATAACCATTACTAAAATTATTAAAATGTATGGGAGCTAAAGCTTTACCTGTAATGCGTGTTAATAATTTTGGTCCAGTCAGGACGGTAGATAGGCCGCCTGCAAGCTCCAGGAATCAACCTGGACCAGTTTAGATGGTAGATAGGCCATCTTGGACCACCCTGGATATTCCTGGGTGATAGATTGATAGGCAATCAGGTATGGTACACACACGCAGTTTTTAGGCTTAGATGTTATTTAATATAACAATAGAAAGGGGAGGGGGGGGGGGTGTAATACTTTTTGAAACTAAAACTTAACTTAAAAAAGAGTTACAGTACTGAAATTTGGCATGGCGGTAGCTTCTAAGAGGTAAAATGTGGAACTGTGAAGAAATGGCAGCAGAACTGCTAAATAATATTGCCGTAATTAACCATTTTCTGCCGAGACTATTTTCCGTTTCTCGCCAAATAAGAAATTTTGAATGATTTGAGCGACAAAAAGTGTCACACCCGCCCTCCCCCTTTAAAAGTTTGGAAATTAAGGGATATATAGGACTGTTTTACCTACCTCCCATGATTACCAATACCTATTATATTAAAAGATAAATTAAAAGGTTTAAATCATTATTATAATCTGCTCGTTTGTTATGTTTGATCGAAGAATCAAAAGTTTATGCTTTAGGAGTGTTGGAGTGGCCACTGCAGTTGCTTGCGGTGTTTCCTTTGGTTGGTACTGGTTTGTCATTAAGGAAAAGAAAACTACAATGAAATATAAACTTCATATTTATTAATATTGTCACTTAAAATGCAGAAAGGGACAATATATACCTAGTTGATTAGCGGCTACGCATGAAGGAAGTCGAACTCCACTTATCAATTTTAATTTTAGAAAAAAAAACAAAATCAATTACATTGAGGGAATTTTTTTAACAGGGGTGTATTTTCTGCACAAGATTAATTTTTTTTCCCTGCTAGAAATTTTTTTTATTTTTTTCCCCTCTTAGTTTTTTTCCAGCAAGGAAGTGGATAAAATGGAAAAATATTTTCAAAACTCTTTTTTTTTATTCATTTTCTTTGAGTTTTTTTCACCATAGAGGGGAGAAAAAACATTTTTTTCCCCCCAACAACATATTTTTTTTTTACCCCCCCCCCCCCCCCCTCAGCAGGGTCAAATTTGCAGAATAGTACCCCTGTTTTTTAAGGAACGATTTCTCTTCTGTGGGTGGGTGAGTGGTACCCACTACCAATATAATTACATACCTTCCTAGTACCTATGAGAGCTACACTGTAAAGAAAAACTTTACTGGTTTGCCGGCTAGTGACATCCTTTGGTACAGACAGACACAGATCCTGTCTAATTTATATGTTAGGATAATTTTCTTTGGAACCAGGCCAGAAGAGACAACTATGTCAACTTTTACAAGAACTATGATGCCGAGGCTGATTTCCAGAGAATGAAGGCTGCTGGTGTTTTCAACTGCTGCAAGGTAACACGGTGTAACTTATTGTTGTGTTGACTATAGTACAGGGGTGTATATTCTGGTATATTCAGGGGTAAATAAAGATTAGATTTTGATAATAAATAGTAAATTGGGGATGTACATCAATTTATCACTCAACATCCCTTTAGATTCTTGGACTGTACTTTCGAAGGTACCCAAAGTTTTATAACTATGTTTCCCTATTCGATGGCTTAAAAACCTTGGGTATTAATATTAAAAGTTGCCGTAAGCGATATCATGGTGTACAGCTAAGTGTTGCTTTTTCAAAAAGTTTTTTTCTACTGGATTTTTTCCGCTGGATTAGGACCGGATCTCAGCCATACTGAAAAGTCATGAATAGATAGCATTGTGTTCAGGGTTGGTAAAAACCCGGGTTTTTTAAAAATAACCCAACCCATTGGGTTTTATTAATAAAACCCGGGGTTTATTAATAAAATCCGGGTTTTTTGGGTTTTATTGTATTCTAAAGATTATTACCTAGGAATTTTAAGATATAAGGTTAAATAATTTTCATAAAGTAACAGGATGTTTGTCTGTACCATAGGATCTCGCTAACCGCTGAATCGGTATGGTTCTCCTGTACAGGGTAGCTTTTCATAGGTCCAGGGAAAATTTATTACAATTTTGGGGAAGGGCACCACAAATCTCCTAAGAGAAATCTGCCCCCCCCCCCCCCCCCCCCCAAAGTAGTTAAAAATCTTCAACGGACCCGTGAGAAGCTAATTGTAATTGAGAACCATATCGGTTCAGTGGTTAGGGAGTTATTTTGGTACAGACAGACATTCCGTTACTTATATATAAAAATAAGCAGTTAAAACGCAGTTATACAATAGTTAAAATAAAATGTTTGTTTGAAAATAGTACTCCTTATGAGTCAATATAGAGTTAACATTATCGACAAAAGGTACATTTTTAAAAGACCCGGTTTTTTTGGGGTTTTTTGAGTTAAAAAACCCAATAAATCCCAACTTGGGTTTTTTATGCCAACCCTGATTGTGTTCCAGACTATTTTCCATGAATATTTAATAAAAATCGTAAAATTAATATCAGTTTTAATCTGATAATTTTTTATTTTAATATCCGTGGATAGCTGTTTATAATATGTTGCGATAATTTAATTAACAATTCTAATATTACAGGAGGCTGAAGCCGATGATGAATAAACGTTCTATCAAATTCAAACCTCAAGCTCAAAAAAATCGACGACCAATTTTTCCAACTGGCGATAGTATCTTCTTAATGGATTATTTTTATTTTGTTTATACTGCTAAACTGGCAGAGTTTTTGCTTTAATGTTTTGTGATAGAAACTAACAAGTTATGAAGCCTAGTAACCACAAGGGACCCTAAATTTGATCGTTTTCCAACTTTTAATTAACTTTTCAAGTTTTTAAATGAAGAATTGAAATTGTGATACTTTGGCAAACTTGTCCCTGCGCCAAAAATAGGTTTTCATAGCTTGTTCAAATGTGCAATTTGTCAACAACAAAAAAATCAACAATGCAAATTAATTAGATTAATTTTTGTTGCTTTAAAAACTGAGCTTATTATTTGTAGTTGAGTGTTTAAAATTTAGAAATTGTATTTCTTAAAAATGATTTTCATCCCTACTCTTTGAATATTTTAAAGAAATGAAATATGATTTCTTAGTTTTAACTTTAGAAATATATATAAAATGTTAAATTAAATTGTTTCTATACTCATATGAAGATTCAATAGGTTAAATTGTGTTTTTGTTAGGTACCTTTATTTAGGTATAGGATTTAGGATCTGTGGTGTTAAGTGAATTCTTTATTTCAGGACGAAACAGGTTTTTTCTCTTTATTATAGGGATTAAAGATACAGAATTTGGTGAAATATAGCTTTGGAGAATATAAGTAAATTTCATATTTATGCATAGGTATAATACTCCGGTTAAGAAAGAAATGGTAAAATGAGTTTTTCTACTGCCAAAAATCCGCTACTTTACTACCTTATTAAAACTAGATCTTTCTAACCGTATCGCATCTCCCATGATTTTTTAAACCATAAGCGAGTTATAATATGAATTATGCCAATGATAATACTCTACATAAAAAGCGGTCAACTTCATGATAAACTTCACAAAAATATACCTACCGTCCTAAAGTTCTTAAAATCCCAAAATTCTATTTCTACAATTTTTATAACCTATTTGATTCTAATCAATGTCAATGTATTTCTTTCTGAAACAAGCCAAATAAACCGTGAGATATTTAATATTAAACTAAATCATTTCAGATAAAAATGTAGCTAAATTCAAGAGTTATGCTGATATTAGCACTGCTTAAAAATGGTGTTTATATAATATATATACAATACATATATTTTGATAGTTAACAGCAATAGTGAAAGAAAATGAACTAAAATGTGGTATTAATGTAATGAAATAAACTTTAGTGACCGAAACAAGTCTTTCAAATAAACTATCTTATCCGGACTATAAAGGATTACCCCGATAATAAACCTTTCATCAGATTAAAAGGTAGATATTTGTTATATATTAGATTTATTTACAATAAGGAAGACAACTTCCATAAAAGCTAAGCTCAATAAATTAGGAGTGAATGCGTTTAGGTATAGAGATTTTTTGCGTATAAAAGTGCACCTATTTGTCCTAGGAATCACCGATTAATGAAATAAGGATAATTTTTTTATTTGTGAAGTCTAAAAAGCTTTTAAAAATATGTTTCAAATGGAAATACGAACCGTACCCTTGTAAAATAAGAATTGATGTTCAAAAATTGTAGCTTCTTAATGTAGTGTAAGATATAATTTTAAATTTCTTATTCAAACGTTTTAATTGTGCATAATATTTGATGAAATAACCTTTGTTAATATTTCATTTTTTGCAATGAAATGTAAAGTTTTTGTTCATTCTTTTAAAGGTCACAATTGACGACATGCATGGCGATTTCTTGAAGTTATATTTTTAAGAAATTACACCGATATTAAAGTCTGGTTTTTACTGTCATTTTGGTATGTAATATTAAGTATTTATTACAGTAGGAATCTTCTTAACAATTATGCTTAACATTTAATGTATTATGTTTAGTAGCGCTGTTACTCTATAGAAATGACTTTATATCACTATGTAATATATCTAATAGGTGAAGAATATTCACTAGATATGAAAAACAGAGTAGAATTTTGCAAAATTGCTCTAATAAAGAAAAAATTTTAAGGACTTACTTACATTTGTAGGACATGATAATAGATATGCTTTGCATATTACACTGTTCCTTGTTGCAATAGGAATTAGTATTCCAAAAATCATTTGAATAGGATAAATATATCTCATTATAAATTGTTGTCAAAAAGGCAAAAAATCTACATGTTTTAAATGAACGTACGAACTTTCTGGAAATAATTATAGAGTTTGTACACCTTCTAATTCGTACCTAACTATTCTAGGAATCATCATACAAAGTTTGAAGTCGATTGGACAATTCTAACATGCCTTTTTAACGAAAAGAGCTAACCGTTACGGACAGACGTACGGACCTACCCTAAGTATCGAAAAGCTTCGCTTTTAATAAATATTTACTTCTCAGTGATCTATTTGCAAATTGAACATTGAAATGTATGAGTTGTGTGTGTGTGAAAGTTTGAAGAGGTTTACCATTTGTACTCAGTGTGTGTGTGTGTGTGTGGGTATGTTTGTCTGTGATTGTGTTTTCAGGTGTAAACTTTTAACCTCTTTATGACCTGATTTAACGTTATCTTATCTTATGTCACAAGCAACATTATACCAATATTAAAAACAAGGACAATTAATTGAGGTGAAGGGTGGTGTATCCACTTCTTTAATTTTGCCAAGGAGGCGGATCTTCCCCCACCCCTTTTTTTCTGTTTCTGTAAATAACACTACTGGAGTGGGCGTTTTTGCGCTGCCTATAATAGAATAGATATCAATATAGAATCAGTACCTATAATCAAAATCACGCAACCTTGCACAACAGTTTTTTTACAGTTTCATTCAAAAATATTATCATTAGGTATTTTAGTTTTGTATATTTTGACAACTGACTTTTTTTGCTAATTTCTTGTTTATTCTATTATATAAAGCAGTTAGGTTTCTTAGTCTGTAGCTTAAGATTTGATAAATTCCTGAACCGATTGAGTTCTTTATGTTTTGGAATTTTTACAAAGGTCCCAGATTGATTTTCTGCTTTTCCAAGCAAGGACGTTCAAGCTTTTATTTTAAGGGGGTAAAATGGCGGGACAATAGATTATGAATTGGTTTAAACCCCGAATGATAATTAACAAATTACCCCTTGTTTTGATAAAAACTTGATATTGTGCAAAAGTTTGAATGCTTCTAGCTTGTACCATCCAATCAAGATTCAATTAAATTAAAGCTCCTATAAATTATTAAACCTAGAAATATGATTAAAGTATTAATAGAACTTTGGGGACCAATATATAATTTATTCCCCCCCCCCCCTCTCTCTGGGTTATACCAAGTAAATGGTTGGTTTTACCGTATTTTTATTTTATTTTTGTTAAGAGATTTACGACACAGTAACAACGTAAAATAAAAGTCATGTATTACATACGAATACATAAAAGAAAGAAAACAAAACAAATATGCCCTCCAAACATTTTAAAAGCCCTTTCTTTTTTCACTCCCCTCTCTCCCTTTCTTATTTTCTTAATGCCTATGTCTTTTTTTTCTCACAACCTTTTTCTCTTTCTTGCCCTTTTAAAGGTTCTTCATCCCCCATCCCCTAAGATGTTACCCCCCCCCCTCTCGTATCAGCTGATTTTAAAGGTTCATCCACATCTAATAAAATCAGGGTGAAACAAATAGGTATATGAAATCTGATATATTATACATAGATATGAGTACTATATAATATACTAGGACTACGCCCTAGAGGCCTATAGGGGCACTTTAGTTGGAGGAGGGGGAGTTAACCCTCCCACCCACTTTCAACTTATGCTTTAAAAAGAAAAGGATAATTTTTTTTTTTTTTGGGGGGGGGGAGGTTTTAATTGTTTTCTTAAGGGCGATAATCCTGGGAGGGTGGTCGTACCCTCCCCCCTACATACTGTTTAACCTTCTTAGAATCTATGAGATGCTTCACTGTAAAGGAGAACCACATCGGCCAGTGTTTAACGAGGGTTTTTAAAGGATTAAGACATTAGACTCTACATTGATATGCATCCCAAAATCTTTAAAAGTTATGTACTTTCTATAGATTAAACCTATTGGTTGAAAAGTTGAAACCAGTCAGTTTTAATGAATTCACCAAAGTTATGAAGCCCAACGAATGAGTGAATGTGAAACTTGTGTATTCCTTTAGTTGTGTCTGTAATGCAACAACAACAAGGTTCACAACACAGCACAGGTGTCCAACCAAAACAGACAAAAATTATTATTAGCTGATTTTTATTTGTGTTTTCTTTTTAGGTAGTTTAGATGAAATTTATTAATCAGTTTGAGTAAGTATAAGTTGAAATATGTGGAGCTTGATTTATTCTTACCAAAAGTAACATGTTGTTTGTCAGTCTATCTTGTCTGTTTGTACCAAAGTGTCTCGGTAACCGCTTGACCGATATTGTTCTCCTTTACAATGTAGCTTCTTATAGGTCCTAAAAAGGTTTATAACTATTTAGGGGGGGGGGGGACGGTTACCACCATCCTTCCCAAGAAAAATCGTCCCCTAAGGAAAGCCCCCCCCCCGCAAATTCATCTAACTAAAATTTGAAACTGATCATAATGAAAAGTTGAAATTAGTATTGAGAATAAAACCTTTTAAACAGTACATTATAAATTAATTTTGAATATTGTTTTCGTGTTTGTTTCTAATATTGGAAATATTATGTGCAGTATTGTATGAAAATGGCACAACATCAGTTGATTTCAGTCAGAAAGTAACCCCTTGATCTCTTCCCCATTACTTACCCCCCCCCCCACTCTCGTCCCATGCAGTGTCTCTCATCTCTAAAATTAAAGTGTGTGTGTGTCTTACGTATGTTTCTAAAGACTTGCTGTCACAGTTGAGTATCACAGCTTAACATACTGACAATAGTCTTAACGCAACTGTGATTAGGACATAAGTAACTACTTTAGGACCTACCTAAAAGAGTAAAAGAGAACCAGTTAGCACTCAACTACGAATGGTTGATGGTTTAAGTGAGCGCTCCAAAGCCATTGCATATATATCACAGTGTATAGCTATAGCGATAGTTGTTGTTAGTTTGAGCAGCCAATTATATATTTAAAAACGAAGTATATACTCCCCCTTTTTCCCTTATAGTTAATTCGTTCCCCATTTTTGTTTGCTTTATATTATATATGCATATTATGAAATTACGCAATTTGACTTTGTTTTAATTTGAGTTAGTGACTAACTACATGCATTTAGTGCAGTGCGTTTTTAGTAATAGTCTTTGTTTTAAAAATAATTTTATTTTAATGATTTTAGTGACTTGTATAAGATGTATTATATAGCCTTTTCGATTTGAAAGTGATCTATATTCAATTTATATTATTAGTTTAAACTTAAAAATAATTGGGCGTTTTTTAAATAAACGTTTTTTTTACTAATGCGATTAATTTTAGTTTACTGATCATTATGAGTATTTTTCATAAAACAAAAGAACTGATTTTAGTAAAATATTTTAATATAAGCTAGCTGCTAAGCTTCTTGAAGCCTCTAGGGAGGTGGAAAGGGGGTGATCGAACCTCCCACACTTTAAATTTAGTTTAATTAAAAATAAAATTTTGGGGTTAATTTTTTCCCTTTCCTTGGGGAGGTTGGTAATACCCTCCCCAAAATTCATATTACCTATGAGAAGCTACACTGTAAGGAGAATCATAACGGTTCAACTGTTAAGTTAGAGATATCTTTCGGTACATACAGACAGACAGTAAGACATCCTATTACTTTTATGTAAGAATTGTAGAGTATCTGCGCTTTATTAACATAATATTTAGCTGAATCTTATGCAACCTAAAACACAAGTACATATGAAACTATTCGCTATACATATTACATATATATCAAAGTTCAGAATTGTTTTACCAAATATGTATTGTACTTCAGGGGTTAGGGTTTTAGTATCAATGTGTTTTGTTTTTTTTTGTAGCAAAGCTACTCTATGATTCACTTTGTCTTTTAGTCCGTAAAGCTATTGGGGAAATGTGATTTGCCGGGCTGATATTGAAAATAGAAAGATTAAATTGTTAATTCTGGTTTTTCCATCTGTCTGTCGGTCATACTTCAAAAGACATAAAACCTTATTTTTAAAGCTTTAGTGTTTTTTTGTTGCATATTATCTCTTTTCTTTGTTATGACTACTGAACATCTGCTGTATAACTCACTTTGTTCGCTACATTTGGTTGTTGAATCCTTGTTTTATAGGTAGGGTATTATTTCTCATTGGCTGCCCCAAATTCTGGGTTTTTTGGGGGGTGCTATTTTTAAATGATTTTAGAATAAAAATTTATCTTGAAAGAAAAGTTCTATTTGTAATTTTATAGATTTTAAGTTCATTTGCTGATTCCCTTTTTCAATCGCTGAAATTTTATTAGGGTCGTGTTGATAAGAGAAATAATCTTTGTTATATATTATATAAACAAGTGTATTTATAATTTCTGTCTTTTAAATACAAAGCTGCTCTATAATGTTACATTTTTTGTTTAGTTTTGGTTTATGGTTTATATTTATCAGCATTCCTATAAATTTTTTCCAGTTTTAATTTAGAAAATATATGTAGCTGCACTACTTTTTTTTATCTTTATTGTACTTGTTTTTTAAAAATCGTAACTAGTAAATTCTGACTAATAGTTGTTACGCGACGACTACGTAATATTTTAGCTTTTTCTCTTTAGTTTTTATTCATATTTTGATCTGAAACATGTTTTTAATCCTCTTATATAAAGGGGGGGGGGGGGAGTTCTGACACATTTGCGTAAACGGCGAGTATAGGCTTTATCTTTGGACTAAGAGGATAGGTTATTAGGGATAAAATCATTCTTATATGATAAATTTCCCCCAGATTTAAGATTTTTTGGATAGGCCTCCAGGTTCCGGAGCTCCAGGCCTCCAGGTGGTCTCTGTACAGGTAAAAATGAAAAAAAAAAAATTTTAAAGTTAAAAATCAACTTATAAAACAAAATATGCATATTTTTTCTTCAAATATGTGAATAATATTAAAAAAGATGCATAGGTATTTTGTTTTATAAGTTGACCTATAACTTAAAATTTTTTTTTTTTTCAATTTTACCTGTACAGAGACCACCTGGAGGCCTGGAACTCCGGAACCTGGAGGCCTATCCAAAAAATCTTAAATCTGGGGGAAATAAATCATATAAGAATGATTTTATCCCTAATAACCTATCCTCTCAGTCCAAAGATAAAGCCTATACTCACCGTTTACGCAAATGTGTCAGAACTCCCCCCCCCCCCCTTATTAAGCTTTTTTGCCTGTAGCTAAAGATCTTGCTAATCGTGAAACCGAAATGGTTCTCCTTTACAGAGAAGCTTCTTACAGGCCTGAGATAGTTTTTGGATTTTTATTTTTTTTGTAAATAAATCTGGGTCAGGTTTTAGGCTATTTTTATGCCTTCTCTTCATATATAGAGCCTCTAGATGCTAGGGTCGCAGCCGCTAAAAAAAGTGCCAAAATTTTCTGAATGAAAACTTTACATTTACAAGTAATGTAAAAGCTAAAACTCACTAGGTACATAAACAATGATGACAACATCCATAAAAGTGAAGCTATCAAAGCAGACGATATCTAGGGAAAATATACCTACCAAGGATTATTTATGCAAAATTTCAGATCGAAATTCGAATTCCAAGTGCCATTTAATCATTGATTACGAGATGGTTGCATTAACTCCCCCCCTTATTGAAAAGCATATGGTTATTTTGTTAATGATTTTAGAGTTAAACATGAACATAATAATGTAGAAAATCTGTGCTTCTAAGAAATATAATTGTGATTTATAAATATACTGAAGTGAGTAATAGATTAGGGTGACTGTGATATCTTAAGCTGACCTCTGAGTGAAAGGTAGGTTATAAACAAATTCTATTTATAATTACTTGGATGTTGCAATAGATTTTCATGTACTCTAATAAATTGTTTCGAGCAGCTGGCTGCAATCCACCCATTTTACCACATTCTGCCCAATCCTACTGGATGAACGAACTGACTAATGAATAAGGTCTATATTAGCAAGCTAAATTGACGACAAATATCTTTCCGAAACTATTATTATTATTAAATGGCTAAATATTTTATTTCCTTATTAACATATGGAACAATTTGAATTATTACTTTTTATTACGAAATCTTATTTTTTCTATTATAAAGATCTTTTATGTCATTGATTTTTTTTCTTTCTTAACCCTTTATTCCCGAAGATTTTCCCCTCCAATTCCTATTCCACGAACTTTAATGCGACCTTTTGTTTATATTCACAATCACATATAGCATACACAACTTGCTTGCACAGGCTTTTAGTAGCCAGGGATATTATGGGATAAGACATTGGACAAGAAAATAATAAAGCTTACGCAATGATGATAATTAAAATTACCCTCTCTGTAGATTAAATTATTGGTTAAAAATTTTGTACACTACAAGTTTAGAACCAACCAATCAAAAGGGGGGGGGGGAAAGTGACACTTTTTGAAACCAAAACTAAAAGTCAACAAAGGAACTCAACTAAAAAAAAGAGTTTCAGGTCTGAGATTTTGCATGGCAGTTGCTTTATAGGGGTAAAATATGGAACTGTGAAGAAACGGCGGCGCAACTGCCGTTTCCCGCCGAAATTTTTTTTGCCTTTTCTCGGCGGTTTTCGGTGGTTGCGACGCCGTTTCTTCACAGTTCCATATTGTACCCCTATAAAGCAACTGCCATGCAAAATGTCAGACCTGTAACTCTTTTTTTAGTTGAGTTCCTTTGACTTTTAGTTTTGGTTTCAAAAAGTGTCACTTTCGCGCCCCCCCCCCCCCCCCTTTAATAAAAGTACACAAAGTTTGGGAGCCAACGAACCTAACTTTTCTCCTGTCATAATATCCACGTATATTCTACATCTATTGTTCTTATAAAATACAAATGTAGAACAATGCGCTTTTTTGTGCAGCGCAAAAATTCCCAACAGAAAGTCGGAAATAGACATTTTACGTATTTCACCTGTTTTTTGTCCACTAAAACAGACGAACAGCAACCTAGTTTTTTTCTATCTGTTAGCGTGCTGAATGCTTTTTACGTACACAAGTTTAGGCCAATCTAAATCAGTTAGTAACTAATTTACGTTTGAATTCAAGTGATGTTTGCTAAGAAATTTATTTCGTGAAAGATTTTTATGTTTTTAGTAGTTATTTATCGCATCGAATTATAGACAGCTTTCCACGGATATTAAAATGAAAATATCTTCTAGTGATTAAGAAATATATGTTTTTAGTACATTATGATATAGTTAAAAACAAGAACAAGTAAATTTATAAAGAGCATAATTTTTAATCCTGAGATAGTGTTCATGAAGCTTTTGTGCCCCTTCCCTTTACAAAAAATACCAAATAGTTTTTCTATATCCGAAAGACTAAGTTGTTCCGTTTTTCCTTACATAAAAAGTACCAGGATCTGTATCTGTGTGTGTGTGTACCGAAAGATTTAAGTAAAGAAAGTTCTTTCTCCATACTTTTTTAAAAACTCAAAATAAAAGTTGTAAGGGGAGGATCTAATCTCCATAGCCTTTAGTAGTTCACTACATGACATATTTAGTTAAAGAGAAGCTACACTTCTGTAAAATATATTAACATATTGCAACAGATAATTTTGTATGCATATTTTATGCCTACCTATTAACAAGGCCTCACTTCTTCTATAATAAAGTTATGCCTAGTAATAATAAAACTTCCTAAACAATAGTATTTGAAATAATAGTAGGTAAAGTATTCCAAAATTGCATTTATCTCTTTTTTTATGACAAGAGCTAATTTTCATTAGTTAATGTAGTCTGCAATTTTGATTTTTAATTCTACATATTTTTATTCATGAAATGGAATATATATTTTCAAGGCCCCTGTTACACTATATGTAGGCCATAAAAATGATTTCTAGAATAGATTAACAGTCCTCTATTGAGAGCAAAATTAACATCTATTGGCATATGAAATCAAGTCACCCCAATTTAATAAATAGTTTTTTACTATGGGAAAGTGTCAAAATTAAATAACAGGGACTTAAACAAGAAATACATTTTAAAAACATTGCATAATTGAATCTCCAAAACATTTCCTAAACTTCTTCAGATTAAGAATCAGTGGCGTGCGTATAGTAGAGGAGTGTAAACATCCCCCTTAAAATTAAAATTTGGAAGGCCTGCCTTCCCCTTTTTTACACTTGTAGTTTCACCTCCCTTGTGAATCACTGTGCACGCCACTGTTATCTGGTAAACCTTCAAGCTCTCAAGGTTGAATGACTTTTTTCTGTGAACTCTAATCTAAAAATCTTTTTATAACAGTCTCGTAGCATGCTAACATTAATAATTGTAAACTTAATTTTAAAAAGGTTAATAAGATATATTATTACATGTATAGCCGTGCTAAATTTTAGGTCCTTGCTGGTTTAGTAGAGGTTTTTAGTTGCGAAGCTACTCTATAATTCACTTTGGCTGTCCTTAATGTTATTGGGGAAATTTGGTTATCTCGGCTGCTATTAAAGATCGATTCTATGACATAAACGCATCTTGTCTAAACATTGTTTTGTCAATTTTTGGCCGGCATGCTTTAAAGACATGAACCTTATTTTTAAAGGTTTCGTGATTCTTTTTTTAGTTTTTGCATATTATCTTCTTTTTTTCTTATGAAAACTAAACAGCTGTTCTATATACCTATCACTTTGTCCGATTGTACATTCAGTAACTTTTTTGGGCTTCACAAGTTATGGATGTTGTCATCCTTGTTTGATGTTTAGTTTAGAAGAGAAGTAACTTTATATCACCGATGTATGGCCTTCTGTATGTAAAATTTTTCTCTCTTTAATTGTGTTTTAAACTAATGGCTTTGAAACCGATTAATATTTACTAAATTAGAACCAGTTCTCACATTGAAAATCATGTATAGTATCGTATTATAGACCATTTTTCTTTTTAATATTCGCAGAAAGCTTTCTATAATGCGATTCGATAAATAACTTTTCTTATATGCTCCTTTATATAAACTTTTTCTTGTTTTAAAAAAAAATATAATATTTTCAGAAATCCAATAACCTGAAATATTTTGGAATGAAATAAAGTATTCATGCTTAATAAATCGTATTTGGCCTATTTATAACCTTGTGCCCAAATAAATTTTAATCACAGTTTTGCTGTTTGTTCCTTCTTTCCCCCCTCTTCCCAAAGTTCTTGCTATATGTTGAATTTATATACATATTATATAGACGTTTAGCTACAGTATCTTTATAAATATATAGTTAGCTATTAAGCATTAACAAAATTAAATGTTTGCTATTAAATAAAACATAAGATAATGTTCAATGCTATTTTTTAATTTTAAGTTTTTCTAAATTAAAATCTGTTGCTATCTTGAATTTTTGTTTGTTTGATAGAAACTACCCATATGATATATGTAGCTAGAATCCTTGAACCTGAAACCCTCCCCATTTCACACGTTTCTCCTTTATATTTTCATTTAGATCCTCTCTCTTTGAATGTAAGTTTATTTTTACAATTGGGCTCTTTTTCCTTTAATACATTATTGTGCATAAAATACATACTTTTGTTTGAACAACAATAATCATGGTTCTACATTATAGAGATTTGAAACTGATTTCTAAGGTAAGGATAAAAATACAGTAAACCTTTCCAGAGAGCTAAAGGGATAAAACTCTGGCCGATAAATTGATGTTCAATCCAATGATTAAACATGAAATTATCCCTTTTGCTGATTTTGATTAGTGGTTAAAACGATTTAACACTAAACCTTATGAACCAACCAAACGAAATTTAGTAAAATTCCCCAAAGTTGTTAAGCCAACGAATAAGAATATGTTATTACATTATTTTGGAGACTAGTGTAATAAACAGTCCAATGTCCCCTCCCTCCCTGCAACCTTTCACACAAAGTTCCCTTTGGAGCACTGTTACCTCCTCCTCCTTATTTTTGAAATAATTTAAAATTAAGGGGGAGGGGGCTGTTTTCGGCATAAGCGGCGGTTTCGTTTCTTTAGGGTTCATTATTGTGAAGCAACTGTTATTCATAATCCTGTAACTCTTTTTTTGGTTCTTGTGTTTGGTAACTAAGTGGCACAACCCCCCCCCCCCCCCTCTATCTCCTTGAAAACTAATAAAACAAATATGAATCATTGAAGCCTTTCTGTTAGCTTATTATTGCTGCGCCACTTATAGACATAATTGTCTTAGTTAAGTCAATTACCAATTACGCCATTTCTAGACACATTTTATGGCCTTTATGTCTGTTATGTTTAAATGCTTTTTAAGATCGTTAATATTAGGGCGTTTTTTGTTGTTGTTTATTGATTTATTGGCTTACAAATAGTAATGAAATCTTCTATTTGAATTTAATTATATTTGTTACTAACAAAGAAGTGATTTTTTGTTTCAAATATGGCACTATGTGTTATTATATTGAATGCAGTAAAGCTACTTTTAAATTATGCTCTAGTCGTCGTTTTCCTTAAGGTTGTTCTAGAATTATGCCTAAAAGCTAGCTTTATTTAACAAGTAAATGTTTAAATATAAATATAAGCGTCCTCCCTTACGTATACATACATCTATATAGACAATAACACATACCTATAGGCTATACCCTTACAGAAGCTGTGTATTGATTAGACTATTTTACTGAGCAATTTGCCTCAAAGTGCCTTATTGATCACCGAAGCCCCCTCACTCATATTTTGAAACAAAACTGAAAAAGAGGGAAGGTTTTTTTTTGGTTTGTTCATTCATTCAGGTTATATTGGGTACTGGGTAGCCTCGTAGGAGTTGCATATTGTTGCTTTGCCTCCTATGGACTTAAAATTGACCTTGTTAGATATTTAATTCTACAAAAAAAAGTGGTCCTTTTGTTTGTAAAAAAAACTTAACATTTTATGGATGATCTAATTTTTAGAATTGTAATTATTTATAGTTCATTTTTTATGTGAATATTTGTTAATTACCATCAATCAATGTCCAAATATTAATTACAGACAAATATATATGAAGAAAAAATTGAACAGGGTTAAAAAGCTTTCTGTGGCTTTAAATTCACTTCTTTCAAGTGAATTTAAACCCTTTTTTAATAAACTAGCGGTTTCGCCCCAGGACTTTGTATTGATAGGGACAGAAATTTGCTTTAAAAATAGCCAAAAACCAGCACTGGGCCCTACCTAAAATAGATAACCCAATCACTTCAGTAGTTAATGAGATCTTAAGCTTCAGACACAAACATTACTACTTCATATAATAGTATATGTGAAGAAAAATCATATCTTACAATATTAAGTAAAGATCATTCACAGAAACGTACAATGAAATAATAGTTTTAATCCTTTTAAGTAATCCTCTGCCCTTGTAATAAGGTTTTCTTGTCAAATGCTGATCTGAATTGGTTGTACTTTTCAGGGAAGCTCTATTAATATCTTTGTGTGGTATTAGGCCAATTTCTGACCTCTCATACTCTTCCCTAGAGGCTTGGGACGAAGTTACCAGTAAAGATATATGATATTGATTTTAAGATTTACATATTTAAAACATAAGCTCCAGTTTCATCTCCGATGATCTCGAGCAGTTTTTTTTATTGGTTTCTTTTTAGAACATTTGTCCCTAATTCTAATTACACACAGCTTTGTGTGTTAATAAAGGGTTCAAATGATTTAGTGCTTAATTATAGTTTTTAAGCTGTTTACTATTCACAAAATTACAAGTATACTGCAGCTGCTTTTTGAAATTTTCTGATTATGCCCTAAGAATAACCAAATATTTAATTCTTATTTTTTTATTTCATTCTCAGTACGTGATCAAATAATAAAATTATCCTTGTTTTTATGAAAACTCCTGTATTTTATTTTTATTTATTCTGAACACTTTAAAGGTTATGTAATATGGACTTTTTGGATTAGATCATTCAGACACATACTACACTCCCTAAATCATATACGCAAAACAAAACAAAATATGCTGTCACCATGCTAAAGTAGGATGTGTGTGTGTGAGTATGTGAATGTTAAGTAGTCTCACAGAAACGATCTCAAATCCTTAAAATAAAGTAACTAAACATAACTAACAACATCTAGTGGTGAAAAAAATATTTTTGGTAAATAACTGATTTTAACAAAGATTAAAAAGCAGGGTTTCGGATCCGCATTGATTTTATGCGGATCCGGATCCGGATCCGGATCCTCAAAATTTGGTCAGTGCGGATCCGGATCCGGATCCGGATCCGGATCCTACTGGATCCGGATCCGGATCTTTGACAATAAAAATAAAATCACCAAATTTTTCAAAAAAATTTATTCTTCAATTCGAAGTCAAAAATACTTTTAATTTTCAAGTCTGAACCTAAACCTTAAAGATTGGCTCTCATCAAGAGAATGTCTGAGATTTTATATAAATTTAGGTAGATTTTTCCATTTTTTCCGCATTTTTTGGAGTCTAAGGATCCGGATCCGGATCCGCATTTTTTTTGCGGATCCGGATCCGGATCCTTGGACTCAAAATATGCGGATCCTTGCGGATCCGGATCCGGATCCGGATCCGAAACCCTGTTAAAAAGATACAAATTACGTGTCCCTAGGGGCGTAGCCGCTTGTTGATAAATATAGCAAAAATAGTCATACATTTACATAATTTCTTCTTTATTACATAGATGCAAGAATGTGATTCTAAATTAGGTAAAGCTGTTTTGAAGATTAAATGTAGAAATAAATGTAGGATTACAAATATTTTATTTCATAATATGTACTTGTATATATTATATATGCCATGATTTTCAGGGATCTTAAGGGATAAGACAATGACCGGTAAATTGATGTACATCTGCAATTATGATACATAAAATTACTCCTTTTGTAAATTACAATTAGTGGTTAAAACGTTTGAACAATCAACTGAATGAACAAACCAATCAAAAATCAATAAGAGTTCTTAAAGTTGTTGATTTTATATATCTTTGCACAATATATATGTAATTTACTATTATCAAACAGTACCTACTGTTAAATTACGTAGCAGCAAAACTACATCTTACACAATTTTTATATTTTATATTAACGAAATTTTTCTACATCTTAACTAGCATATTTATTACTGCGCTACTAATGAAAATAATTATCCTCTTTTAATAAATACTAGCGGTTAAGTCCCTAGAGGCTTCTAGAGATACTTATGAGGGGAGGGTAAAGTAACCCCCCCCCCCTCACTTAAAAAGAATTAGTTTAAAAAACTTAAGGGGAGACAATTTCTCTTGGGAGGGTGGTGGTAATTTCCCCCAAAATAATTATAAACCTTCCAAGGACCTATGAGAAGCTACATTTAACGTACATTTTATTAGTTGTTATAGAATTTACTAGAATATTCAAATATGATTCATCAAACTAGTTTTTAGAAAGTTTATTACAATTAGTATTTCACAATTTCACATACTACTGTTATAATCGTAAACGTTTTGATCTTTTTAGTATATGTGGTTGTTATTTATAGCTGCGCCTCTAGCCTAAAGGAATGTATCCTCTACAATGCAATTTTGTCCTAGAAGAAAGAAGGATAAAAGGCCCTGGGCCTTCAAAAAAAAAGAATTTATAATACTTCTTATTTAATTTCGAATCCGCGGAAAACATGAATAAAAACCATATACAAAAATATTGCAGAACAAATTCTCTTGGATTAGATGTGTAACTCACTCTTCTACCAAAATAGCCTGAAACCTTTCCTCTGAAACAAAACAAAGCTTCTATGATAATTGTTGACCATAGAGTGGTTTGCCTTGATCCATTAACAGTTAGACATGTTGAGTAATTAGAAATTTAAAAGTTGGTTGTTTGCAACTTTATTAGTTTTAAAGCCTAACATGAGAAAGACTAAACTACATAACTTTTGTGTCACTTTTGAGGAAGACGATTCCTTTATGTCGTCATATAAAGGGAAAAGAAAAAGGGAAGGGGGGAAGAAAATCTCTTCAAAAGAGATGGGAGGAAAGGGAATCGTCTTCCTCGAAAGTGACACAAAAGTTATGTAGTTTAGTCTTTCTCGCCTAACATGATATAATGATGGACGGACGTACAGGCCCTAATTATAGAAAAGCCTTGCTTATACAAATATTGCAGAAGAAAGTATTGGGAGTGCAGTTTTTAACACAGAGACTAGGGGTATTCTTTTTAACCATTATTAAATGAAGTGATTAGCTATTGAAAAATTTAGTGAACCAAAATACAAATTATAGACAGACTTATTCGAAGAGTTGTAAAGTAATTTCAAGTTTGAATTAATATAATGCTCTCTTGTTTAAAGATGAGATTCTAGCCATTCTTTAACTTGTTTAATCCTCTCATTCCTGGTTGGTAAAGGTGCAACTTTTTTTTTCCATTAAATTTTGGTTTAGGTCAGACACATTTATTTTAGCAATATCTTACAAATTGTTACTGGGCCCTAAAATAAGTTAGAAATTTTATATGTTTTATAAGAGCTCCGCATGGCTTTATTGCTCCAGGGTTTAAGATTTCTGTAGAGAATGGAAAAAGTTGAAAAAATGAGTGTTTATAGACGGGATGATGGATGGGGGAATTATTGATCCCACTAACTATAAGAGGAATCATACCTTCTTTTTTCTTTCAAACTTAAAATGCATATATTTGTAAGTAGTAAGGTGTAGTTTTGTGTGTTTGGCCCAATAATGGCTTGATTTCTATATTAAAAAGCTTTGTATTTGTCCTATAGACCTTATAGTCCAGGGTGGCAGCTGCTAGTTTCCTATTAGCACTATAATGCTTGTTTTTAACCAGTAGGTAGTTAGTAGATTGTACCTTATTAATCAACCTACATCTTAAAGAAATAAAAATTTTGATGATATAATAGTGCTCTTCAAAAACAACCAAATTAGAACATTATAAAAAATAAAACAAATCTAAATGGATATTTATGAAAATAAGACAGCCATACAAGTTGCATATATATCATAAGAATATGTTTTCAGGTCTTGATATTTTTATAACTACGTGTTAGAAAATTTAAATTCTTTCAAATATATGCCCCATAGATGTAGTTTAAACCATTTAACAGGAAAAAATATGTAGTTAATTAAATTCAAGTTTAAATCTACTTCATGCAACTACCCCTTAACCAACAGAAATGAAAGATAAAGTAAATATTTGATTATTTAGAAAACTAGTAGCTTCGCCCCTATCCCCCAGGGGATGTGCTAGGGTTTAATGCAATTCAAAGGTTTAAATGATTTTTGCAAATAACTAACTAATCTTTTGCACCCGGCTAAACCCACGTAACATACCATACTAGATAAACTTCCCATTTTGTATTAATCCCTTTTGAAGAATATTTTATTGAATGCAAAGTTTTTCTTACTTTAGGGTCTGTGCTATAATTTAGTCTTTAATTGATTATCAGTCCTTAGTGCGAATATTTTTGCAGTTAGATAGCAAGATAGCTCTGATCATTTAACTCCTTATCGACAACAGTTTGTATTAACCAACCATGATTGGATAAAAAAGTATCCAAAGTTTTTAAGTTAACTACAAAACTTTGGGTACAAGTGTAACATATCGTCCAATGTCCCCTCCGTGCCTGGGTATTACGAAGATGACTAGTAATTGCACCATATTTGTTGCCTGGTCTGTTACGTCTTTGTTGTTTAATTCTTCATAAGTCATTTTCATAATGAATGAACTTAAAATATATAATGAACTTATTAGAATAGATTGTTCATAAACATACCAAAAGTACTTTCCCCCATAGTGCTTACCGGTCACTAAACCCCCACTTTTTAAAAATTGAAGATAAAGAGGGCGGGGTAGTTTTTTCTTATGCATAATTCCTTGCTTTCAAATGTTCTTATAAATCTATTTTTATAACTTTATTATTGCCAATTTTATGTGTGCTGAGTTTACTAAAAATATTATTAAAGTCATGCTCGTACTGTGTTATATAACATTAATAGGTACCTACCTATTTTAAACATTTTAATTCAAATGTAAATTAGTTTTCTTGAAAACTTTTGGACCGGTTGATATTCTTGTCCTGGTCTGGGTTAAGGCTGTTTTTTTTTTTTAAGGAAGGAAAGATTGTCAAAGGTATCACCCTCCCAAATTAAGTTTATCTTTAATTATTTATTCAAAAAGTTTTTAATCTTCACAATAAGTTTGATTAAATAGATATTAAGTAATATTTACATGTTTATTTTCAAAATACAAGTAATAAATTAAGAAAATTGAGTTATTGAAGGTTACCATATGTTTTTGAGATCTTGTTTTACAAGAACTTACACTTTTGATAAAACAAGGATGACAACAAAGCGAAGTAAGAACAGCCATACAGATAGACGATTACGATACGATACGATCCATGTTTTTTCATAATGGCTCTGAAAATTTTCTTAAATCCAGCGGATATGAATCAGTTTCAAAGCCATACTGGAATAAAAAATCTTGAATTTAATTTGACACAAACAAAATAGATAGGATAAGATCTGTTCCCAATCCTGTAATGATATTATAAGCTAAATTGATAAATTAATATTTTTCTCCAGTCATAATATCCACGAATATTTTACATCCATTTCATGAAACTACTTCCAATCACATACCCACTTATATTTTTGCAAATGCGTTTATGTAAGATGGATAAAATTAGCAAAGTGATTAGCTCAGCTGCTCAGCAACCAATCTATTTTAAAAAGACGTTTAGCTCTTCAGGAAACTGACTACTAATTAATGAATAAGTTTGACCAATTTATTTTTGAAAATTAGAATTTAGTTAAGAGAGTCTACTTAGCTAGTTTTGCCTATTTGCTAATGTTATTCATAATTTGCCACAATACTCAAGGGGACAAGGGAGGAAAATAGCCTAAAACCACCCCAAAACATCCAAGAAGGTTCCCTAAAAAGTACAAAATTAATCATACCAACTATTTTTGAAATCTTTAGCTTTAGGCAGATAAGCCATACTACTTTATATTTCATCATAATTAAGACACGCTTATCGGACACATAGTTAATGATAATATTTAAAAACAGATTTAATTTGTAATATTGTATAAACAGCAGAATACTTCTTTTTTCTATCCAAGGATAGATCCTAATCTTTATAAGTGCTAGAAATATGTTTTTACAATTCAAATAAAAGAAAATCTAACTCAATTAACAATGTTTGCATGTCCTTTAGGATTTTTTAAAGGATTCAAAATTTGAATGAAACTTATTTAAAACTAAAATTGGGCTCTGTATTTAAAGAGGCAAAAAGAAGCTACTGGAAAAATAGCTTAAAACCATCACAAGACATAAATTTCAAAATGAAATAGCCTAAAACCATTGCGGTACCCAATCAGTTCCGTATTTATTGAGGTTTTAAACTTCAGCCGAAAACAATAACTACTTTATAAAATAGGATGTACTATTTTATGTTATTCAGTTAATAATTTGCTATATTCGATATTTTATCTGTACTGTATGAACACACATAAAAGAAGAATAAAGATAAATCTTATATAAACCTTACACCTTTAATTCATATCAGTTTTGCCATCTTTATGCTTTTCATATAAAGCTTACTTAAATTAATAGCTTCCTTACTATTGAAAAAGCTTGCTTCTATTTCCTTGTAATTCTGTTTATAGAATTAAATTTATTTTTACATAAAAAATGGATGGGGGGGGGGTGGAGGTTCGCATTATCAATTTTTTAGTGATGGATATCGTGTATCCAGTGCAGTAGTAGGGGATGGGGTAAAGAGAATGGATGAGCGTTATTTTAGCCAGCTGGAAGTATCACTTTAATAAATCTTGTGCAACATCTAATAGATTATAAATCGATCACCATATTTATGATAATGTTAACTTTTTATCATTATTTATTGATTGATTTTTTTAGGTAAGTTTTGATAATTAAAAGACAGAAACAATGGAGCAAAAGAATAGATATCAAAATGATACTATCAAAGATGTATCTTTATATAAAAGCAACAGGATATCCGTCTGTTTGTGTGTGTTTGTACCGAAGTAATAACCGCTGGACCGATTTATGGCTTTTCCTTTACAGAGAAGCTTCTTATAAATCGTAGGAAGGTCTATAACATTTTTTCTTTTTAAAACTAAAAGTATAGGCGTTTTTTTTTTGGGGGGGGGTCCTCTTCTCCACCTACCTCTACCATAAGTGCCCCTAGAGGCCTCTAGGGTCGTAGCCGCTAGTCTTTATTTCGACATTGAAATTACCAAATAATCTTGACCTATCTTTGTATATTATGAAATGTTTTAGATAATTTGTAGAGATAAGAAAACAAGGATAATAATATCCACTTATGTTAATAAGTTAACAAAATCAGAAGTATATTTCTCTGACTTTATTATAAGCTTGACATTCAAACCAGGGATAAGACAATGGACTAAATATATATACCCCCCCCCCCCCATCTATACATAAAATAGAATAACTCTTTCTGTAGACTAAAGAGAGGGGTAGGTTTCTGGTAGAATCCGTAAAGGTTAAGTTAAAACAGTAGTAGAACGATAAAAATTTATATTAACTTTTAAAAAAATTGTCTATAGTTCTTTTCAATAAGAAATACACATATTTAGTGAATATTATCGTTCTACTACTATTTTTAAGCCTTAAAACACACACCTTTACGGTTTCTACCAGAAACATACCCCTGTCTTTGTTCGTCATCAGTTTAAACAATGTTAGTGTGTACCAACCAACCAAAATTTATAAACTAATCAAGTTTTTAAGCTTGCGAATAATGGAACGTGATTATAAAACTCTGGTTACCAGTACAAGTTACTGTCCAATTTAAAGGAAAAAAATATTTTTGAAAGTATTTTCATATGGTCCTAGAACATTATATAATAGCTTTGCTGTTAAAAAGCAAGCTTCTCTTACTAAAATGTAATTAAGCAGTATATAAAAGAATACTTAGCGAGTTACATTAACAAGAATTAATTATTTTCTACGTAGAATCAACTAATGATTTGCTTACATGCTCTTGTTAAGGTTAAAAACATTCTTATTTTTTTACTGACCATTAAACCATCGTTTTTGTGCTTAAAATAATCTTCTTGATATCGATATTAGTCTTTAGAAAAGGTTTATAAGTTCTAACTAAATATGCTTAAATAAAAAATATCTTTACTTTAGTTATAACTTTAATCATTATATCTTTTAAAGATCATTTTAGATTAATTTTGTATTTCATAGGTATTTATATATTAATAGTTAGCTGATAATAAATGTATATCTATAATACAAAGTAGAACGATGTCTGTCCGTCTGTCTGTCCGTCTGAAGCTTAAGATCTCGGTAACCGCTGAACCGTATGGGCTCTACTCTTCAGGGAATATACCTACTGGTCCTGTGGTGGTTTTAAGATATTTTCTTGGGGGGTGGGACACCCCCAACCCCCCCAAAAACAAAAAAATCCTCCCCCCTTTTTTTTTTTTTTTTTTTGCAGGAGATTTCCTTGGTCCTTTTACGAATTTCACCTTAATTTTTTTTGATAACCTTTTGGGGCAAAGCCCCTAGAGGCTAGGGGCGAAGCCGCTAGTGATTTATAAAGTAAAATAAGATAATAACTTATTTTAATTGTGACATGCTTTGATTAAGATTATTAATTATTTTTTGTTTGTTATTAAAATTAAAATTGTCAATATGATCTGACAAAGCTTAGATAGTAAGCCCCTACAGCTTTGTAAATTTTAATCTTTCTTAGGCCTAGGGATAGATATAGTTTAATATTTGTAAGAAAATAAAGAAAAGTTTTAATATATTTTTTTTAAATGTAAAATTTAATATATTTTCTCGTATTCATTCGAATCCGGTGGATAGGAACCGGTTCTCATCCATACGAAAAAACTATGTCTAGCATCGTATTATATCCAGTTTTCTACGAATATAGAAATGTACAATCATAAGATTAAAACCAGTTTTTTTAGCCGGTGCCTCCGGCACCTCGGGGCTAAAAAAACTAGTTTTAATCTTATAATTGTACATTCTATATCCGCGGAAAGCCGTTTATAATACGATACGAGAAATAACTATTACCATATTTTAAGCGTTTGTATAAGTATGCATCTTAAGTAAAATATAACACAACTGGATGCAATGCCTCTAGCCTCCAGGGAAATACTTGGCAGGTCAGAAAAATACCATAAAACCACAAGACATATGTAAAGCTTCCATGAAAAGCACAACCCACTATGAGCAGAAATTTCCGAGATCTTTAGCTTGGGACAATAACCCTTACTACTTAAATAGGATAGGAAATGGGGGTGGAAAAATTTTATACATGCTATTTGCCTGTCTATATTTTACATTTTTATTTGCTTTGAATAAGGGGGGGGGAAGTTTTGCCACTTTCGCGTAATCCGTGATTATTAGGCTAGGTATTGATGTGAGACTATAGGTTATTTGGGATAAAAGTTTACTTTTGGGTAGTACTTCACGTATATTTAATCATTTTTTGGATAGGTCTCCAGGTTCAGGTGCTGCAGGCTGGAAGGTGGTTTCTGGACAGGTAAAAAAAATTTAAAATTTTTGTTTGAAGAGTTAGAGATCAAATTATTAAACAAAATATGCATCTTTATGGATATTATTGAAATACCAGAAGAAAAAATTAAAATCGGCCTCCAGGTTCAGATGCTGCAGGCCTCCAGGTCCACTCTGGACAGGTAAAAAAACAAGTTTTTTATTTGAAGAGTTAGAGGTCAACTTATAAAACAGAAAATGCATATTTTTTTATATTATTGACATATTTGAAGAAAAAATTAAAATCGGCCTCCAGGTTCATGTGCTGCAGGCCTCCAGGTCCGCTCTGGACAGGTAAAAAACAAGTTTTTTTTTATTTGAAGAGTTAGAGGTCAACTTATTAAACAGAATATGCATATTTTTTGATATTATTGACATATTTAAAGAAAAAATTAAAATCGGCCTCCAGGTTCAGGTGCTGCAGGCCTCCAGGTCCACTCTGGACAGGTAAAAAACAAGTTTTTTTATTTGAAGAGTTAGAGGTCAACTTATAAAACAGAATATGCATCTTTATGGATATTATTGAAATATCAGAAGAAAAAATTAAAATCGGCCTCCAGGTTCAAGTGCTGCAGGCCTCCAGGTCCACTCTGGACAGGTAAAAAAACAAGTTTTTTATTTGAAGAGTTAGAGGTCAACTTTACTTATAAAACAGAATATGCATATTTTTTGATATTATTGACATATGAGAAGAAAAACTTAAAATCGACCTCCAGGTTCAGGTGCTGCAGGCCTCCAGGTCAACTCTGGACAGGTAAAAAATCAAATTTTTTATTTGAAGAGTTAGAGGTCAACTTATAAAACAGAATATGCATATTTTTTTTATATTATGGACATATTTGAAGAAAAAATTAAAATCGGCCTCCAGTTTCAGGTGCTTCAGGCCTCCAGGTCAACTCAGGACAGGTAAAAAAATAAAAAAAATTATTTGAAGAATTAGAGGTCAACTTATAAAATAGAATATGCATTTTTTTGTTATTATTGACATATTTGAGATAAAAATTAAAATTGGCCTCCAGGTTCACGTGCTGCAGGCCTCCAGGTGCACTCTGGGCAGGTAAAACAATCAATTTTTTTATTTGAAGAGTTAGAGGTCAGTTTTTAAAACAACATTAACATCTTTTTAGATGTTACATGTATATTTGAAGAAAAAAAATAAAATTGGCGTCCAGGTTCAGGTGCTGCAGGCTTCCAGGTGAACTTTAGAGACTATTTTCAGGTATATTTCCTATTTATTTGATTTCCCCCCTACTTTTTTTTCTATTCTATATTTATTTAAACCTGGTAGTTATCATATTTATTGAAACTTTTTGATGGATCCCAGTGACCGCTGTTGACCATTGGCCAGGTAAATATCCAGGTAATTTTTGAATTTAGAGTAAAGGTATGCATTTAAAAAATGGTTAAAATAAGATAATATAGTAAAATTAATCATTTAAGGCTTCAAAATGTGTGTCCAGACAGGCTCCAGGTCCTTTAATTTCACTATATTATTATATTTTAAGTTTTAAACTTATTCTATTTCGAAATCTTTCTTATAAATTCCAAAATAACCATTTGAGATATTCACCTGGCCGGCAACAACCAGCGTTCACCAGGATCCAGGTAAAAGTGTCACTGTCCATATAAAAAAAGTAAAAATGTATGATACCTACCTACCACGTTTTAAAACAGGAAAAAAAGCAAAAATACCTGAAAATGAAAGCCTGCAGCACCTAAACTTGAAGGCCGATTTTAATTTTATCTTCAAGTATATTTATTATATCCATAACAATGCATATTTTGTTTTATAAGTTGACCTGTAACTTTCCAGATAAAAAGACTCTCTTTATACCTGTCCAGAGTGGATCTGGAGGCCTGCAGGATCTGAACATGGAGTCCGATTTTAATTTTTTCTTCAAATATGTCAATAATATAAAAAAAGAAGCATATTCTGTTTTATAAGTTGACCTCTAACTCTTCAAATAATTTATTTTTATTTTTTACCTTTCCAGAGTGGACCTAGAGGCCTACAGCACCTGAACCTTTAGGCCGATTTTAATTTTTTCTTCAAATATTTCAATAACATCAAAAAAGATGCATATTCTGTTTTTAAAGTTGTCCTCTAACTCTTCAGATAAAAAATTTGATTTTTACCTGTCCAGAGTTGACCTGGAGGCCTGCAGCACCTGAACCTGGAGGCCGGTTTTAATTTTTTCTTCTTATATGTCAATAATATTTATTAAGATGCATATTTAGTTTAATAATTTGATCTCTAACTCTTCAAACAAAAATTTTAATTTGATTTTTTACCTGTCCAGAGTGGACCTGGAGGCCTGCAGCACCTGAACCTGGGGGCTGATTTAAATTTTTTCTTCAAAAATGTCAATAATACAAAAAAAGATGCATATTCTGTTTTATAAGTTGGCCTCTAATTCTTCAAATAAAAAAATATAATTTTTTACCTGTCCAGAGTGGACCTGGAGGCCAGCAGCACCTGAACCTGGAGGCCGATTTTAATGTTTTCTTCAAATATGTCAATAATATCAAAAAAGATGCATATTCTGTTTTATAAGTTGACCTCTAACTCTTCAAATAAAGAACTTGTTATTTTACCTGTCCAGAGTGGACCTGGATGCCTGCAGCACCTGAACCTGGAGGCCGATTTTAATTTTTTCTTCAAATATGTCAATAATATTAAAAAATATGCATATTCTGTTTTATAAGTTGACCTCTAACTCTTCAAATAAAAAACTTGTTTTTTTACCTGTCCAGAGTGGACCTGGAAGCCTGCAGCACTTGAACCTGGAGGCCAATTTTAATTTTTTCTTCAAAAATGTCAATAGTATAAAAAAAGATGCATATTCTGTTTTATAAGTTGACCTCTAACTCTTCAAATAAAAAATTTGATTATTACCTGTCCAGAGTTGACCTGGAGGCCTGCAGCACCTGAACCTGGAGGCCGGTTTTAATTTTTTCTTCTTATATGTCAATAATATTTATTAAGATGCATATTTTGTTTAATAATTTGATCTCTAACTCTTCAAACAAAAATTTTAATTTTTTTTTACCTGTCCAGAAACCACCTTCCAGCCTGCAGCACCTGAACCTGGAGACCTATCCAAAAAATGATTAAATATACGTGAAGTACTACCCAAAAGTAAACTTTTATCCCAAATAACCTATAGTCTCACATCAATACCTAGCCTAATAATCACGGATTACGCGAAAGTGGCAAAACTTCCCCCCCCCCCCCTTAGCAAATATTTGTTATTGGGGGGAGAAATAATATTCAAATCAAACAAACAAAAAGTTTTATTCGGAATTGGGTCATTTCCTTTCAGGGATGGAGGGGATATAGTACTATACATTATTCTGGTCCTAGACACGTTCTCTTATTCGTTGGCTATAAACGATATTCACTAAACCATTATTGGTTAGTACAAACTAGCAGTGTACCAATAATTTTAACCAAGAATTGGGTAAGCTTGTATGTCAATTGTCTTATCCCTTAGAATCCCTGGTCGTGGTCAATTTCTCATCATCTTTGTCATAGACAATATAATTTGTATCAAAAATTAATTCTTTTTCATATTTGCTATATTTAACAAAGTAGTAAGTTTTTTTTTGACTTACTATGATTATGATTTCGTTCACTGCTAAGCCTATTGAGTTCTCCATTTTATTGAAGCGTCACATAGGTTTCGAGAAAAATTTATTTCTCGAGTGATTTTTTGCTTTGTCTTCTCCCTCAAATAAAGAGCTCCTAGCTGGTAAGAGCGCAGCCACATAATATACCTTCTTTTTGCATATAGCAATGGATTTATTATTACTTGGATCTTACACCTGATTTTCATGTGTACTCTGTAGTGGGCTAAAATAACGATCTCCCCCATTATCTTTACCCTATCCCCTCTCCTCCTACTGGATAAACGGCCCGACCAATAAATGAGCGGGGATATTGCAAACTAATTTGACGACAATTTTTGTCCTGTTATAATATCCACGTATATTCTACATCCGTTCATATAGCTATCATTCGTTATTTCCCCGCTATGCTATGTTGATTGTTATTTAAAATGCATTGAATTGCACTAACAGTTTGTTTTAATTTCCCTTCAAATTTTCAAACCTTATATTTTATTAACAATACATGTATATTGTACCAGGAAGGAAGGGGACAATAGGCTGTTAATTACACTAGTCTCCAAAGTTTTTAATAACGCTATCTTAATCGTTGGCTTAACAACTTTGGAGACTTTTAATGAATTTTGATTGGTTGAATTAAGTTGAGTGTCCAAAGGTTTCAACCAAAAGTTGTAAACTACAGAAGAGCGGATTTTGTGCCATCATCATTGGGGATAAAGTCAATTTATCGGCCATTGTCTTATTTTTCGTCAAGGATTAAGCAAAAAGTCAAATAAATAAAGCTTAGTATTAGTGCAGAACATGCTTTAAGTTGATTAATTCATTGCCTTGGGATGTAATCTTTATTAAAACGACAGACAACTATAACTTTTAGTTATGGGGCGAAGCCAAATTAAATAAAATCTCTAAAAACGCGCGGCTAGAGCTAACTACACATGAAGAACAAACTTCTTTGTAGAAAATATATTTCGCTTTATTCAAGCCTTCTCAATTCTAATTGTTTGAGAGTTTGTGTACAACAATAAAATCTCTATATTAAGAATTCTATTTTTACTTTTATGCAGTTATTTTGACTTTTAATGACATTTGAATTTGAAGAAATTTAGCTTGCATTAATAGCTTAATTCTAAGCAAGCAGTTTTTGTACCGTTACACGTTTAGTTAAAGTAATGGATATAAAATACATGGATGTATTGATTGGGGGAAAGTTGTCGTCTATTTAGATTGCTAATACGAATCTTATTTATTGTTCAGTGCGTTCATCCAGCAGGAGGGTTGGGGAAGGGCTAAAGGAGGTGGTTTGGGAGTAATGTTAGTTTATCCTTCCCTTTATTAGATTAGAGTACAAGAAAATCGGGTGCAACATCCAAGTAATAATATATTGATTGTTAGTCATGAGAAAAAATTATAAATTAAAATATTAATCTTGGCTCATCTAATGATATTTTAGTAATAGATCCTGACAAAGTTTTTATATAATTTACTTTTTACGCCTTTTAGACGGTGCTTATTTTATATAAACATTAAAAAATTTAAAATTAGAACTAACATTTTACAAAAATTAAAAAGAAGTTTTCAAGGTTTTAAAAAATATAATAAGGATAGCAGTTAAAAGTTTATCTACCTTTTCAAACGTGCCTATACTAATATAAAGCTTCCTTAAATATAGAACATCATACCTTCTTAACTGCATACGGATCTTGCAAAAATTAATATAACATTTTTTATAGAGTTAATGTCTTTACGTAATAATCTCCAACGTAATTCTTATTTACAAGGCTTCCCTTATGTCATAATTTGATATTTTATAAAACCAACTTTACTACAACATGAAATAAATTATAAATCATTACAAAATACGGTGCATTTCTCAGGGTTTAAAGATCATTCCAGTATGGCTTGGATACAGATTAATATCCGCAGGATTAGAACCGCTGAATAGCATCGTATTACAGACAATTTTCCACTAATATTAAAATATTCATAAAATATCAGCGAGATATCTAAATTAACACCCCCTCCCCCGCGTCTTTGATAGTATTCAAGCTAGTTTTTATTTATTTTATCATTAAATCGTTAAATCTATACTGTTTCTTTCAAAATCAAGATATAAAAAAGTATTATTTTTGTAAAATTTCTTATCCCTTTTTGTCACTTTCATATACGGGATATGTAATATATTATATGTGCATACAAAACAGACATTTGTACATATTAATCATACTTGTTCTATCGCAGCCCTGAACCCCGTATTTTTATATGAATAAAAAATAATAGGGTGTGGGGGTGATTTTTTGCGGGGCTTATAAAAGGGGCTTCCAATTGTAATTTAACCCAACCTGGCCTGAAGTAACAAACAAACAAACGGAAAATTACTCCCACATCCCCTTGTATTCCATTTATTTTAAAATAAAGGAGGGGGGAGACAGTGCTAGAAAAGACACTATATGGAAAATTGCCTATCTGATCCATAACTGAAATACATAGATATAGCTAGATTATGTTATCCATTTAGTTAACAGATAAAATTGTATTTTTACTGAAACACTCACATACAAGTTTAAGTAAAGAATTTTGCAAAAATACTTTATTACATATTTCAAAGAGTAGAGAGTTAATACTTAATTATTTTTAACATAATTGTCAATAGTTTTACTTCCCAACTCTTTTTCGACACTTAAAGGTTAATTTGCCTTTTGTAATCCTTGTATTTTTTACCAAATCTACTGAAAATTACTACCCTAAACCTTTAATTTATTTCTTAATATTAGCAAGACAAAATATATAATAATACCTCTAATTAGTGGTGTAATAATAAGATATCTTTATGATGCAATTATAAGTTAAAAAGTGCTTTCCCACAAGTTGCCTGTCGAGCACTGTACCCAGCCCCCCATCCTCTTATTTTAAAATAAATGGAAATTAAGAGGGTTTCCAATACCTGCGGTGCTCTAGTCCTGCGGGGTTAACCAGGACCTAATATAACCTAATCTAACCTGACCTAAGGTAGTGAACAAACAAGCGAAGAATTAATTCCCTATCCATTTTTTTCAAAATGGATAGAGGGGGGGGGGTACTTTGATCTTAACAATACACTTAAGGGATAACGCCAGTTAAAATATTTTTAGACACATAAAGAAGATTTTACACAAAGTTTTGTCATTTTTTATAATTATCATTACTGGTCAACCATCTATAGACAAGGCTAACTTCTTCAATACTAGCGATAGGCCAGTTGCATCGTTAATTTTAAGGAAATTAAGTTAAGGCAAACATTTCTTTTCCATAATACTTACAAATATTTTGGAATGTTTAACCCTGTTTCTACGTTAGTTATTAACCTCAAAAACTTTTTCGTTTTCACTTTTTACCACTTACTAAATTACATTTTTGTTTTCTTTCATAAAAGAAAAGTTTGCTTTATTAAAAGTAAAAATAACATTTCAGCTTTTGTTATCATTTTTTACCTAATAGAAGATTTTTCCTTAACGAAGGAATTTTATATTTCTCTGAGACATGGAATATTTTATGATTTATTTGAGATCATTAACATATTATTTTAAAAATTTGTTTTATGTTATGTTAATGTTCTACTTGTATGGATGGATATTTTTACATACAAGTTTATTTTTATTTATTTCAAAGGACGTGTAATTTAGGCTCTTTTAAAGTTAAACTAGCGGCTACGCCCCTAGAGGCCTCTAGTGGCACTTTAAATGTTTTTGTTTGTTAAAGTTAATTTTTATTACGATACCTCTTTATTTGACGTTGAAGTCTCCCCTAATTTTTTTAAAATTTCGATTTTTTTGTCATTTCTCTTGGGAGGGTGGTGGTACCCTCCCCCAAAATAGTTATAAACCTTCCCGGGACTTATGAGAAGCTACCCTGTTAAGGAGAACCCGATCGGTTCAGCGGTTAGCGAGATCCTTCGGTACACACAGACACACAGACAGACACACAGACATCCTGTTACTTTAGTATAAGGATATTCTTTTTTTAAATTGTTATTTATGAAACTTTTTTTATACACATGTAAATAAATCAGGTTTTTATACACACGACTAAATATTTTATATCTCAATTTTGTAAGAAGACTATTAATAACTTTTTAAACAAAATATTATTGTTTTTCCAATCACGTGTCTTAAGAGTGTTTTGTTATTTTTAGGATATAGCTTCACTTAAAATGAAGTTGATAATTTAATAGGTACATAGGTTTTAAAATATCATTTTATTAATATTTTTTCTCCAAATTTTTTTTTGTCCTACCACCCGAAATGAATTTTTCTGCAAGATTGATTTAACTTCAGTGTCTAATCTGAGCTGGAATCCCTTTGAGGTTGCCCAATAAACCAGGGGCGAAGGTGTCATTGGGCTGTACATCAGTTCCCTGAGTTATCTAATATAGTTTTCCTATTCGTTGGCTTTACAAGGTACAATATTTTAGGTGAGACATCTTAAGTCATAAAAATAAAATTGTTTTGATTATTTACAAATCCTATTTTTTGTTTAGGATCCCGTTCTCAGTATGATAAGCATAAGAAAGTGGCTGTATAAACCTCGGCGGGATGATAAATCGCTCTTCGCAAAGTTTTGGTAAGTGCCTACCATCTTCTATCATTGTAGTGTAGCTTCTCTCCAATGTAACCCTAAATAATGGATATAGAATATATGGATATTATGAGAGATTCTCGTATACCGTAGCCTATCTCCAATGTAACCCTAAATAATGGATATAGAATATGTGGATATTGAAATAACCACCAAGTACCTTATGGATCAGGTCCATTACATGCCTCTGTCACCATACACTTTACTCAAACATCTTCAAGCTATCCAAAGTATAATCTGTAATAAACATAAAATTTAAAAACCCCGAATGGATAAATTCACACTCTGGAATGATAATAAAAAGTTGAAACCATAAATGCAAACCATAATCAAATAAGACAATAAACAACACAGCATTTAAAACATAATTCAATATAATTTTATTAACATATAAAATTAAACAATAAACAGATAGGCAAACATCATCTTGATTAACCTAAACATACATAAATATATAAATAACAGATATCATTACATTAAATACGGTTCCCTTGTTTTGTTTCTTCTCTCCCTCTCTTTCTTACATCCTCTTCTCTCTCTTGGCTTTCTTCTCCTTCCTCTCTTTGTCAGAACCAAGTTCCTGGAAGACCTGAAATTGGCCTTTAAGCTCGTAGTGCTTGGCATGTAGCACCTCGTACATCTCCAGCATCTCACGTCTCTCGGCTCTCCACTCATCCCGCTGTTTCCTCCACTCTTTCGTCTCTAGGTATTGCTGCTCTCTCTCTCTCCTTACAGCACGTGACTCCTCCCTGGATCTCGCCTCGTACACCGCCACAACATTCTCTTGACGGCTAACATCCTCCCGTGCACGGCTAAGCTCCTTCTCCAGGTCATCCCGAACCTTCCTTAGCCTAGCAAGGTCAGAATCACGCTGCTGGATCCCAGCCTTCAAGTCAGCAATTTGCTTGACCATCGCCCAAGCAGTACCAATCTCCAGTGGAACCATGGTGATAACACAACCACCTTGATCCCGTGCCACACGACCTCGGCCGCGACCTCTACCTGCCTTGGCAGCTCCAGCAGCACCACCCTGGTCCTGCCCCACAGAGACAGAGCGTCCTCTCTTCGCCCCTCGGGAAGCCCCTGCCTTCGCCAACAACTTGTCCTGAACCTGTGGGCTCCGCACCACCGCCTCCTGCACCACCTTATCCTGCTTCTTAGGCTTGGCCACCTTCTTGCATGGAACCGGCTTGGTCATGGTGTAACCAAGTCCCGTCAACATGTCGGAACAGCTCCTGCTGTTACAGTAGCTGCTAGAGGTCCAAAGTGGAACCGGCATCTCATCCCCTAAAGGAATGGACGGCGGGTGCTCTACATCGTACCCTCCAGAGTGAAGACGGAGAAGCCTACCTTCATACCGTTTCACTCCGTCCTCGGACAAAGTTGACCCCAGGCCTGTGTTAGCCACAAACTCAGCATAACACGGCCCGTGGACAGCCCAATTACGGGCCTGCCGCACCATAAAGTTACGGTGTAAATTCATAACACCGTAACCATGGGAGACAGCCTTTTTCCAAATAAAGGAATTGAGGGTACTGATGCGTTCCCAGATCATGAAGCTCGCTGGTACAAAACGCAACGTGGGAATGACCACTTGATGCATTGTACCAGCAAACAACGTCATGATCTCGTCGACCAGCCGGCACAGGCTGTCGACAGGGAGCACAGCAGTGTAACACTGCATCCCAGGTACACTTACCCTTTGAGGGGTGGTTCGACCTGCAATGGACCTTAGCACATCCATCAGCTGCGTCGGCCTTTTCTCGCAGATGGTGATCCAATGGATTTGCTGACACCAGTTCTCGCCCTCTTCCAAATCAGACAGGCAGGTGTGGGTAGTCCCCTCCTTGAGCGTCACCTCCTTCTTCAAGACTACGTCCATGGCCTCCATGTCAAACTAGAAATTATTAACTAAAATATGTTGACAGAGGAAAAGATAAAGCAACCCCCAAATTACAAGTTGGCTGAATTATTCTTATGGGAAATTATAATACTAAAATAAACTTAATTTTGTTTATATATGCGATTATGGTTTCAATTACTAAAACACAAATATTACGTCATTAAATCAAATTGACTATTTCACTAAATAAGTGCAAAAAAATTAAAAGAGATAATACGTCGCTATATTAAAACAACTATATCACAAAAGAAATGAAATTTTTACAAAATGTGTATTTATTAACATCGTGATATTGCTGAATATTATCAACAATCAAAACAAAAAAAAAATATCCAAACTTCTTTAATGTGAATGAATGTTTTTGTTACCTTAAGCGAATTCAAATCGTGAAGTTGTATATTCGAGTAATCAAACTTGAATGATTTATTGTTAAAAAAATACACAAAAAGTAAAAATATTCCCTTTTATTCACATTTTTAAGCAAAATTTTATTATTTCCGTCTTTTCACTATACGTCAGCTCAAAACTCTAAAAATTGTAAGAATGCCGCACTACATTTTATACGATTTATGGTATAGAGCTGCAGCCATTCCGCGACTTTCATTATTTAATTTTGAAAGTTGTCGCCTTACCCTTGGTGGGTATTTATTGTTTGCAGACGGGTTATTTATACTTAAAAGAATTATGGGAAATTTTTATTTGTTCCACATATCTTTAGAATAATGCATATTTTTAAAAACATTAGCGGTAAAATAACATAAAACTTAAAATAGGCAATAAAATCATATTTTTATTTACAACTTTTTGCATATAGCAGGTTGAAAAGAAATTCTTTAGCAATTATGTGACTTTTTACAGTCTTTTAACTGCATCAAAGATTTCCCTTGGTATCTTGCCAGACTGCATGGATTCCACCAGATTGTTGCTATTTGCACCGAGCTGTTGCAACTCCTTTGCTTTTAGCATCTGTTTGATCACACCAATCTCTCTTCGCAATTTCCTTTCCTGGACATCTGTGGTAGAGTGCACACTTTCGAATGTGTCTTTGTTGTCAATGATAGCTCTGACAGGAATGGCGCCTTCTTTGCCCAACAGCTGTTCAAGTGTCCATTTGAATGCAATGGCAGCATCGAGACCTTTTGTCAAGCTAATAGCTTCAGCTGCCAGTGTAGATGTGACAACTCTGTCAATTTTATTTGCTCTCCAGTCAATGGGAGCACACCTTCCATCTTCTGGTCTAACCAAGAACAACACATATCCTTGCGTGCTATCCGTTCCACCATTCAGATTTCCATATGAAGCATCCGTAAACAGCCAGATTTCTGACTTGCTTATATCACCCATGTTTGAAAATCAAAGAACTGCCTCATTTTTCTTCAGATTGACCAATGAAGTCTTAGCATACTTCAGATCAGCAACAGTACCCCCTTTAAAATGGGTTGAACATGCAATCATATTGAAAGATAAGTCTGGACGGGTGGATCTTACTGTCCAATTCAATTGTCCTGTCATCTTCCTTAGTAAGGATAGTTCCTCGAAAGTCATATCCGCCTTTGTCTGCTTCATCCTCTGTGGATCCAATACTGGAATAGATATTCCCTCCACATACTCAGATTGGTCTAGGGTTACACCATTCTTGTCTTGGTTTAATTGGAAACCGGTATACATGAAACTCCCACGCTCTGACTTGCCTACCATAAAGGTGTTCAAAATCTGTGGTAGTATAGTGTTGTGAAAGTATTCTCCTCCCGCATTCAAAAAATCATCCACATGAAGCCCAACTAGTGCCTCTAACTCATCATCCTTCATCAGGAAGAATAATCCAGAGTCATAAGTACACTTCTCAAATCCAAGCTTAGTGAGTACATCTTCTACTCTCGTATACCATTGTCTGCTGGCATCTCTTAAGCCGTATAGACATTTGTTCAGGAGCCACAAGACATCAATTACATTAGCTTCCTTTGGAGGCTTGACATAGACTTTCCTTTCTAGGCGGGTACCTTGAAGAAAGGCGCTCTTTACGTCAACTGTTTCTATAGTCCATCCTTTGGCAGATGCAATTGTCAACAGAATCCTTAAAGAGTACTTCTGCATTGTTGGAGATTCTTTTGGATGCTCATCCTCTTCTTGAAATCCCCGAGCTGTTAGTCTTGCTTTTATCTCCTTTCCTTTCATTGTCAGCACCCAGGTTGTTGTAATCCTGCTCTGACCATCGTCTTTGACTTCTTGGTAAGTATCAAAATCCTTTAGCTTTTGTAGTTCCACTTCTTTGGCTGCGAGACATTCTGGAGAGTCTTTCATTTCTCTTGGCATCATAACTGCCAACACTTCCTCATGCACCCAGGTTGCAAGAATTTGCTCCTCATCTAGTTTCACTAGATTTTCATTAGCTTCAGCTGTTGTCTCTTTTCCATTATCTAATCTTATGTCATATACTTCTTCTTGCTCTTCTGCTGTAGATTGGATTTCTCTTCGCACTTCTTGCCTTGCAAAATCAGCAGAAAATTGCTTGCCTGAGTCCAGTTGTACATTATACCAATGCTTGTACTTTCCAACCTTCTTGCCTGCTTGACCAAGCACAACTCCTCTCTCCCATTTTCCGTTCTCCTTTAGTTCAATCCTCTGATTTGGTTTGAACTTTTCTGGACTTGCCAGTGGTTGTACTTGCTCATTTTCATTTGTCGGTGTCGTGCCTTCACTATTCGTGATCTCCGTCCTATCTGGATCTTCATTAGCTTCTTCTTCCTGGTCCTGTTCTTCATTGGCTTCTTCTCTTGCTTCTTGGAAGGCCTCCGGTTCTTCATCAGATGATTCGTCCATCTTGAATGGCTTCCGGTCCTCCACTACTTTAGATTTCTCTTCTAAAGTTTTGCCTCTCTTTATCTTCTCAAATTGCTCTTCCTCGTCTTTTAGCCTTTCAGAAAGAGTCTGGCCTGCCGGCCATAACCTGTTTGCACTTACTCTGACATAGCTTGATGAAGTTCTGATTCCAATCACCTTCCCATCTTGAAAAATGACCTTAGCTGGCCCCAGCCACTTGTCATCCTTCTCTCTCTTGTAATAAACAAGCTCTCCCTGTTTATAATCTCTGTTGACTGCTCTCATCTTCAATCTAAGAGCTAATTTCAGCTTCTCACATTTCTCTGCCTTGGCAAAAGCTGCTCTTGTTCCATGAATGGCCTTTATGTTCTCAATCAGAGCCCTACTTGTGGGTTCCACTTGGGAGGCCGGGATTGGATCTGTCATAATACTTGGCAACCTTGGAGCTCTACCAAATGTAAGCTCAAATGCGTTATACCCATAGACATTCGTTAATGAGTTCTTAACTGCACAGGCCCAAGCAATAACTTGCTCTAGTGGCATCTCTGGATAATCTCGTTCCAAACATTGTCCTACATTGTCAGTAGTGTAATGGTTCTTTTCCTGGTGACCATTTTGCCACGGACTGTACGCGGCAGTCGTGGCATGATAAATGTTAAGCATAGCACATGCTTCCTTTATCGCTTCATTTACAAATTCACCTCCATTGTCTGTCAGTATTATGTCAGGTGCTGTGAAGTAACGAATCCAGTCGGAGAACAACTTGGCTACAATTGTCTCTGGTTTCTTATTTGTGATCACTGAGCCCACTGTATATCTTGTAAACATGTCCACAAAGTATAGAACATAGTGCTTGTCATCCCATTTCTTCAAATCCATTGTCAGAATATGATTGAAATCCTTTGCCATTGGTAAACTAACTGCTGGTTTGTCTGGGTTACGTTTCCTAAGAATACACCCTTCACAACCATCAATTATTTTGTCAATCATGGCACTGAACTTTGGATCCCATTGCTCAGCTGACTTCAACAGATTCACAAACACTTTCTTCGGCCTGTGGCCAAACTGCTTATGCAGTTTCTGCAGAAGCTTCAGCTGTGATTCTTCATTCTCTTTCAGCATATTCACTGAGTATATTTCTTGCATAAGCATGGTGTCTTGATGTTCGTTGTCACCAAACAGGTTGAGAATAAAGTGTCCTGCAGATGTTGTGTCTACTCTTATTGGTTTTCCATTTACTGTAGCTGTGTCATCTGCCATGTTCAATGTAATACCTAGCTGCTTCATATGAGTTTTGGACATGAGCAATGGAATGTCACTGTTGATTACATCAACTTCAATGAGATGGCGTTCTCCTGCTACTATGATGGGAATTGTATACGCTTGCATTGTTGGCAATATACCTTGATTTCCGAATTGAAAGGTTTTTCTACTCTTATACGGTCCTTTAATTTGTTTTCTTAGCTCACCGGGAACAGATGACAGGAAAATATCCATCCATTTCTTTCCAGCCACGGATGCCGTGCAACAAGAATCTAGCGCTGCACAATTAATTGATTCCGCTGTAAATCTGCTTAGCTCTTCTTTGTTGGTTGTAAATAGTACTTTTTCAAGCTGATCTGGCTGGTTGTCATCATTATCATCCTCTGGCTCTGGTATGATGTTTTCAAACTGTGAAAGAAGGGCATCTTCTTCATCGGAATTTTGTGTTTGTATCAAAAACACCTTTCCCTTTTTGTGATTCATGCTATTTGCGCTATTTTGCGTGTTATTCCCGCTATTTCCGCTATTTTGAGCTTTCTTGTAGTCGGGACAATCCCTCTGGAAGTGTCTGTATGAACCACAATATTTACATTTTAGCGGTTTACCAGTTGCAGGATTTATTTGATTAACGCCGGCATCCCTGTTATTGGGAACATTACGTGCGCCATTATGCGTTCCGTTGGACGACTACTTTCGCGCATTATAATTATTGTTGTTATTATAATTATTTGTGTAATTCTTTTTATATGAATTATTCTTTTGCCATGTAGCGAAAGCTTCCTGGTGGTCCGCCAAAAAAGCGTCAACGCTTGATTTTTCGGGTTCACCGCTGCAAATATTGCCAAGGCTATCTGACAACATTTCTTTAATTTTTCGCTTTACGGCCGCGTACATCGTCCCTTTTCCCGCTTCCTTTTCGATATCTATAACGGCTTTTACTAGAGTAGCCTGTGTATGATCGAGTTTAGCCGCTACGGCTACAATAAATGCGCTGCACGTATCGGTAAATGTTATACCAGATTGCTTACATTTGTTGTAATACCTCTCATGTTCTTTCAGATAATCTAAGATTGTCTGTCCTTGTCTTCTTCTGTAATTAAATATTTTCTCAAATGCCTCTAATTCGTCTATCCTTGTCTCTTTGCCTATGTGTCCGTCAAGGAAGTCTAAGACTTTGTCCACACCTTGTGCATCACCTATTAGTGACTCTACAGGGTGGACATTAAAGAGATCGGTCTGTATTAGATTACCGAAAGTGATAGATTCGTCAGGGACCGCGTATGCCAACATCGCCCCTTGCTTCTCGGGCTTATAGTCGGTAATTCCCCTCCAAAGTAAAACATTGTTCTTATAAGCTTCATAAGTTTGAAAATTATTCAGGTTCGGCGCATCCGCCCCTACCTTACAGGTTTCCGCCATTTTTGCTTGTCTATCCGGGGTTTTTGCACACCTCTTTACAGGTTTTTAAAAACAATCCTTACTAGCACACTACTTTTTATTGTAGTCGTTATTGTTGCGCTACTTGACACCTGACTATAGACCTTTATTTATTAAGGATAGAAAGGTTGTTATTGCTATGCTACTTATAGCACCAATCAGAAAAAAAAAAAACAACACTAGTTACCTAGCTGCGCTACCTATTCTTTATTATAGGTATTTTTAACAATTGGAAACACACTCTTTACGAGCTCTAATAAGGATATCTTATACTTAGTAACACTATTATTTTTAATTAATAGTTTAGCTCACTGGATAATTGACATAAAGTGTAGGCTCACAAAATACTTGGTTTAGTTCAATTAGTGCCGTAGATCTTTTTCTTATAATTCTCCCTTTATAGAAAATTATAAAAATAAAACGCTCTTGCTACTACTGAAATAACCACCAAGTACCTTATGGATCAGGTCCATTACATGCCTCTGTCACCATACACTTTACTCAAACATCTTCAAGCTATCCAAAGTGATAATAAAAAGTTGAAACCATAAATGCAAACCATAATCAAATAAGACAATAAACAACACAGCATTTAAAACATAATTCAATATAATTTTATTAACATATAAAATTAAACAATAAACAGATAGGCAAACATCATCTTGATTAACCTAAACATACATAAATATATAAATAACAGATATCATTACAGATATTGTGAGAGATTCTCGTATACCGTAGCTTCTATCCAATGAACCCTATAATAATGGATATAGAATATATGGATATTATGAGAGATTCTCGTATACCGTAGCTTCTATCCAATGTAACCCTAAATAATGGATATAGAATATGTGGATATTATGAGAGATTTTTGCATACTCTGATAAAATGTTCTCCCAGCTGGCTAAAATAACGTTACCTCACTTTCTCTTGTCTCACTTTATCTTATCCCCTCCCCTTACTATGGAGGAACGTATCGACCAATATCTGAAGACCATAGCAATCTAAATTGAAGAGAAAAAATCCCATGTCGCAATAGCCCCGTGTTCTATATTCATTATTCAAAGCGACCTTTTTCAGTTCCACCCACTCTTTTTAAAAGCGAAGCTGTTCTATAATTAGGGTCGGTCCGTCCGAGACAGATAGCTTTTTTTTTGTTAATTTAGGCATGTTAGAATTGTCAAATCGATTTCAAACTTTGCATGGTGATTCCTGTAGTAGTTGGGTACGATTTTAAACAAGTTGATCTTTTACTTTTTTAACAACAAATTTTTATGTGATCTAATTATCCTATTGTTCTGATTTTTGGTAAACTGATTCCTGGAATCCTGGGACAACAAATTACAATATTATAAGCAAAGCAACTCTATAATCAAGTCCTAAAATGTAAGTATGTCCATAAACATTATCCTGTATCAAGAAGTTTTTCAACAAATTTACTCACAATTTTGCTTTGTCTCTTATTCATTTATATGCTGATTATTCAGTTCTGACACTATACAAGTGTTAATGTCCGTTTGTCCAACCGTTTCAGAGCTTCGCTTTTATGGATGTTGTCATCCTTTTTATGTCAATAAACCAAAGATTGCATTCGTTTCGTCTGAAGACAAAAAGTCAGAAAAAAATATAAAAAAAAAATTTTGCACCCGGAATCCAAATCCGTTTAGAATTAACCGCCAGTATTTAAGACGATCCGAACCCCGATTTTGTGAAAATGACTCGGATTGTCATCTTTAATAAAACTTTAAATGTGTTAGGTAAATAGTTAGTTAGTCTAAAGTCCAAATTAGTTTTATGTTTCATCTATTCTGTTCTGCGCTTTAATGTTGATGTAAGTCTAGTTTTAATTTTTCCTTATCACTTACCATACACCTTAGACAAATTTAAAGCTTAAGATTTTAGAAAATATCTTTAAACACATCCTCGTATATCTATTAAATTGTATAATCTAGGTATGCGGATGACAACCTGAACCGCGTGGCAGCTGAACTTGATAGCTTTGATGGCAGGAAAGATCCAGAAAGATGCGCAGCTTTGGTTTCAAAGCTGCGCAGCTGCCAAGATAAACTGCTTAATATTTGTAACAAGTAAGTTTACTTACAAGTGCTAGATTTCATAATTATTTATTTAGAATTGATACTATTGAAGTAGTTCTAATTTTTAATTGCAATTAGTTATGCCAAAAGCTTCCTATTTTTATATGTCTAGAAAGGAAATGAGATTTTTTATTATTTTTGTTATAATAAACCTCCCAAAAAAATGTAAATGTTCTTGGAATCGATTATCTCGAAAATAGAGGATTTTCAAAGGCTGGAGTGGATATGTACCTAGAAGTTTCACAAATACATTTCATTTAATTATAAATGAAAATCTTGTTATTCTAGAATGTTAGATGAGCTAGAGGGTCCAGATGGTCGGGCCAATAGGGAATTCAGGGTCAAGTTTCCTGATGAAATTGTTACAGAAAATCTGGGCGGTCAACTCTGGTTTGGAGCTGAGTGTCTTGCTGCAGGTTAATACATTTATTAGATAGATAGATAATGTCGTATAGTTAGATAGACAATGCCAGATAGATAGTTAAATAGACAATTACGGGTAGTATGCAGAAAGATAGATAGATAGATAATCACCGATAGATAGACATTGACAGATATATAGTTGGATAGATACTGACAGCTGTGTAGTTCAATGGATAATTACAGACAGATAGATAGAAATGGATAGATAGATAGACAATAGATAAATAGATAGATAAGTAGCCAATAACAGATAAATTTTAGAAATACATACAATGACAGATTATCATATTTAGTTAGATAGACAATGACAGATATACAGTACGATAGATAATGGCAGATAGATAGTTCGATAGATAATGGCAGATAGAAGATAGTTAGATTGACAATAACAGATTGATACATAGTTTGATATACAATGACAGATAGATAGTTGGATAGACAATGACAGATATAGAATTGAATATTTTAAGTTAAAATGATATTTTCTAGGTTCAAGTATAATGCAGAAAGAATTTGAATCTGCGCAGATGCGCCCCTTAGCCAAAGCTGTAACAAAAACCCTGGAAAAAGTGAGGGGACTTATTAGAGAACAGGTAATTATCTGGGACTCTCACACTAAGTTCGTTCGAGCACTAATCCCCTACCCCCGTATTTTCAATATGTTAAAGTTATTTCCCAACTGCCCTATTCCCTAACCCTTCCTGTAATACCTTTCCTAGACTAACGTTAAAGATTTGCTTCGTCTAAAGAAAATTTTTCTAAATATTTAATTCAAAGAGGACTATCCACGAACGAGAGCACATGATTCTAAGTACCTTCCAGCATTGATCCTAAGTAGGTATTTTCTTTCAAAATATAATAGGTCACTATTAATAATTAATAAATTGACGAAAAAAATTAGGTTTCACCACTTCAATTTGAAGAAAAAGGGGGGGGGGAAAATGTGGTGACTCGTCACACGACATACCAGCAATTTTATTTTGGATGCTACTCCCTTAGTTTTAGAGATAATTGGATGAAATCTTTTGGGCTGGGTCACTAATTACCCCAACTAGTGGTATCTTTAAAAAAAAACGGCGGCGGGACCGCCGCTCCCGCCGTCCGCCGCCATTTTCCGCCGCCACCAAAAAAAATTTTTTTATTGCATTTCTCGCCGAATTAGGCAATTTGGAATCATTTGAGACCATGTTATTTTTTTCAAAAATTTTTCCCCTTACAAGCAACCCTGCGGGGGGACTTAGTCATTTTTTTCAAATTCTCGTTTATGAAGGTATATCTTATATACAGTATGCTACTCCCTTAGTTTTAGAGATAATTGGATGAAATCTTTTGGGCTGGGTCACTAATTACCCCAACTATTGGTATCTTTTAAAAAAAACGGCGGCGAGACCGCCGCTCCCGCCGGCCGCCGCCGTTTTCCGCCGCAACCATAAAAAATTTTTTATTGCATTTCTCGCCGAATTAGGCAATTTGGAATCATTTGAGACCATGTTATTTTTTTCAAAAAATTTTTCCCTTACAAGCACCCCTGCGGGGGGACTTAGTCATTTTTTTCAAATTCTCGTTTATCAAGGTACATCTTAAATTCAGTGCTACTCCTGTGCTTTTAAAGATATTGAAACAAAATCTTTTTAGGTAGGTCAGTAAAAAATTTTTTTTGTAAATATTTAAATAAAAAATGGCGGCGGGACCGCCGCTCCCGCCGTCCGCCGCCGTTTTCCGCCGCCACCAAAAAAAAATTTTATTGCATTTCTCGCCGAATTAGGCAATTTGGAATTATATGAGACCAAGTTATTTTTTTCAAAAATTTCCCCTTACAAGCAACCTTGCTCCCGCCATCCGCCGCCGTCGTTTTCCGCCACCGCCCCCAAAAAATTTGAAAAAATAACATGGTCTCATATGATTCAAAATTGCCTAATTCAGCGAGAAATGCAATAAAAAAAAAATTTTGTGGCGGCGGAAAACGGCGGCGGACGGCGGGAGCGGCGGTGCTGCTGCCGTTTTTTTTTTAAAGATACCAAAACTTGGGGTAATTAGTGACACAATCAAAAAGATTTCATCCAATTATCTCTAAAACTAAAGGAATAGCATACTGTATTTAAGATATACCTTCATAAACGAGAATTTGAAAAAAAATGACTAAGTCCCCCCGCAGGGTTGCTTGTAAGGGGAAAAATTTTTGAAAAAAATAACATGGTCTCAAATGATTCCAAATTGCCTAATTCGGCGAGAAATGCAATAAAAAAAAATTTTTTGGTGGCGGCGGAAAACGGCGGCGGACGGCGGGAGCGGCGGTCCCGCCGCCGTTTTTTTTTAAAGATACCACTAGTTGGGGTAATTAGTGACCCAGCCCAAAAGATTTCATCCAATTATCTCTAAAACTAAGGGAGTAGCATCCAAAATAAAATTGCTGGTATGTCGTGTGACGAGTCACCACATTTTCCCCCCCCCCTTTAAAAATGTCCAGTATTTTTAATCAAAATTCACTCAAACGTTTTGTTGAGTTCAAGGTGTCTTTAATGTCCATGTTGTCAAATTGTAAAAATTAAAAAAAGTCAAAAGCACATTTACTATATCTCATATGTATGTTTACATTAATGCTAATATGGATTAATTTACAATCTATATAACACGAGTATTCGCATATGTATCATCAAATATCCATTTTATTAAAAGAATTAGCTTCATAAAAGTTTTCAAAATCAATTAAAATACCTAAAAAAAACATGGTGAAACATAAATTTTCTCGTCAATACATTAATAATATATGGTGAACTATTATATTATTAAAGAAAATACTTAGGATCAATGCTAGAAGGTACTTAGAATCACGTGCTCTCGTTCGTGGATAGTCCTCTTTCAAATATTTTCTTTCTCTTCAAGTTAATCTTTTTAAGTATCTTATAAGAAACATTATCTAACTTTTAAGGTTACATAATTTTATTAAATAAATTTAATTTGAAAGATCAATATTTGACTAGAAACTACTTGTATAAACATCAGGGATAGGGCGGTGGACGATAAATAAATACCCCCCCAACAAAATTTTTTTTTAAATGTTTGGTACTAAATATTAAGAAGTGGGAAAGGTTAAGATTGTTCTTTCCCTCCCCCAAACTATGAAACCCCCCCCCCCCCTTCCTCAAAGTAAAAGCTTGGACGCCCTCCCTGTTTCCCTGGAAAGAGAAATTTGAAGTGGATTTATAATTGAAAAGATTTAAGATTTATTTGAATTTTATTATTAAATTTATTCCTACAGTTTCATTAAAAAACATTTAAACAGATAAAAAGGAACTTCATAGATTAATCGTTTCCTTTGAAAGAAAGTTAGTAAAACTAGAGAAAAAAAAACAGTTTTCTTGTCGAATCATTTTTATTTGGGAAATATCTTGAGCCAAATGATTAGAAAACGGTTAAATGATTAGATAATTGTATTGACACATAAAAAGAGTTACTAGATTTATTACCCTAGATGTTCAATAAGACACAATAATTGGATTATTCTGTAATAGTCATATATCGCATCGTTTTATAGACAGCTTTCCGCAGGTATTTTTATTTTAATATTCGTGGAAAATTGTTTGTAATACGATGCATACATGATTTTTCAGTATGGATAATTATCGGTTTCGAAGCCATACTGAAAAGAAATAACAAGAAAATTATTTAGTTGCTTCGCTTCTAAAACTATTAATGATATAACTAGACTCAATTGAGGTTAAGTATCTAAATCAAAACTTTTTCTTTACGTAATTAATAATAACAACGTAATCAGACTAATTTTACTAAATGCTTTTCAGAAGCCGAGCTATAGAACCCGTTTATACGCCTGTCCTGAGATGTTTTTCTTAAACTTTTATTACTGCAAGTGGCCATACGGCTGAACGTGCTTCTAATTTTCGTACATCATTATAGCTGGTAACCGATCGAAGTCCTACAAATAATCTGAAATAGCCAATACTTTGTACTACACTGAAATCTCGTGGCACGAATAAATGTACAAAAAAGGCTTTATTTCAGACATGTTTTCTATAAACAGGCACTCCATATGCATTATTAGATCCAAGCTTTTTGTAGCTCTCATATGCCGTCTTATTCAACGTTGTTCAGCCATTTGACAGTTAGCAGCCTTATGAGAATAATCGTTACCAACAATATTTTAATGTGAACTAGATCCGAGGAGAAATCAATAAAGTTTTTAATTTGACGGTGTGGCCGCAATAAACTAATGATAATTTTATTTTTCAGTGCCTATCAGCCACACCCCAATACACAGAACAAATCCACGAAACGCTGAAGATATTTGACCGAATGTTTGCGGAATTTGAGTTCAGTTATGTGTCCTGCATGGTACATGTTAAGACCATAGAAGGTTAGATATTTTCTATATTATATAAAGTAGTAAGGTTTTTAGTGTTTCCATTAAGATCTCGTTAACCACTAACCCGATTAAGTTCTCCTTTCTTGGTAAGCATCACATAGCTTCCACGATGATTTAAGGTTATTTTTTGTTTCTACTCAAAATTCAGAGCTTCTAGATTCGAATGGGAAGTCTTTTATCTTTATAGTTTATATTTTTTTATAAATTGACGAGGATAAAATCAACAGACACACGAGGATAAAATACAGAAAATTAACACAGACATTTCTCATCTTATTAAATTGTCAATGATTAAAAAAATTGTCATTATTATTATGTAATAGAAAATTAATAAGTAACGCATGGGTAATAAATAGTGTACCCATGTTTATTACAAAGTACCTATTAAGCAATAAGCTCCTAGATATTGGAAAGAAAGTAACAAGACATGACAATACAATCCTTAATATAATATTAATATTAAAGTTATTATTTAAGTCGTTTAAAATTGACATGGACATTGTGACTATATTACATTTGTCTAAGGGGAGGGGTTAAAGGGGTGTTTACCTCTTGGCCCTCAAACTATGAAACCCAAAATTTAAAATACATTAGATTACGCCACTTAAACCCCTAAAACCCTTCATTTTACCCGCTTAAAAAAAGCTTATTAGTCCTTGATATAGATGCTACATTTCTATGATAATTTCTTATTGCCACAGGAATCCTATCACTATGTTTGACAATAACATGTTATTTTGTTTCAGAGTATGAAATCCACCAGGACGTGATCTGTCTGTTCTCCGAGACTTTGCAGCGCTCAATCAAGAATAAACTTATCACTCAGGAACTAATACTTCATCAATAATGGATATAAACTATACGTGGATATTATGACTGGAGGGAAACTTGTCGTCAATTTAGCTTGCTAGCATGAAACTCGGTTTTTGGTCAGTTCTTTCATCCAGTAGGAAGGGAATGGGTGAAAGATGGGAATCATTACTTCAGCTCGCTGAAAGTTACACTTTATTAAAGTGCCTAAAAATCTGACGTAAGATCCAAGTAATAATATATCCATTTTAACAATGCATCTCTAGGATGGGCAGGGATCTTTAGGGATAAAGACAATCTCGTAAACTGCTAGCTCAGATTTTTGGTGGAAAAGTTTGGACGCTGCTAGTTTGTAAAACTTTAGTTATGGGACTTTTTATTAAAGTATCCAAATAATTGTTGATTAGTTTGTTCAAACCAGCAAACTTTCCACCAATTCTTATTGAAAGAAGGGGTAATTTTTACCATAATTATGAGTGTAATCAATTTATCGGTCATTGTTTTATCCCTTTATTGTCCTGGTTAGTACAAACTAGAGTTAGTAACAAAAAAATGATGTATTTTGTGTTTCGCCAGGACATGGTGGACCTGTATGATCCCAGCCTTATGTTCGCCATCCCCCGGTTAGCCATAGTAACCGGATTACTCATCTTTCCATCTGGACCACTCAATGTTGACAGAGAATATTCAGATTTCCCGGAACTGTTCAGGCCCTTCAAAAATTTGCTGAGAAAGGTTAGTGAAAGATTTTTTTTATGTATTTTATTTAGTTAATGAAATAGTGCTTTGCGGAACGCTCCTATATAAAATCTTAGATAAAACTGAAGAAGAAATTTTTTTTATAAAGCTAAAGGTAGAAAAGAAAATACTACATACCTTTCTTATGTTTAATCGACCTGGGATCATCAATAGCCTGCATTCCTTCACTTTGTACTTATACACTTGCAGAGCTACTATGTCAAATTGTTGTACTTGATAGATTCATTGAATTGGTAAACTTTTTCCTTGATTTTTCTAATGAGATAATCATAGGAGACTAGACAGAAAGTATAGATATTTTTGTATTTCTGTAGAAGCAAAAGAAACTATGTAAAGAAAGATATTTATTTGGAAGTACACTGTAGTTCTGTAGTTATGAGAGTAAGAGCAATATATCCCAATAAGGTTAACCTTTTTCTATGTCGCAATACTAATCACGCAACCTCCTCCTGGATTAAACTAACACAGCATTTATATTTGGTTATTCTGTTATAATTTAAGTTTTCAATTACTTATTAAGAAATTAAATTATTTTTTAATTAGAACTTCTGTTATGTAATTGTCCTTGCTTATTTTAGATTCGAGAGTTGCTGTGGACGCTGACACCTGCTGAATTCTATGTCCTGGAACGGTTACTGTGTCAGCTGGAGGAACCTGATGACCTCCAGAGGAAACTCCAGGTACAGTTATTTATTCAATTTACTGTGTGAGCTGTCCGAGCCTGATTACCTCCAGAGGAAACTTCAGGTATAGTTATCCATCTAGTTTACTGTGTAAGCTAGAGGAACCTGATGACCTCTAGAGGAAACTCCAGAAATGATTATTTATCCCGGTTATAGTGTGAGCTATAGGAGCCTGATGATCTCAATAGGAAACTCTGTGTATAATTATCTATCCAGGTTAGTAATAGTGAGCCTTCAAGGAATTATCTCATTGTCTAGGATCAACATATGACATGCCCTATAGGCATATCTTACAGATTTTCTATAATGTACGATGCAGAAGGAAATAAACTTTAAAAAGATGTAAAGTATATTTGTATGTACACAGGGGGAGGGATGATGTCATAAATAATGCAGTGATTTTGTATGCAATGTTGCCTCAGTCTGCACTACTTTAGCCAGAAAATATTGCAATTCCTGTTTAAAGTGGTTGCTCTCACAATATAAACATACTTACACATAGCAGAAAATTTAAAAAAGACTCCTAAAATATTTTGTCAATGACAAGAGTTCAAAGGAAACGAAGATAAACAGTGCCACTTTTTCTGTCCAAAATAAGTAATACCAGTCAGACAATCGATTGAACGACCTTTGTCTTTAGTCCTAAACTGTGCAAGATAATGAGTTGGTCCTATATGGCCTAAAGCATTCCAAAACTGTTAGCAGCGGTAGGAACTATTTTTCATCTCACGTTGCCTAATATAAATTTTTTTGTCCGATGAAATTTCTAAATCTTAGTTTGTGGATTTTTGTTTGGTTTGTTAAAACACCCAACGGAAACTTTCAGTAAAATGTAATCATCATAGAAAGGTCTATTTATACACTGCTAGAAATGATGTTAATAATTTTACATGTACACAAACTTTAAGGAAAAGCCAGTACATATTTTGTCTGACCATTCAGATTGATACAAGGAACTATACAATTGGCAAGCTACTAATAAATACAAAAAAGTTTAGCAATCAGAATTTTCGCTGGTGTTATGGGGACTTTTAATGAATTTGATTGGTTTGTTCATTAAGTTAAGTGTCCAAACGTTTCAACCACTAATTGTAATCTACAGAAGTAATAATTATGTGTATCATCATTGAGGATGTACAATACATCAATTCTTCGGTCATTATCTTATCCCTATAGTTCCCTGATTTCAATTATATTTTTAATAAATATGATTGTTTTTTTAGGTGGCCCAAATAGAGCTAGAAGAAAAACAAAGAATTGCTGAAAATATAGAAAAACAGGTAAATTTATTTTTCTTTACAATTTTAATAACGTAGCATGGGTGTATATTCTGCATGTAGCATATTCTTGAATCTTGGCTATTTAATTGATTTTTCCATATTTTCCCCCTCCTTTGGGAAAAATTAGGGGGGGGGGGGTAATGAAATATTTTTTAGCCGGGACAAAATTAATTATGTGCAGAATGTACAGTACACCTCTGTAGCGTAGTTAAACTACACTACTAAATAACTACGCTTATGTCAGAGTACCGTGCACATTAAAGAATATGCAATTTTTTAAACTAACAGCTTTACTAATACTTGACTTGATTTGAAGACCTTAGCAAACATACATTATCAGGGATCCAAGGGTATAAGACAATGGCTGATAAATTAATGTACATCCTTAGTGATGATAAACAATTTCAACTCTTCTGTAGATAAAAATTAGTGGTTGAAATGTTTGGACACTCAACTTAATTAACCTACCATTCAAAATTAACTTTAGTCCCCAAAGTTTTTAAGCCAACAAATAAGAAAATGTTATTATAAAACTTTGGGGACTAGTTTAATAAACAGCTCATTGTCTCCTGTCTCTCTGCATCCTTTTACTGATTGGGGAAAAATTTTCCTTGTTTTTAAACATAATCAATAGAACGGACGATTCTCAGAAGAAAATTGTTTTTGTCATCTTGTTGTTTTATTATTTACCAGACCGTCCAGGGTTTATCCAAAACACAAAAAAAGACATTCGATTTATTCTTAAGACAAGAGTAGGAGAATCTCTTGGCCCGGAATTCTTCAATATGTGAATCATAAGTACAGAAAATCCATGGAGGAAAAGAGGAAATTATTGTTATATACCTTACCAGGATCTTTGAGATTGAGAGGCTACATTGTAAAAGTAAGCGAGTTCCTTCGGTACAGATAGACACACACACAGACATCCTGTTACTTCTATACAAGGATTATTTAAATAACATGTGACATATATAAATAACTATCTATGTTAGGAGAATCAGGCTGCTCTGTTAGACGCTAAGCTCACCTCCCTCTCCAACATTCCCTGCGTCTGTGATACACAACAACAAAAACAACAAGAAACTGATACCTCAAAAGTTGAACCACACTGTGATACTCTGTCCCCGACTCCCATTGGGTCAAGGAAAATAATAAGACTAAAGAAATATAGATTAATATCGGCGTAATTAGTAAGTTAAGTGAGGAAATCATACATAGCTGAAAACCGTCCATATTGATATAACACTTATCTTAAAACTGTAACTACCTACCTATTTATATCTGAGTAAAATCAATCTGTACTTGAGGCTGAAACAAATAAAGATGGGAGGATAACTATTGATTTAAGATATATTCTATTACTTATTATTCTTTGGGTGTAGGACAACTGAAAGCCTTTCAATGCCTGCTTCACCTTCATTAATGGACAACTCCTCAATATTATCATCACAAATCATCTCACCCAATTCAACAACAGCTTCGGAAGATGTTAATAACAGCACCACTGATAAACAAACCGTTGTCGATGACATCATCAATGAATTGCTTTCCGGGGTGGTTGGTATTGACCTAAAGGATCAAGAGCCTGTCAACATTAGTATTGATCGACAACGGCTACCAGAGGAGGCGGTTGGCAGCAGCTGTAGCAGCAGCCAAGAGCTGCGACGGAAGAGCACCGATGGTTCAAGTAGTAGTAGTAGTCGGCGAAGGTAAGCTGTTTTGTGTGTGTGTGTGTATAGCCACTTCATCGGTCTGGTAAGCTAAGTTCAAAGGTAATAGTAAAACGACTGATGTGTTTTGGCCCAAATCTTGACTTTTAGACGTGACTTTTAATCATACTAACAGAGGATCTCTTAAACGGCCGTCCCAACTGTGAAATTTGCTTACAGGGGATCTTTGTTTTACTTTGCCGACGTATAAGGGGGGGGGGTTTTTAATGCAACCATCTCGTAATCAATGATTAAATAGCACTTAGAATTCGAATTTCGATCAGAAATTTTGCATGAATAATCCTTGGTAGGTCTATTTTCCCTAAATCGAACAAAAAGTTGGAAAAGTAACGGCTAACGGCTGGCGGCTCAGCTGTTTTGCCATTTTATTACTATCTTAAGAGCAAAAAAGTCACGAAACCTATCTTCACAAAATACTTTTTCTCACTTAAAAACCTTATCAAACGGTTCTAGACGGTAGCTGTTAGTACTAGAAATTTTAAAATTGGTTATTGCTATCATTTAACATGAATTAAACCAAAAATATGTTTCAAAAAGTTGATTCCTACGTAATTAATGATGAATTTGCCCTGAAAATAGGCAAAAAAAACGGCTAAACGGCTGAGCCGCCAGCCGTTACTTTTCCAACTTTTTGTTCGATTTAGGGAAAATAGACCTACCAAGAATTGCCCGTGAAAAATTTTAGATAGAAATTCGAATTCTAAGTGCCATTTAATCACTGATTACGAGATGGTTGCATTAAAAACCCCCCCTTACTAAACTTAAAAAGTCATGAAGTCACAACTCTCTATCTTACCTACAAAAAAAATGACATTGAAAAAACTAGAGGGGGGGGGGTCAATATAACCCCCCCCCCCCCCCCCCCCGATCTGTAAGGGTTAAAGTATATCTTATTTTTATTAACCCTCTTTTATCCTCGTAGGTCTTGTGATAGAGACACTCGTCGACACCATTCACACCGCAGATCAAGTCATCAACATTACAAGGTACAACAGACACTTTATTTTAGAGTAGCTACAACAAAAATCTCATTCTTTCATACAAAAAAAAATTGGTCTCGGTAACTACTTGTTTTGTATATATTTTTTCAATAACTTTTTTTCCACCAAAGCTACATTATTATTCAAAATATCCGTCTGTCTGTCTGTCTGTAAGAACTGTGTGAGAGAAACGTAATTTTATCAGCTGTCATTCAGGACAGACGGCTAAATTTTTTTTGTGAAGATTCCCTTGGCTAATGAGACTAATGCATATTATAAAAAAAGGCATTTTTGTCCATTGGTCCATTTACAATGTTTTATCTTCGCCGGATGACATCCTTGTTTAGTAAGAATTTTTAAGAAATAATATTTGTTTTATAGGAAGAAACCGACCAAGAAGGAAAAGCGCAGGAAGAAGGAAGGGTGAGACTGCAGGAAGAGAAGGGAGATAAGGATGCGCCGAGAGAGAGCAGTAGCAGGAGAAAGAGCAAAGAGAAAGGAAGCAGCAAAGAAAGAAAATGTGATAGCACTCCAACGAAAAAGGTAAATCAAAATATTTTTTTATTTAACGATAAATTATACCCAGTGATGGGACATTAGAGTATGAAAAATGTTATTCCAGTATAATTTACATCTTATTGTCCTCTTCCTCTATCTCATTTTTTTTCTAGGCGAATTCGCAAGAGCTAGCACGGTTGAAATTGGGAATGCGAGCTTTATCCCCCCCTCCTCTTCAGGCCCACAACTTAAAAGTTCATGGCAAAACCCTGGACACGCCTCCAATATCGGTGACACAAATTATGTAAAAGAGCTACTATAACGAACCTTATTTTTCTTAGACTGTGGTAGAAATAGACTGTAGCGGACCCGACATAACAGTTTCCCCCGTGGACGCTAAAACCCGATCCAGATCCGGTCCAACCCCCCAATCTGCTCCACCCACCGACGGTTTTCGAGTGGTTGAGCGCGCCCGCAAGGGGCTGAAAAGGCGTGGCGCTAAGAGGTCGCATAAAAGCTGGAAAGAGGCGAGAGCTAGGTTTAAGTCAAGCGAAGATTTGATACACAGGTAATGTTATTGAATAACAAGCACAACTTTGTTTATTTGTTGTACAGCAAAGAACAAGTTAGCAAGCACCGTAAACTCAGAAACAATCTTTTGAACATATTAATGCATTCTTGTTGCACATTTTAGGGGTAGATTTTAATTCAAGGCTAGAAGAGTCTCGTGTGGATAGTATCCTTCAGGGATAGAGCCCTACTAGATAGAAATACTTTTTATACTTTTAAATACCCAATAATGTGACAGATTGAAAGCACCCATTTAATTTAGACATATACTTTCATTTGTACTTGTTACATCGCCCTTAGCCTTTTGTTAAGGGCGAGGGAGATCAGAGAAAACCTTTCTACTTTATATTAAAGAATTTGGTGAAAATACGATGAAACCCGCAACTTCGTTTTTTTTCCATGACCCAAGAATTTTAATTTAGATTGTATGTATGTATTAGCGGGGCAGCCGATCAACTGCAGACAAATTTTGCTGGAGATTTTAGACATATACTGAAATATGTATTTGTTATGAACGCAACTCAAGAGGTAGGTACTACAATGCAGGAAGTGTCTTGGACAATGCTGGGATCTAAAGGGATAAGACAATGGCCGATAAATTGATATAACCCCCAATGATAATACACAAATAACCCTTCTGTACTATTACAATTAGTGGTTGAAGTGTTGAAACACTAACTTCATTGAACCAATATCCCCAAGTTACAGGGGTGTATATTCTGCACAAGATTAATTTTTTTTTCCCGGGCTAAAATTTTTTTTATTTGGTTCTCCTTTACAAAGTAGCTTTTCATGTCCTGGGATGTTTTATAACTATTTTGGTGGAGAATACCACTATCTCAAGTGCCCCAAGAGGCCTCTTGTATGAAACTTGAATAAAATTGAAGAAAAAGAAATTTGTTTTACCAAATAAGGTATCCTATATGTATCTATTTATGTATTAAGGATGAGTATGAACAACAAGAGCAAGATGACACAGAGGAGGAGACAACCGAGTCAGCAGATGATATCCACAGTGAGAATGAGGATCAGGACAGTGTCAACAGCCAGGAACTTCCTCAGGTATGGACGTATTATAGATTTCATAATTATTCACCTTTTTATGAATAACTTACGATTACAGACCATTTAACTCAAAATGTGGTGTAGTTTTATCAATATAAAGCAGTGAAGTACTTTGTCTGATGCTTTGTTTCTCTGAAATTTTTGGATCGAATTGTTTGTATTTTTAAAAAAGCTTTACTCGTGAATTGGGGTGGTTTTGGGCTATTTTTTCTGACCTCCCTTGCCCTATCTAGGGGTGAAGCAACTAGTTATATTCTTAATCATACTTTATACCATTGAGACTTTTGGCATGAGATAATCTCATAATATCTGGTCTGTTGGTCAGTTATTATTTTTGAATATGTAATTGTCCCATCCACACATGTTTTATTACCCTTACTTTAATAAAAGAATGAATGTTCCAGTATGCCTAAGAACTGGTTCTAATCTGACTCTTTTTTTTAGGATACGGCAAGTAACACCTCTCTAGAACAGCAGCCACAGCAAGCTACAGCTGTTGCTGGGCAGACAGCTGGCAGTGGAGATCCTGCCAGGACTATCACATACAGTACACCTTCCAGAAACAGCACAGGTACAAAATTATTTCCAGTATGGCTTCGAAACCGATTAATATCCGCTTGATTACAACCGGTTCTAAGTAATGCTAAAAAATCATGTATCGTATCGTAAACAGATCTATAGTTTAGATGTATATACAGACAACTACCTCCCTTCCTTTTTCAACGACCTTCATCGTCTGCTTCTAAATTATTTTCTGCTACTTGGCGGTGTTTACATAAGCAACACCATGCATTGGTTGATTTTCAATGACCCAATAGAAAGGTTGCACAAGATGGTTGCGATGGGGAGATACAGTTATTTAACCCTTTCTCCCTAGTGTTTTATGTATCGAATATAAAAATGTACATAATATGAAAACCATTCTTTAGCCTGTGCAATCGGCATCTCGGGGCTAACAAAACCAGTTTTAATCTTATCATTGTACATTTTTATTTCCGTTAATAATACGAGGCGATAAATAACTATTCTAAACCCTTTAAATTGAATTGAATTGGTATGACGCTAGTATCTTTCTTGACTAGGAAACACTTTTAGTAGTGTCTTTGAATATCAGGCACAGTTCAGAAAAGCCATGCTAAGATTATTTGTACTTTGACATATTAACTTTTAGGCTATGAATGTGGTGAGGACGCTCTAATGAACGAATCAGAACAGACCTACCTGCGCAGTTTCGCATCTGTTGCGGCCGCCGCTGCAGCAAATGCAGCGGGAGGCTCTTCTACAGCTGCAGCTCTGCTGTCGACCTCGCCACCCTCTATGCTGGCGAGTATGCCTGTGTATGCTTCTAATTTGGACCAACACATCGATAGAGCACTTTTAACAGGTTAATTGTATGTTTTATTATAAGGGGGAGGGGGAGTTTGTACAGTTATAGGAAATAAAATTCAGTATCAAATTTTTCCCTGGCCGTTTGGGCTTGTTTTTATAGTTATCAACCTAATTCTTTTTTGTAAACTCTCATATATGATTGGACCTACCTGTAAAACTTTGAAAATTGAATTTTGGGACTTTCCTTCTAGGGGCTAGTGGGGCAAAAGTCCCCCCCCCCCCCCCCCAAACACTAAAATTTTAATTTAAGAGCTTTTTTTTAAGATATCGAGCTGATTTTTAATAACATTAATAACAAGATGTTTAATCTAACTACACTTTAATTTAGATGTAAATAAATTTGTGACTGCGCCTTTAGCTTCTAGGGGCTCCCTAAACATAGAGGGTAAAGATAGCCTAAACCATCCTAAGAATTAAATCTTAAAATAAAATGGCATAAAACCAGCTTGGGACATATGTGAAGCTTCTCTTAAATAGGATAAATCAGTTCAGTAGATATTGAAATCTTAAGCTTTAGACAAAAAAAACTTACAATTTTAATCACCTATGTAATAGGATAAATTTTTTCTAAGTGAACAAAATTATTTTAGAGGGTCATGGTGGTGAAACAGATCAATTTTATCAGCCTGAGCCCACACTGTTAACCATCGCCTCTGGGGCGAGTACCTCCTCAGGAAACACGCCCACTGAAGAACAGGTAAAATATTTGGGACTTCTGAAGACAAGATTTTTTTAGATAAGTCACACGAAGGGATTTGAAAAGTATAGCTACTTAACTTAGCATTAAACTAAGATAGTAAATCAATCAATTTATTTGCCTAGGAGGAGGTACGACGTAGGGGTGTTGAGGCTCCGCCCCCCTGGATTCCAGATCACATGGCGCCCCTCTGCATGGGCTGTGGACAGGCTTTCTCTATCGTGCGCAGAAGGCACCACTGCAGGTACTTTTGCTAATCTTTTCCAGTATGGCCTTAAAAACCGATTAATATACGCTGGATTAGAACCGGATCTCAGCCATACTAAAAAATCATGTATCGTGTCGTATTATACCCAGTTTTGATAAATAATATTGATAGATGAAGGAAAAATAGCCATTTAATTTTTCTTAAAACTTTATATTGGGGTTCAAAAGTTATTTACCTACCAAAGGAAGGGTTTCTTACATTTTCTAAATTTTTCTTTATTTGCAGGTCCTGTGGTCGCGTGTTTTGTGGCAAATGTTCTCCGAACCAAGTGCCTTTACCCAGATATGGAATGGATAAACCTGTCAGGGTCTGCAACAGATGCTACATCTACTACATGTAAGTTTTCAATTAAAAACTTTATATTTCCTATACATCTCAACTCATTAAAATCATTGGTTTTCGCCTCAGGGCTCGGCCCTTGTACTATTAAATCAACATCAACAAGGCGTCTGTAAGCCAGAATTTCAGCTGCATTCACCTAGATTTTTTTATACATTGTGTAACTCAATCTTTTTTTTTTCTTCAGGAATCCATACGAGGAGCGGACTGTGCATGCGTACCACGTTTACAACGGGACAGGACACGGCAGCTGGGGGTACACAAGTCTAGTCTCTTAACAATATTTCCCGCGCTTTTAGGCGTAATGGTCACGCGCAAAGTGCACATAACTGAATTCGCGCGTTTTTTTGCGCTCGTATCAAGTTGTGAAATTTTGTACAACTTTGGAAAAATTTCAGCTAAAGTTCAATGGAATGAAAATACTGTGAAATTTGTTCATACAAATATCTGAAATGATAGTTTTAAGTTCAATGAATACAATGAAACCAAAGTTAAAGTAAAACTAACTAAACAATTGAAAAAAGTATGTAAAATTCACGAAAATATTAACACTGAAATATTGTGATATTAAAATATTGTAAAAAAAAACTTAGCAAACTATGCAAGGTTTAAAAATTTCAGCTAAATCTTTAGGATTTTTCTTTTTTGTTAAGTGTTTTAAAAATTAACTTTCTGATTATTAATTTTCTTTCACTTTAAGGTTTTCTTGTGCCTTATTATATTAGAATAATACAAAATTTTGCTTTAATAGTTAATTAATTGTAGAAATAATTTAAAAGTAGATTATAATAATAGGAATTTAACCTTTTGAAAATTTTAGAAACTATGTAATACTCATTAAATCTATATTAAACGCCAATTTGATAAATCTAATCAATTTAGATATTGGGCATTAAATTGAAATTTCTTCACTTTAACATTCATTTTATAAATTTTTTTATCTCAGATCTGTTATCTTTCATTATTTCTTTATGTTGTGATTTCAAATTATAATGTTTTATTGTTCACTAAATCTATTTGAAGCATTTCTTTATAGTATTATTACTTATTATAGTAATTTTGAAAATAGAATTAGTGATTATATTATAATTAATATTATTATACATATACAAAGTTTTTGTATTTCATTATCGACAGTTTTATTTTCTTTATTTGAATAATATTTGTGTTCAAATCAATATTATTGTGTTTATTACTGATTATGATACTTTTTTAAAATGATTTAATATTAGGACATAGATACAAGAATATTTTTAATTCCAGCACTCGATATTTCATCCATCTATATTTACATCAGGACATATATTTAATCGGGTTAAACTCAATAAGTTGAAATAATTCCGATTGTAAAGGCGAGAAATTTTTAGTTTACCTTCGAAACCGGTACATATCGCTGGATTAGAACTAGTTCTAAGCAATACTGAAAACATGTATCGTATTACAGACAAATGTCTATGAACAATACAAGAAAAATATTAAAATTATACCAATTTTATTAGCTCTTGTTTGGCTGAAGACTAAGGTTTATCAGTATTGCTCAAGACCAGTACTAATAAAGCTGGTATTAGCCGGTTTTGAAGACATAATGGAAAGATTTTACAGAAAACAAACATAATAATTTTAAGGGAGAGGTAAGTCAATTCGTTACTGTTTTAAGCAACAATTTATTTAAGTTAGGTATGATTGAAAATCACCACTTTTTCTTAACAAAATCCTTTCAGATTAGAAGAAAATAATAAAAATGTTAATATCTAAAGTTAGATGTATTTTGCTACAGAAATTACCGGATTTTTCAAGATGTTCAGCAAACAGAGGGTTGGCAGTGACGGCTAATAGGTTATCAAATCCAGGTTGGGTTTTTTAATAGGTTTAAACCAGGCAGAGCTGTCTAGATAATGGGGGGGGGGGGGGAGGAGGAATACAGTATCACTCTCCCAATAAATTGGAGTGCCACACAATCCTTTATTCACAAAGGGGTAATTGGACGAAGTGCATTTAAACTTAAAGAGGACTATCCACGAACAAGAGCAAGTGATTCTAAGCATCTTCCAGCATTGACCCATAGTATTTTTTTTAGTAAATATACTAGGTTTATGTTAAATATTTGGTTTATCGACTATAAAGTTATGCTTCACCATGGTTTTAGATGAAAAAACCTGTTTAAAATATTACAAGCTACCAACCCTTTTTATACACATTCATTTTTAATCAAAATGATATACTTTTGTGTCAAAGCTTTTAAACAACAATTTGAACTCATCAAAAAATTTGATGAATTTGCACCAAACTATGCTTAACATTTCAAAGTTTTTTTCATATAAAACCATGGTGAAACCTTTTTTTTAGTCGATAAACTAAATAATAAACATGAACCTAGTATATTCACTAAAAAATGCCAAGGATCAATGCTGAAAGGTGATTAGAATCACTTGCTCTTGTTCGTGGATAGTCCTCTTATGCGAACTGTATATTTTTTTCATAAGAGTTTAAACTACATCTATAAGACATGAATTTAAATTTTCTACCTAGTAGTTTTAAAAGTATAAAGACATGAAAATCCTATTTTTTGGATACATGCCACTTAAACGACTGTCCTGTTTTCACAAAAACGGCATAATGACTATTTTGGTTGTGCCAAATTGATTGCTATTTATTGTAAAATTAAATTACATAAGTTAGATGGTATTCTTGTAAATTATGCTTGCTATCAAACTTATTAAATGCACTTCATGCAACTATCTCTTTAACGAACCAACCAACCAATATGTAATAAAAGTATCCAAATTTTCATGCCTAACATAAGAAAACGTGTTAATAAAACTCTTGGTACCAACATTATGTTATTGTCTAATGTCCCCTCCCTGCCTCACTATTGTAATAATTTTTTTAGTTTCTTTGGCGTATGACGACTTTAAAGCCAGCGAAAATGGGTCAAGAAGTCCACTTGTTGTGTGTCATGGAATGCTGGGTTCCAGGTGCATTTTCAAACCTTATAGTGGTAGCTTTTTACAGTAAGGGTCTGTCCGTCACTTTTCCTTGCAAGTTGGCGTACCTGAATAATAAACTGTTCGAATATGATTTTGCTATTGGAAAAATTTGCAGTTTACAATTTGAAAATAAGTGAATGGTAGTTTAGTGCTTGATAGGGGAAAGCACCATCTATTATTATCTATTTTATTTATTTTAAAAAAGGGGGGAGGGGGGCAGGTTATCAGTGGTTTAGGGTAATACGTGTGAAATCACCGAAAAATTACTTGAAATTGTCTAGTTAGGTTGGTAAGTTATTACTTAGGTAATAATCTAAAACATTTTTTATTCAGGCAAAACTGGACCTCAATAGCAAAACAAGTGAATAAACAAACAGGCATGTTAGAATCAATCAGTGTAACTAAAATCAAAAATGTTAAACTTGCTATGTATAAAAAAACTTTAAGAGGACGAGAAAAAAAACTACTGAAATTACCTATTTACTCAGCAAAGCAAAACTTTTTTGCAATTTTGTTTATTGCAATGAAATACTAAAGTTAAATGGTATTTTTTTTATTTAAGCCAACAATCATCTTTATGAAATGGTAACTTTAACAATCATAAATAAGACATATTTTTGTTGTAACTCAAAAACTGCACAGGTAGTGAAAGTACAATATTTTAAGGTTCACTACTCCATATATCTCAACTAGCAAAATAGACTTTATGAAACTATCCCTTTATGATTTGAGTTGTTGATTCTACTGTCAGTCCTCAGGTCGGAGAGTAATCACGGTGGATGCCAGAAATCATGGAGACTCTCCGCACACAGAGCATATGTCATACGCCTCTATGGCTTTGGATGTGGTTAAACTTGTCAAGGTACCTGGTGTTCTAACCGCGGCATAAACGTGCCTGCTTGCCGTCGGGGAGTTGTCGGGTCCCAGTCTTGACCACACCACGTTATATTAAAGACGTTAGATATGGTACTTACTACTGTTTTGTCTTGACGGGGTATTGATTCCAAAAGTTTAAGTAAGAGAATTCCTTGGCCAATAAATTACATTTCGCTGATAGGACTTTCAAACAAAATTCGTGCATTCAAGGGGATGGTTGTCTGTTGAATGTTACTTAACCTAATACATTACAAGCTGATAGTGCTCTATTTAAATTCTAAATCCACCAGTTTCAAATGCCATGAATAAAACAACATAAATGATGTAACGACAACATTTCATCACAGAAGTTAGTTAAATACCTTAAAAAGGGGGGGGGGAGTTTGTACAGTTATAGGAAATGAAAATTTAGTATCAAATTATGGCCTGGCCGTTTGGGCTTGTTTTTATAGTTAACAACCTAATTCTTTTTGTAAACTCTCTTATATGATTGGATCTACCTGTAAAACTTTGAAAATTGAATTTTGGGACTTTCCTTCTAGGGGCTAGTGGTGCAAAAGACCCCCCCAAACACTAAAATTTTAAGTTATGAGCTCTTTTTTAAAGATATCGAGCTGATTTTTTAAATGGAAGCTTTTATTGCATAAATGAGTTGATTAGCCATACCATATTTCATTTTTGCACCTTACCTCTAGGGGCATGTAAGCTCAAAACTTATAAATTTTGTATTTGGGGGGGTTGTTTTACTCTAAAAGCCCCTAGAAGTAAAGTGAAAAAATGAAATATGGGGTGGCTAATCAACTCATCTATGTAATAAAAGGTTCCATTTAAAAAATCAGCTCGATATCTTTAAAAAAAAGCTCATAACTTAAAATTTTAGTGTTTCGGGGGGTCTTTTGCCCCACTATTCCCTAGAGGGAAAGTTCCAAAATTCAATTTACAAAATTTTACAGGTAGATCCAATCATATAAGAGAGCTTACAAAAAGTATTAGGTCGATAACTATAAAAACAAGCTCAAACGGCCAGGGCAAAATTTGGTACCGAATTTTCATTTCCTATAACTGTACAAACTTCCGCCCCCCCCCCCCCCTGGTAATCTATGTGCTAATATATTTTTCACAAGCAGCTGCTCCCCTAGACTTCTTTCTATGGGAATTTTTAATAGGGAGAAAGATAGTTGACCAATCACCCTCAATTTTAGCCTTAAAAATAAAAATATAATAGAAGCTTGGAGGGTAAAGGATCAGAAACTTTAATGGAAAGCTATGTATCTGTTAGCAAGAACTTTCGGTTCAGACATACAGATAGTCCCATCCTTTAACTATTATTTAAAAAAGGATGTTATGTTTTAGGACTTATCACTGGGACCTGTTAGTTTGATGGGTCACAGTATGGGTGGTAGAACTATAATGATGTTAGCTGCCCTATATAGCCAGGTACTAACGTCATTTGAAAAGCGCAGCTACTCTACTCGTAGTGATTGATTCTTAATTCAATAATTAAACAAATTAAATTTTGTTGTTTACTTAAATTGAACTAACTAGATATTTTATGTTCTGTTTCTTTATTATAAATTTTTTTGTCACCTTACATTTATAAACTAGCGGCTAAAAGCCCCTAGAGGCATTTAAAGGGGGGGGGGGTGAGTTGACACCCCACTTTCAATTTTATTTTTTTTAAAAGCTAACTTTTTGGGGGGATAAACCTTAACAGTAACTATGAGACATTTATTAATTTTCATTTGTCATATCCCTCATTGATAATCTCCGCTGATTTGAATAACGAAAGTCTTGTGTTTCTTTGTAGGAAATCAATGTAGACAAAATGATAGTTGTGGATATATCTCCTCTCAATCAAGATTTTGACGTCACAAGTTCCAATGAATGGAACATGGAACATTATTTCTATTGTTTGAAGGGTGTTTATTTTGACGAAGCCAAAACACTTTTTCAGGTAAGCTGAATGAATGTCTGGCTATGAAACAAAGTATTACGTCCATATGTCCGTTCCCACGCTATTCTTTACACCGATTGGATTTGCTCTTGAGGTATCCTAGCGGCTATTATCATAGATGCCTCTAATGTGGGGGGAAGGGGAGACTTTACCACCTAAAATTTAGAAAAAATAAAGAAAAAATGTAGGGGTGTTTTATATTTCCCTCCCACAAACTTAAAACCTCCCCAGGACCTATCAAAAGCTCCATGACGGCAAAAAGTTGATATCCTAACCTCATTTATCGGAATATACATACGTTTCAAATCCTTTTTGTTTTTATTTAGGCACGTAAAATGGGTGACCAACAGTTGGCAAAAAGAATATCAGATCCTATGCTTAGAGCTTGGCTATTAATGAATTTAAGACAGGTAAGATATTTCATCATAGGAACACAAAAAAGGAGACTGTGTATGAACGAGATCAAGTGATGTTAATGATCTTCCTGAAGTGCTTTAACGCTTTTTGTTAGTTTGATATAGGTACTTGGATTCTGTTAAACAGGGCTTTATGAATGAAAAAGGCCTAACATGGACCTAAAAAAAAGTTGAAAACTATTGACACAAAAGTATACTTTTACGATGATAAATGTATATTTAGCAAAAGGGGTGGTAAATTGTATTAAAGTAAACAGATTGATTAATGTACTTTTGCATGTTACAGCATTTGATGATATTTGTCTTGTTATTTTATTTTGCACCTCGAACTCAACAAAACATTTGATGTTATTTAGTAAAAAATCGTCTTAAAGGGCGAATATAGGTTCGATATGATATGAGCTTATATCAAAGGTGCCATTACATACTTTTAGAATATCTATGCCAAATTTAAAAATTCAAAAAAATCCTTAAGTAGATTTTGCAATTTTCTGTTTCAATTGAACATATAATAAATGAGATCACCGACAAAATCGTTTATTTTAGCCCTTTACAAGACTTTTTTTTGACTATTTTGCTTAAGTTTGATTAACTATTACATTGGCACGCACCTTAAAAGATAATTTAAATGTTTATTATTTTAGATTATATACTAGTTTATTTAATTTTTTAAAAAGCACAAAAATAATTTGCGTAGAAGGGCGTCAGGAGTATTGACAGGGTAAATAATAAAGTTTATTTTCTGTACAGAGATCTTTGATTAATTCATGATGATATAAACAACCCTTGTGTACGCATTTTCAACACACACACACACGGCCACAATAAAACAGGGATTTGAAATCATTCTTCCTCCAAGAAAATTTTATCGTATTTTTTTTACTTTTTACATTATTTGATGTTTTTTTTAACTTTTAAATAATTTACTTTATGAAGGTAGAAGGAGGGTATATTTACCCCTGATTAATTGGTTTCCACGTTATTACGACTATCATTTAACGAAAGCTTTTTAATTCAACCTTGCCACGAAGCCTTGTGTAATGCTAGGGTGTTTGAGTTCTTAGGGAACCACACTAATTACAAAATATTTTCTTCGAGATTGACGGGTTTTAAGCTATAAACAGACTTATACAATTGAATATGTCAATATTTTTAAGTTATTTATAATCTACGGAATTGCACCTTTGATATCATATCATATCGAATCGAACCTATATTCGCCCTTTAACAATTCATAGGTTTTTTTTGTAAATATAAAATTATTGTGAAACTTATTTTTTTAGTAGGTATAAGTATAATATACAGAAACCTAGTATTTTCATTGAATAAATACTCAAATCACTGCTGGAAGGTGCTTAAATGACCGACTCTCGTTCGTGCAAAGTCCCCTAATGAACCATATAACACTGTTTTCCAGTCACCATTTCATTCATTCATATCAACATATGACATGTTTAGAATCCAGAAACACAGAAAATTGAGTGGAGAATAAACTTGGATGGAATCCACAAAGCTTTTAAAACAGAAATTGCGCGGATAAAAATACCAGGATTGTAACCATGGAATATCTCTTTATATTTCCACACCAATTTAGAAAAAATAAGATTGAAACAAAAAATCAAATGATATTCTGTAATTTATATTCAAAACCAAAATATACTAGTAATTGGAATATTTACAAAATAAAGTCAATACTTTAGAGCAGGTGTCGTGATTCAGCAAATTAATTCCATTTGAAATGGATGAAACTTTGGATATTTTAGTGGCATAAAACATGTTTTGTGGTGTAACTAAAGGGAAGTGGGTTGTTCAAATTTTTACTTGTTTGTCAGATTTTTGTCTCTTGTCCCTGCACACAACTAATATTAAAATTAAAACATGGTTACCAAATTGTAGAAGATAAAATACCTGCATATTCTGGTCCTTGTTTATTTGTTGGCGGCGCTGATTCTGATTATATTCCAGTCTCGGATCATGAGGAAATTAAGTAAGTTTCTTTTTAAGAATAAATCTTCGCTCAAAGTATGTATCTAGTGACCACATAAACCCCTTCTTCCTTTTTGGAAATGAAATGCCTAAACCATGCGTGGGTCTAAATTCTTTCTTGTATGATCCTGCAAATCCTGATCCTCCAAAAAATTTTGAATGACTCCTGTGAAAGCACAATTTGGGCAGGGAGTAAGGGAGGGGACAATGGATCGAATATTCAATTTTTAAGTAGTCTCAGACTTTGGGGACTGGCTTAAAGGGAATGTGCATGAATACAGCAGATTCTTACTGATTTTGGGGACTTGCGCATCAATGCCCCGCTAACTAGCTGAGCTAGTTTTGAATATGCAGACAGAAAAGTTTGTTATTTATCGCTGGTTTTAACAAATATTTTTTCCCAAGAAAATGTCTTTTCATGTTTAGAAACTCTACTGTGATATTTATGTATTAAATAATCTAAGAACCGCTTGAATTTTGGGGTCAGTTATAAATATATTAGAAGGGTTGAGGGTGGTTTAAACAAGATTTTTCTAGTGATTAATTACAGAATGTTTACTACATTGTGATGTGTTGATAATTTAATTTTCAAGTAAATGATTTTTTTCTTAGAACTAATTTTGTTCTAAATTAGGTTACCATGATCCCCTTACAATTTTGGTAAAATTTTCTTGAAAAATCTGGTTTTCGTTGCTTTTCAGCGAACCCTCTTAAATTGAATTAATTGCCCATTGTCCCCTCCCTTACTCCCTGCAATTTGGGACTAAGAGACTTTAAACTTAAGCTTATCTTACAAGTTACATGTCTACACTATTCACTATTATGACTATCCCATCACAATTGAAATATAATTTTTTTTAGGGAAATATTTCCGGGGGCCACATTCAAGTATGTGGAAGGTGCCGGACATTGGGTCCACTCACAGAAACCTCATCAATTTTTAGAAACTATTATGCCTTTTATCAAATCTTGAGCTTTTTTTCACAGATCTTTAAAACCTTGGAGTGCTTTGGGAGCACATTATTAAGAAATTTAATTCTGTGATTACTATCATATTTTGTATTATGTATGTAGTAAATTTAGAAAATTTTATAAATAAAATAATAATATTACCTATATATACCTACCTACCTATAAATGTTAGAATTTCAGAAGAAATGAAAATGGTGCAGTAAAAAGTTTGAAATATAGAGTTATGCCGGAGCTGAAAACTGAAGATCAAAATCAACAAAATAAAAGTGGAGAAAAAGTTTTAAGGAATTTAGTGTCACTGTCTTGTAAAAAATTTTGAAATCTGTTTTAATCAGGGAGGGACCTCAAGGGATAAGACAAATGAAGATAAATTGATTTAAATTCTCTATGCGGATAAACAAAATTACCCTTTCTGTTGATCGAAAGTTATTGGTTGAATAGTGTGGAACCAAACAATCATTTCATCAAAAGTCCAATATCTCTTTCATCCTTTACTTGTTTGATTAGCCATAGTTTCTTAGGGTTTGGACCTAAGACTCCTGAAGTATGTTGAGACACTTTTGTATAGCCACCAGGGCCAGCTTAAGCTCCACGTTCAAGTATGACTTGACACGCTGTCTCATGAGAGCTCCTTGTTGTTACCTCACCCTCGCAGGTGTCCCAGATTAAGTCACCGTAATGAATGACGCTCTCCTCAGAGGAGCCTGGGATTAAGGGAAGTGATGGTATTATACACTTGATTATTAGGCATCCAAACTACCTAGCAATCTTCCTTACAACGCAACTGGGGGAGGTTGCTTAAATACACATTGGAGAATTCGAGACAACATGTTGTGATCGCAACATGCAGGGTTTGAACTCGAATTCTCATCACCGTAACTCAGTGCGTTACCACAGAGCTACGGTGCCCCTTCCTCCCTTTACTTAATCTTAATTGGTTGGTTCAAACAAGCTGTGTCCATTGTCCCAAAATTTTAATTAAGAATTTAAATCTACAGATGAAATAATTATGTTTATGATCATTGGGTAAGTACCTTCTGTATTTTTCTATAAGATCTCCGAGTTTTTTTTAATCTGGGATGGAGAGGTCATTTGGCTGTAAATTATACCGGTGCCCAAAGTTTTATGACTGTTGTCTCATTCGTTGACTTGAAAACTTTTTTTATTGGATTTTGCTTTACAGCCAATGATTTTAATCAGCAGAATGTGTAGCTTTGTTTATTATAATTAGGAATGTACATTCATTTAACGTCCATTATCTTACCCCAGTCACTTGACAATTGACACTGAAAACCCAGGTTTAAAAATCCAGATTACGTCCATACAAATATTCAGAACGGCAAGCGCAAACCTTGGAGAACCTTAAAGCAAGTTATTGCACAGGTATTATTCAGTATTAAAAATGCGCGCGAAGCGCGCCAAATTTTTTTTTGTTAGGGATTATTTATTTTGGGGGGGGGGGGTGGGGTAATGGATCCCTGAGAATTACTGTTATCATACAAAAGATTAAGTAACACAAAAAATATTGGACATTAAAGTATAAAAAAAGTATCTTTTACCATTCTAATTTTCAAAAAATGTACAGGAACAAAGTTTAAGTTGGGGAGAAGAAGCACTAACATATTCATCACTGGATGCTCCACCCTCCTTTAAACCGGCTAAAAAATATTCAGATTTGAGGTACATGGATTTCTTTATTTAATCATGATTTTGTATATCTAGACATTTTAAAAATTTTCTCGCTCTTTCATAAAAGCATTTTTAACTTAAGTAATTCTTGTATTTAGAACAACTAACAACCTGTTAAAAGCCAAGCTCTTTTACTCTCAGTGTCTGTACAATACATCCTTAACGAATAGCTATAGTAATAAATTTTGGCAGTTGAAATCGCGTTCCATTTCATAATTAAGCCTAAAAATATAATAACATTCATATTAGGCATTCTACATTCAAGATGTTTTGTGATAGATTAACATAAAATATTTGTTCAGATTTGAAATAATATTCTGGTTTTTTTCATAATTAGAGCGCGTCAACTGTGCAATTGTTCATTTTGCTCATATGTCAACTGTTTTTTATTGTTATGTTATTATAATAACTCTTTTTCCAGTGGACTGGAAACAACATATACAGATCCACAGACCAAGCTGAATTACGCGACAGCTGAAGAATTTCAAGAAGTTCGACGCATGCCTAGCGACCTTATCCAGGCAATAGAGTAATATTAGTTTATCATAGAACACATTTATACTAAATATGCTTTTAGTATAAATGTTGTCGTTTTTTGCTTGTTTATAATCTAATTTACTCTATTCACCACCTTTCAGGGCTATTTGACCCTCAGAAAAGCAAACAGCATGCTTCAATAGTGAAACAAAAAGAATAAAATAAAGTAAAAACTAAAAAAAAACTATAAAATGCAGACTAACGTGATTACATTATTGTTTTTTACTCAATCTGTGATATACTCAAGTGCAAACACTGAGAACTCAGAAGAAAAGTTTGTTGAGGAACTCTATGTTAAAGAGACGCCTAGCGGCCATGTTTATAGTCATTTTCAGTTCACTACCACGTGGAACACAGATATAAGGGAGAAAAGGCGGGAACACTATAATCTTTTCCCGCGCTCAATTGGTGATATCATTGCCGCGTTCAATGTGCAAGAGTTGTCTTTGTCATTGACTCAAGGTGAGTTTTGACTTTAATCCTACAAAGTTTTAATGTATAGTGAAAAATATATTTTTGCTATTTTAATTCTGTAAATGTCAAGATATATATGCAGTCCTCTCAGACTCTTTGACATAAACAGTCTACAGTCACACACGCATACAGTAACGATATACCATATTTTTACATGATCAATCGTCCTATTTCAAATATTTTACAAATTTTTTTTTTACTTATTTTTGCTGAGAAGCTCATTATCAAAATGTTGTTCTAGGACTGTGGAGGTATGAGAAATGGGGCTACCCTATCAAAAGTTCACCCTCAGGAGCTCAAGTTGTGGCCAGATTTCAAGAGACTGTACCTGACGTTGATAAAGCATGGGAGGGGTTGACCAGCGCGTTAGCAGGAAAATTCAATATTTTATTATGCTCTTCCCTTGCAAAAAATTATTTGACTTTTTATTTCACAAAGGTGGAAAGTATATAAGTAGTGTAAAAACTTTTACATAAAAGCTGCTTCGCCCCTAGGGTCATTTCTGTTGTGGGAGGGAGGGGGAGTTAACCTTCTCACTTAAATTTTAGCTTTATGTTGTAAAAAATTAAGAGGGGGGGGGGGGGTTATTTATTGCTTTATTTAAGGCGATTTGTCTTGGAAGGGTGGTTATACCCGCCCCCAAAATAGATGTAAACCTTCACAGGACCTATTAAAAGCTAAAAGAGGATCATATAGGCTTAGCTTTATTCTAAGGTACTGACAGACACACAGGCATACAGAAACCCTGTTACTTTTATATAAGGATTTACGGACTAATATGTCCTAAAATTTAAACCTATCAAAATATTGAAAATTTCTAGGTTTACTCTGTGCTTCCCTGAATAATCTAAAACGGACAGAGGCTATCCAACCAGAATTCACCTTTGCTAACCAAGGCAGGTGTAAAGTAATAAGCAAAATGGCAATCTAAATAGGGAGACATGGTTAATGTATAGATAATGATGTTCTGCACAATTTGAAACATCCTTGAACACTTCAAATGGTTGGAATTTAAAATTCATTCATTTGATTTTAACATTCAAAAGCCAAAATAACAATTTTTACCAATTATAGCTAGAATTTTACTTTTATCATTTACACCATATTAAAGGAGTCGTTGGACAAGGGGGGTTAAGTACTAACCGTACATTCCTACGCTATGGCATTCTCCCCAGAGAAAATCTATGCACAGAAAATCTAACACCATGGAAAAAACTGTTGCCCTGCAAAAACAGGCGGGGACTTGCGGTCCTACTTAGCTCTGGGCAGATACAGAAGTACAGCGTGTACTTTTCTATTGGGCTCGAGTTGAAACCGGTTTGCGCAACAGCTGATTGCTCCCAGGTGTTTATACAATACAGACAATTGAAGAAATATATTTTTAAATATCAAAAATAAAAATTAAATTTTTCATTTCAAAGAGCTAAAGTAAATATCATTTTCTCCTCTCAAAGAAAGCTTGGATGTTCTAGCTGTATTGTATGATATTAAAAGGTTGGTGTAGAATTAGTCCAGAATGTTGATGTTGTTATAGATCCGGTTATTATTAATAAACAAGCAGGAAAGTGTAATTCAGAATTGCAGACATTAAAGAAAAAACGTTGTTTATCAGGATATGTATTTACAAGGATGAAAACATCCATTAAAAAGAATCTCTAAAATCAAAAGGAAGGACAAACGTATCTATTAACATATTAGAGTGTTAGCACTTAATAAGAAGAATATTCATTTATAAGTCTAAGAAATGTATCTAAATACCTATCTCTTTTTAAATTTTTTTTGTGACATTTTTTTCCAGAAGCGATTTATCATGGGAGGGTGTAGCCCGGGTACCCTGTCCTAACATAGGTTTAAACCTTCCTTGGACCTATGAAAAGCTTTACAGTTAAGGTAAACAAAATCGGTGCAGTGGTTAGTGAGATTAAAAGCTACAGAAATACATCCTGTTTCTTTTTATAAAAGTATTACACTGAATAATTACTAGACAACATGGATTGGAATTTCAAGCGAATGTTTGGTATTGGTGTGACAGCTGGGTGCCCGCTAGCTGCGTACAGCACCATCTATATTGATACTACGGATTCTAATTATCAGCTGGAACCACCTCCATCACAGTATTTATATTTTGGTGCAGGTAACCTATCCTTCTATTATATAAAGTAGTAAGATTTTTTTGTGTCTGAAGCCAAGGATCTCGCTAACCGCTGAACCGATATGGTTCTCCTTTACAATTGTGCTACTTTTGGTAGTGGTATCTTTACTCTCTCAAGTGTCAGAATTGACTAAGAAGAAAATAAATGTATAAGTCTAAAAAAAAACATTCATTTTTTTGCATAACTGCTTAAATAAATGATACTGTTTAATATTTACATTTTTGACTTGATTGTAGAGCTGCTTCGAATAAAACTTTTATGATTATATGAAATAAAAATTGTTGATGAAAAAGTAAAAAAATCAAATATGTTTAAAATAGACGTACGGACTTTCCGGTAAGAATTAAAGAGTTGCTACGCTTTCGAAACTGTTCATGCTAGTTTGAAATCGATAGGACAATTCTAACATTAACGATAAGAGCTATACGTTATACGTACGAACGGACCGAACCTAATTATAGAAAACCTTTGCTTCTAAAAATTAAAATGTATTGATCCGTTCAGGTATGCCGCGCAAGATAGCTGTCTATGACTCCAAGTCATTTGAAGGAATAACCGACATCATGGCTAAACATCCTAAAGCTCATATTCATGGCATTGTCAGAGCTCCACCTGTTCTACTTTCAAGGAAATTTAATCAATATCATTTCATCTATAACTAGTGGCTACGCATTTAGCGGACTTTATTAGAGCACTTGAGGTTAGGGGGGGGGGGGGGAGGTTTAAGTCAACCTTTCACTTTAAATTGTAGTTTTAAAAAGAAAAAGTGTCGGCACCTTATAGTACCCTCCCCTAAAATAGCTAGAAACCTCCCCAAGACCTCAGTACAGACACAGAGATCCTGGTACTTTTATAAAAGGATAATCAACGGAATAGACATAAAGTGCAACATGTAAGAAAATAGATTAAAGGAATAAAAAGGTTTATGTCCAATGCTTAAATAAATTGATTTAGAATATACCTAATTTAACATCCCCAACGATAATAAAACATATTCCCTCTTCTTCTGTGGAATAAAATCATGGTTTAAAAAGTTAGGATACTGTTATGTTGAACAAATTAATCAAGATTTAATAGAACCCAAAGTTTTAAGGCCATAGAATTTCCATTACTTGAATTAAAATGAATTTAATTGAACATTCATAAATGATAAATATTATGATATTGATTGATTGATTGATTGTAGACATGTTGTTGGTACTGGACAAGAAAGGGGCGGCATTGTTGCCACGATTAAGAACAGCTGTTCGCAAGGTAATACAATTTTCATGGCGTTTCCCTTAATGTGCCTATTGGAGCACATGAACCACCTTATGGTTTTAAAATCAATTGAAAACTAGAGTGGGGGGAGTGGTTAGTTTGTTTTGTACTTTAGGTCTTTTTCAATTTGGGGTGGGGGGGAGGGGGGGGAGGGTAATTATTTTTCTAGGGAGGGTGTTGGTAACCTTTCCCAAAATTGCTTTAAACCTTCCTTAGTCCAATGAGAAGCTTCAATGTAAAGGAGAACCATATCTGTTAAGCGAATAGCGAGATCATTGGGTACAGACACACGGAAACACATCTTGTTACTTTTAAAGGATTATTGTTTCAGGTATAACCGTGGCGTATCTGGAGACAATACCCTGGTATTTACGAGTTTATCTGCACACATTGAGGATAGAAACTGATGGACTTCCTGTCAAACCTGTACGGACTGTTTTTAGGCCAGGTTAGTGCATGAAAATATTTTATTCATAATCTCAAGAGGAATGGGACAATGAATGAAATATCCTATTCGTTGTCTCAAAAACATTAGGTAGTTTTATTTGATTTTGGTTGGTAATTTTAGTCTACAAGTGGGTAATTTTAATTATCATCATTGGGGTTGTACGTCAAATTATTTCCATTGTCTTATCCCTTTAAAGCCCTGCAAAAATCAAAAGGACCGCAAGATTTTATAAAATTTTTAAAAATTATGATTTTATTACTGAGCATAATTTTCTCCAAGATAATGTATATTATTTCTATATTACAGTTTACTGTTGTTATTCTCCTAGGTAGATACAGAGAGAGGCCGTACCACCTGGAGCTTATAATCAAACTTCCAGCTAGATCAATAATGTTGTTATTCTGCCAGGTAGAGACAGAGAGAGGCCATACCATCTGGAGCTCATAATCAAACTTCCATCTAGGTCAATAATGTTTTTATTTTGCCAGGTAGAGACAGAGAGAGGCCGTACCACCTGGAGCTCATAATCAAACTTTCAGCTAGATCAATAATGTTGTTATTCTCCCAGGTAGAGACAGAGAGAGGCCGTACCACCTGGAGCTTATTCTCAAACTTCCAGCTAGATCATTAACTACCATCAGGATAGATATTGAGTACTCTATCCTGCGCTGGACAGGTAGTAATCATTATATATAAGTAATAGGATGTCTATCTGTGGGGACGGATCTCACAAACCGCTGAACCGATATGTAATACCTTTACAGTAAAGCTTCTTCAAGGTCTAGGGTAGGTTTATGACCTCCACCCTCCCGAGATAAACCGCTCCAAGAAAAATACCTCTATCCAAAAAAAATTTCTCTTTTCAAAATTAAAATTGAAAGAGAGCTGATTTTCGCCTCCCCACTTCGCTCAATTACCTCTAGAAGATGACTCTGGGAGCGTATCCCCTGGTCTCTTATTAATTAAAGTAATTGAATGTCTATCTGTGTGTTAACTTCATAAAAGGCTTCACCATCGTTTTACAGTTTTGAGGGAAAAATGTCTTTGGTCTTTAGCAGGTTTTAGTCTACTTTCCACTAAAGTAGAGTTTTGAATAATATGTACACTAAATGTAAAGTTTTTGATATTTTTTTTATCAAATGCAATCAAAAAGTCGAACAAACAATATTTTTCAAATTAATAAAGAATTTTCATAAACCTTAAGTACAGAATAATACAAACAGAATTTATTTAGAATATCCACCAGATGCTAATCATGGTCTGTATGTCGGTGCAGCTGTTCTAACTACAAGGTATCACTAAAATTTCAATTACTGCAGACAACCAACCCTTTGATTGCACTACCTTTGTCTGAAAGTTCTAGCTATGGTAAGTAATTAATTGTGCCTTATTTGGGATAAGGCATTCCTCCTACTCACACTTATTGGTATCTTGTATCAAAACTGCGTTGTCTGTATGTTAATTTAATTTTAAATTATTAATCATATAAAAAGACAATAAAAATGTTATGATTTTCTATTGAAATATGAAACTATAGATAGATTATAAAGCATTAAACACATTGAAATGAAAATTTAATTCATGGCTGTATTTACTATAGCTAGGGTATGCTCCACTTAGTACTTTAAAAACGGCTGCTACATACTTGTTAGTTGTTGGAGTTTAAATACTAACTTATAAGACCTGATTTTTGATTATGCTTTACTTCAATTCAAGATTTCTATTACATTAGTATGCATGTCATTAAAGTATTTTTATATTTGACATGGTTTGCTTTTAAAGGAAATTTCCATCCTTGATTGAATTTCTATAGGTATGTTCTGTGGGGTTCGTACGCCTGTACTCGAAAGTAAATATTTCCTTTTTCAAAAAATGAAAAGATTTTCATAAAACCTAATCTTGCAAACCTTTCAGAGGCGAAGCTTTTCTATGATTAGGGTCGGTCCGTACGTCCATGCGCCCAGAATGGATAGCTTTCTCTTTAATAATGGCATGTTAGAATTGTCCTATCAATTTTTAACTTTGCATGAAAGCGTAGCAACTCTATAATCGTTACCAGAATGACCCTACGTCCATTTTGAACATGTTGATTTTTAACTTTTTTAACATCAAACTTTTATGTGATATAATAATCCGATTGATCTGATTTTTGGAATATTGACTCTTTTGACAACAAAGTACAATGTTATAAGCGAAGCATCTCTATAATATTAATTAAGTAATAAACATGTATTTATGTAAAACAATATCCCGTATTTAAGCAGTTTTTCAACAAATTTACTTACCAGTTTGTTTCGACTGTTATACATTTATTATTATTTTTGTTATTATTCAGTTCACTCTACAAGTGATAAAAATCGTTTGTCCTACCGTTTCAGAGCCTCGCTTTTATGGATGTTGTCATCCTTGTTTTTTTTTATAATTTAGACTACCAGTGGACAGCACATCTAATGCCACAATATTGGACAGAAAAGATTCAACCATGGCAAACTTGTTCTGGGGGAACATAGCTGCAGATCCGGTCATCCAGGTACAAATATATAGATAGATAGAGACATCTAGAAGGATAGTAAGTTGGATGATGTGTTGCTATCACATAACAAAAAAATTAGTCATTAGGTTGAAAATTTGCACGTTATTACTTAGTAAACATTATATATGCAAGGTTAGGTTATTACAGTTGGATTAGGCTCCTCCTGGATTGGTTTGCATCATTATCGTAGGAATCCCATGCAGTTATTAAAACTCTGATGAAATCAGGATGGGGTTACTATATTACTTTTTAATAATCTTGTAATTATAGTTTATGGGTTCTTATTTAAAAGACACGCACTCGTTGTCTTGAGTTAATGGGTTCAAGCTTCGGCCCCAACAGTTTGACTATCACAGAAAGAGTTCTCCGCTATGGTTCTCCTTTCTTACATGTCCATGGAAGGTTTATATCTATATTGGGGAAGGGTAGCTTATCTCAATCCTCACAAGATAAATCGCCCTTTAAAAAAATTCCCATCCCTTCCCCTAAGTCCTCCTAGAGGCCTCTATTAAAAAAAAGTTACTGGGTTCAATAATGAATTTTGATGTTCAGGTATACTCAGAAACCTTGCTGGTGACTGTTCCAACTCCAGATTTCTCTATGCCATATAATGTCATCTGTTTGGCATGTACCATTGCAGGTGATTTTTTAAAGAGGTTGCCGAAAGTGTTTCTCTTTAAATAAATAATATTAAGTAACTCAGCAAAAAAAGTTGGATTTTGGTTGGTAGTTGCAATAATTTAGGGTTCCACGCCAAACGTAGGAGTCCCAAACGTAGGAGTGGAAAAACATCAGAGTGGACAAACGCAGGAGTCCCAAACGTCGGAGTTGGACAAACGCAGGAGTGGGGCAAACGTCGGAGTGGACAAACGCAGGATTTTTGGGACAAACGTCGGAGTGGACAAACACAAAAGTCCCAAATTTTTCTTTCAATTTTGATTTTTTTTTTTCAATTTTGAATTTTGGATCTACTGCAGTTCACGGTAAAATATTCCTAGTAACGAATATTGCCAAAAATCTATGAACTTTAAAGGCTGCTAGCTGCCAAACGGCTGAACGTACAGATCATGTCTGCACACTTTTATAAGCAGCATAAAAAGGTCTACAAATAAACTGGAATAGCCATAAATCAATAATGCATAATTATCTCGCAGTGCAGAGAAATGCGCGAAAAAGGCCTATTTTACGCGTTTTTTCTTCAGTGAAGCTTTCCCTGTGCATCATTGGATCTTGGCTGTTCCAGATTATTTGTAGGCCTTCTTATACCGCTTAAAATGGTGTGCGGGTATGATCTGTACGTTCAGCCGTTTGGCAGCTAGCAGCCTTTCAAATTCATAGATTTTTGGCAATATTCGTTACCAGCAATATTTTACCGTGAACTGCAGTAGATCCTGAATTTTTTATACAACCCACCACCAACGGTCTCGTTATTTTTCTTAGTTAGGTTAGGTTATAGGCCAGGGGGCCGAGCGCTGCGGCCATAGTCATTATTTTGTAGACAGGGGTATAAAAAAATTTTTAAATTGTCATATTATTAAAATAGCGGACACTCCTAGGTTTTACTTAAGCAATGTCCACTCCGACGTTTGGGACTCCTGCGTTTGTCCACTCCGACGTTTGGGGTAGGACCTAATTTAGTACATTACATATGGAACTTAAAATGGCAGTGAAACATTACAACTTCTGCGGCGCCCATACCTCTTTTAAATTTATTACATGTTTGATGTCTAAGAACTGTTTTCTTTGACACGTTTTTTTCCTAATTTGTTACAAAAAAAGTCACATTTCTCAGTTTTTGGCTTCATGGAGTCCTAGCAATATTGAATGTGCAGTGTGCACTATTTGTATCACACTACAAATATTGTGAAAAATTAAATACTGACGAACGTACAAACAATGGACTTGTAATCAAAATTGTAACAGTAGATGCGCCGCAATGATTGTAGGCATCATGATTCATCATAGGCTATTTTCTTAGAATAATTCATTTTTAGCACTGGCATTCGGACCAATCCACAATATGACAACGAAAAAGCTGGTTCTTGTGTCACCTGATGATGAAGAGAAGTCTCTACTGGCAAAGATATTAGCAGCGGCTCTAGCAATAGTTCCCTTTAGAAAAAAGAAAGATGCAGTTGTTGATGAAAAGGTTTGTAAATATTTTTCGTAGCAAAGCTTCTCTTTAATTTCCCTTGGCTGAAAAGATGTGGAGAAGTGATCTGACCTAGAAACCTAGCTTTGAGGAGGATGGTTGAGCGAAAGGAGGGGCTAGTTGTTTACGTGGACGGACAAGCTTTATTAGGAATTTCAAAGTTTGAGGGTGGATATACTCGGGTAATCACCCGATCCCCCCCCCCCCGCTCTTGGACGACCATGGGTAGATAACCACACTACCTAAAATAGCTTTAAGTTTTTATAAGAGAAATTTATTTACCCTTCCTAAAAAATATTTTAAAATCTGATCTAAAACTAAGGCTTCCAAGAAATGGACAACCATAGAAAAATCTTATGAGACAAAAAAACTTACATCATGTAAGAGTAAAATTTGAAAATTATTAAATATATAATTTAGAATGATGAAATATCTGAAGATCAGACAGCCGCCAGTCAAAATGAGTCTGAAGGTGTAAGTGAAGAAGAAAACTAATTGTAGCACAGCATCAAATGCTACTCATAAATCAAAATAAAAGAATACATATAATTCAAACAAATAATGCATTTCTGCAATTGAATGATTTTTAATGAAAACTATGATTGAAAAGTAGAAAAGGTTTTCTTAGATCAAATACTTAAAATATCTAATATGTACCAACAAACTATATACATATAAAAGAAACTTTTCAAATGCTTTTAATTTATAAGTAATAAAGTGAACGTATGAACAACTTTAAGTTGAATTAGAACTGTATTTTTTAGACTTACTGTATTTGCAATGTAAAACGTCACAATACTGTTGTGTAAGAGTTTGATTGGTTTTAGCCTATGTTTATTTATATTTTCAATATCTGTTCTAATGGCATGATTTTAAAAAAATTATAGTGTGATAGTTTTTGTACCTTCTTGTAATAAATAATAATGAGCTTAATTGGATGTAAATTATTTTAAAATAAGTATATATTTTTATTAGGATTAGCCTTACAACTTTTTGTTTGTTATCTGTGGAAAATCTTTCAACTGTTATATAACTCCCCAAATCAACATAAAAACAGAGAAAATTTTATGAGTTAGATAAAGAACAAGCAGTACCTTCAATTGAATTGAAAATCAAGGATAGCAATGTACAGCAGTAGTGTTTGGTATTCTATTTTACCGTTATTTCGTTACACTAAAGTGAGGGGTAAATAAGAGGGGGGAGTATATTATATCAGGTATTAGGTATAACTAACAAGCGAAATTAATCTAAAATAGTATTTGGGGGGCATATGTAAAGGTCGTCAATTTTACCGTGTAGATTAAATTGGGTGTGCATTAGAAAGTTCATATCTATGAAAAGTAAGGGAGGGGGACAATGGGCAATTAATTCAATTTAAAAGTATTTGCTAAAAGACCTTGAAATCCAGAAAATATGGAGGAAATTGTAAAGGGAGAGTTTAAGTTAATACAATACAAAAAACTATAAAAAAAAAGAAAGTTCAAAGAAAAAAGCATTCATTTGAAAGGGAGGGGGCGGAAGTGACACTTTTTGAAACCAAAACTGAAAGTCAAAGGAACTCAACTAAATAAAGAGTTACAGCTTTGAGATTTCACATGGTAGTTGCTATATAGAGGTACAATATGGAACTGTTAAGAAACGGCGGTGGAACCGCCACTCCCGCCGAAAAATTATTTTTGTCTTTTCTCGCTATATTAGATAATTTTTTTTTAAAAAATTACCTTATTTTTTCATATAAAAAGTGTCAAGTGCAAATATATTGAACGGCATCATACTTCTAGTAAACCACACTTCTCTTTTACTGCATTTGCTGCCTTCCACTTTCCTGTCGTTCCTTATATTTGCATTTTGAGAGAAAAGTCGAAAAAAATTCGGCGGGAAACAGCGGTTTTCGGCAGGAGCAGCGGTTCCGCCGCCGTTTCTTCACAGTTCCATATTATACCTCTTAAAAGCAACTGCCACGTCAAATCTCAGAGCTGTAACTCTCTATTTAGTTGAGTACCTTTGACTATTAGTTTTGGTTTCAAAAAGTGTCACTTCCGCCTCCCCCTTTTATATTACCAGCACATCAGACTGACGTAATCATTCTGTAATTAATAACTAGAAAAATCTCCCTGGAACCCATAACCCAAAATTTAATTGGATTCTTAGAATGTTTATTAAACAAATATCACAATAAAGTTTTTATATATGAAATGATATTTTCTGGAGAGAAAAAAATTGTTAAAACCAGCCACATCATAACAAATTAAGTTTATTGATACTTGTCTGCAATATTCAAAACTAACAAACGAGTTAGCTGCATTTTTTGCGCTAGTATCCAAACTCAGTCAGAAACTGCTAAATTCTTGCACATTCCCTTTAAGCCAGTACCCAAAGTCTGAGACTCCTAAACATTGAATATTCTATCTACTGTCCCCTCTCTTACTCCCTTATGAAAAGTAATCAAGTTGTTTAAATAATGTTATATTCTAGATTGCAGTCATCATCACAACTTAGTACCTACTAGTGGCTTCTAGCTAGCCACGAGGGGTACCACACTAAAAGGAAGTCTTAATAGAATCCTAAAATATTTTTATAATTCGAAGGCTGCAAAAATAAAAAATGTTTGGTACAGAAGGATATTTTTTAACACTTGACCCTAGTAAGTAATGCTTAATTTAGTTACCTAATATCGGACGTAGGACACATAATTAACATAATATCATTAAAGAATAACATTGAAATCAATATTTAATTTTATTCTCAATTCATAACATTTTACATACTTAAAGAGTATTTATATTTTATAATACAACCTTATTGTATTAAATACATACAATTTATTCACATTTCATAATTTTGACATTGTTTTAGAAAATTAATGAAAAAGTATGGAAAAAGAGGCATACAATGGATAATGTTAACGTATTTAATATTTAAATCACAGCCAAACTATGTTTGATCATACTTAACTTCTATAGGGAATTTTGAGGGATAAGACAATGGACGGTAGATTTATAACATCCCAAATGATTTAAAATTTAACCATTGTAGATTACAATAATTGGTTAATATATTTCGACACTACTAGAATAATTCAAATTATCAGGATTTAATATTAGTACCTATTAAAACTTTTTAAGTCGAATTTCAAAACTGTGTCCCAGTAATATTTTATTTATTACTGGGACCCAGTAATATATTGCAGTCCAATGTCCCGTCTCTCCCTGCCAAGATGAAACATTTAGGAAATCAATAAAAATTCTTTGATATAATCAATAAAATATTCAGTTGAAATACCGAAAATAATATGTTTACAATAATGGTATAAAAATAATTTTGACACTAATATATCAATCAATTACCTAGGTAATAAGTAGAAAAGTGGGAAGGTCATTTCTTCAAAGTTTTCCAAAATTATTAAAATTATATTAGTTGTTGTACGCATCGTATTATAGATAGCTTTCCGCGGATATAAAAATAATAAATTTTAAGATAAAAACAGTTTTGTTAGACCTGAGGGACCAAAGGCCCTGTTTAACAAAACCGGTATTAATCTTTTGATTTTTATTTTAATACTTGTGGAAAACTGTTTGTAATAAGATACTATACAAGATATATGGCTGAGAACCGGTTCTAATCTCACAGATATTAAAAGCCATACTGGAAATTAGATTACATTTCGAATTTCAGTGTGATTTAATCTCATGGACAATGTAGCTAACGGGGCAAATTCATAATTTTTTTTAACAGTTAAATCAGAATTAAAAGGTAGATAATACTATTTATGATTAAAGGGGTAGTTGCACGGAGTGCATTTAAACTTGAATTTAGTGAACTGCATGTTTTTTTCTCTTCCATAGTTTAAACTACATGATCTATTGGGCGTATATTTGAAAGAATTTTAATTTTCTACCAGGTACTTCTAAAAACATCAAGACTTGAAATTCATATTTTTTGTATATACCTATGCAACGTCCTATTTTCACAAAAACAGCGTGATAACTATTTTGGTTGTGCCTAAATGATAACTATTTATTGTAATAAAAAATTATTTATGTTTGATAGTATTCTTGTAACTTATGCTTGCAATCAAACATGTTAAATGCTCTTCGTGCAACTATCCCTTTTATTTTTTTAATATGACTAATAATCTAAGGCAATAAGTGTAACTATGGTATCATTAGAAGTTGGATAAGGGTATAGAAGAGAATTATAAATAACAGTCGTTAAAATTATTTTGAACAATTTCAGATAGTTTTTAGAACCTTATGATAACTCCTAACAATTTATTGAAGCGAACATTTTATTATTATTAAGTTTTACGGGCTCGATTTAATCGTGGGTCCACTTTAACTGGTTTTGGTTGAGCAATTGTCGGCAAGTTATTTGGCGGCGAAGTGACCGTCGGCGATTGAGGCGTTAACGAGTGTTGCCGTGCTAACGGCGATTGGCTTGCGGCTGCGGCAGCGTTTGATTTTGGAGACACAGACATGACGGTGGCTTTGGCCGAGTAACCCGCCCCATTGGCGGCTGAGTATCGCCGTAAACGAGGATCAAGCTCGAGCATTGTACTACTGAGACCGTGGCGTAGCGCCACGGCGGAATAATCACGGTGCTGTACGTCCACAGGACGTAGGACCCAGGGTATAGGATCGTGAGAATGGAGACTAGCCTCGATGACACGTGCAACGGCGTGCACAAAATGTGGTTTGAATGGTAAGCCAGCGCCGGCGGTAGAGTATTCTGATTGCGACAAAGCTTCTGTAGAGCCGAGACTGCCGCGTGGCGAGGTTAGCAAATCTGGCGCCGGAGGCGGAAGGCGGGGTGATATTAAAGGTGCCGGCATGGAAGATATCGGCGGTTGTGGACTAAAATCAGAAACTGATAAAGGCGGCAGGTCTAGATCACCCAGTACATCGCCGAGATCAATATCCAGCATTCTCTGTTCTTTTTCTTTCTCTAGCCGTTCATTTTCCTCCCTTTCCCGCGCTTCTTGTTGCTCACGCGCCGCGCGCTTAGCTTTACGAGGATCTACTTTACCAGAGGGCTGGGCGCGTTGCGGTGGACTTTTGGCATCTATTGATTGACGGTTGGATGAATCAACACTTACGGTTTCATCTAAAAAGAAAGAAAAAGGAATTAGGAAAATCAGTTGGACATTAACGGTAAAAATAAGATATTAAATCCAAATTGAGCTTTGTAATGCATGTTGAACTTTAAAGGAAGTTATTTATGAATTTGAATCTTTATTTCTTTTTTTAATTAGGTATTTTTGGCATTTATTGTAACCCCCCCCCCCCCTCATAAAATAAAATAAAAATAAAACTTAATACCTATGCCGTAAAACAAATATTTTTTTTAGAGAACATCTAAAAGTATTTTAGAGTAATAGTTATTTATATTATAGACAAAACCAGTTAAAACCCGGCGGATATAAATCTGATTCGAAGGCATCCTGGAAAGTTATTATTTATACCTCTTCTGTGTGAATATTCTGTAGAATCTCGTCTTTGGTTTCCTAGCGGACTTTGGTTCTGTCCAGGACTAGAGCCTAGAAATATTATTCTTAACAAATTTGCATTAAAAAAATATGTACTTGCGGCCACGCCCGGTACTAATGGAAAAGTCGACCCTCCACTTTAAAAAAAGGTTTAAAAAGGAAAAGTAAAAAATGATGGGAGTAGTTATTTTTTTCAGGGGTGTATCCTCTCCCAAAATAGTTATAATCCTTCCTAGGATCTAAAAAGGCAGTAAATGAGAATCCCCCCCCCCCCCCCTAAAAAAATGTCTAATTACCTGTATGAGATGAGGGTCTATGACGGCCTCTGTCCCTGCCAAATTCATCTATGCACATCTGTTCATCAGAATTTCTCCTACCTGGCGACAAGTAGCTATCATCTCTGTAAATCACGCGAGTTAATAGTTGGTTTATTGAATACTAGTATTAACTACCCTAGCATCTAGGGGTGCAGTATTAAAAGGGTAAAAAGCGAACAGAAAATAGCCTAAAACCTTCCCGAGACATAAAGCTCCCTAAAAATGAGAATTCAATCAAATCTTAAGCTTCAGACAAAAAAGTAAGTTCAATGTAAATAATACAGATATACTGTAACAAAAATATGAACAGACATGAAATGTCTTGGGGTACTTTTAAGCTATTTTTCCGACATCCTTGGCCCGACCTTAGTTGCTAGGGGAAGAATATTTTATAGTTACAATATATTCTACTAAAATTCTATTGGTTATAAGCATTAGCTAGACATTTCAGAAGCTTTGCAGTATAGGAGAACCATAATGGTCCAGTGGTTAGTGAGATTTTGAGCTAAACACAGACAGACATCCTGTTTATTTAATGAGGAAAATTCATTAAATAATGAAAACTATTAACATCCCTGTGTGAAAAATAATCTTTGGTATCATCAGTATGCCCATAATCATCCACCATTTCACCTGACGGCGAAACTGGTGGCGTAACGTCCGGCGTTGTGTCTCCGCCGCTACCGCCATTCTTTCCATCCTCGCTGTGTTGACCGCCATAACTGTCACTGCGCAAAATGCCCACCGCCGCCATATCGTCTGTGTCGTCAATTTGCGGCGATGACGATGACCGTTTTTCCGCCTGGATGCGTTGTAACGTCTTTTTCACCGTTTTCTCGTTGACTTTTATGCTCATGAGATCAAGGGGTTTGTTTGGTGGGGTAGGCTTGGGCTGTTGCTTCGCAGTTTCCTGCATTTCAATCTTTTGTCTCAGCATACTCATCATTTGAAGCATTTGTTGTTGCATGTTACGATTTGTGGCGAAATCCGCCTTTCCTTTGCCAGCCGCCATTCCCGCCATCATATTTATCATCATGGCGGGGTTTGCTTCAAAATCGGCCATTCCGCCATCCGCCATACTATCCCAGTCTGGGCTGTTGTCACCGTCCTTATTTTTTGGCAGCCAACCGCCGCCTGATAGTCTGTTTTGAGCGGCTTCAGTCATCATTATGGCGGCGATGGCATCCTTGTTGTTCATGCGGGGAAAATCGCCCAATAATTCTTTTGGCGCCGTTTCAACATGTTTTATGAGCAAAGATTTCAGCTTGGGCGTCAACGGGCTGTGGCTGAATTTACAGCTGGTCTCGTTTTGTCCACAGTCCAGCCCGAGATGAAAATATTTACATGGGAACTCTTTATGTAAGTACAGGCACTTGTCGCGTTTAGCACACCTGTCATACACATAGAATTTACACAGTTCCCACACTTTGGGTACCTCTATGTCATGGGAGAATAAACAGTCTTTGGAGTCCCGTGGACATTTACCCTGAATATTCAAAAATGTTTTAATGGATTTTCAAAAACAAGGATGGTAACACAGAAATTAAATAAATGTTGTTTAAATAAAATAAATTATTAAATTGTTAAGTGGATGCTCTGCTCATGAGTCGGAGGAATCTACACGAGAAATATAAAAAGCATCAGAGCATAATACCAAAAGGCATTTTAGGATTGAGTTGTTATAAATTCATAAATGAAAATCTTTAAAATTCTCAGCTAATCTGAACGAACGACAGTTAAAACTCTTAAGAAGCTTTGCTACAAATTTTAGAAAGGAATTATTCTAAGTAAGTACGATTAAATAAATTCTAATCCTAATTCTCTAAACCTCTTAAAAACAAAAACATTATTACAAACATAAAAAATCCATTAAACATTTTCCTGCATGTAAAGATTACAAAATCTTGTGTGGGCCTTTTTCTCCTGGGGTTGCGAGTTCTGGCCCTTGCCCTCGCTGTCATCATACTCCTCTTCTGAGGGCACCAAGCCCATTTCTCCCTCCAGCGCCTTCAGCCTTTTCAACATAAACTTTTTCTTGGCCTGTTCGTCATCTGGATCATACTCTTCCCTGTCACGTTTCTTGGACTTTTTATGCCGTTTTTCTCTATCTCTGTCCCTATCCCTGTCACGATCTCGCGACCGACTGCGGTGCCGTTTATGCTTTTTGTGCTTTCGCTCGCTGTCACGCCGACTGCTGCTTTCGCCGCCGCTGTGCTCGCTCCGCCGGTCGCTATCCCGCCGTTCTCTGGTGGATGCAGATGTATTGTCGTGTACTCCATGGTCTTCTTGAAATAGTTGATCGTTTTCAAACTCTTGTTGTTGGTCTGCACTGTTGTTGTGAGGTGAGTGGTTGGAACCATTGTCTTGCGTGGCAGGTGCAGCACCCTCAGTTTCAACATCCTGATTTTCAGGGATAATGGGTTAAAAACGGATCTTACAAATGTAATAAAGTTTAAACCATTAACTTTACTATAACAAAAAATCTAAATAAACTTCTAAAAAAAATCCTAAATTTTGTGCATTATTGACTTTTGGTGGGCAATTATGAGAAATCATAAAGATTAATCACATAACAACAAACTACACTAATGACAGTAGTTGAGCTGTATACCTAAGCTTGGGTAGATAAGGTACCGTAAGAATTTAAGTTTCCCGCAGGGTTAATTTACTACAAAGTTAGGCATTAATCAGGTTTTAAAAGTAGATTTTAATGTTAATATTTAAGGTACATCGGTACAAAGAAGTCTTTCCATTTCATTATCCTTTAGCCCTCCCTTTGCCTGATGATCAGTAGTTTGTTCTGCCTCTTCAACCTGTTCTTCCCCATCATCATCACTGCATTCTCCCTCCTCAAGGTCTTCCAGGTCAGGATTGGTCACAGGATCAAGCACGTCACTGGCCATTTTATAGTTTTTGATTCAAGCAACCTAAACATAAAAAAATGGGTAGGTATAATCTTATAGTTTGAGAATTGGACAAACAAACTTCCCTCCCCGCCCCCTCAACCCTTATATTTGGAACTATATGATTTAACTCTAACACTGCAGGGCTCTTCCTACCCCTTAATTTAACCTACAACAGGCTAAACTATAGAATCATAGTAGATGAAAATTATTGTAGTGAAGTGAATTTGCCAGCATATCTTTGTTCCTAGCTGCTGTTTTGTCAGACGATATAGGGACAAAGCCTTTCACCATATTGCTTCAAATGCTCTTGTTACATCTGTAAAGTTATTATTACCTTTTATTATTTTCAAGTTTGAAATTAGCAGATTTTCTTTATTTTTATTTAATAAGGCTTTCTATCAAAAATACAAGATTAGGATAACATTTGTTCCTTCCTATCATATCTGAAAAAAAAATTTATTTTGAAGTAATTTTTATGTTTAAGTATGTAAAGAAGCCTGTAATATGTATTCCAGTATGGCCTCGAAACCCTTAATATCCGCTAGATTAGGACTGGATTTCGGTAATATTGAAAAATCATGTATAGCATCGTATTAGACAATTTTCCACGAATATTAAAATATAAATCATAAAATTTATACCAGTTTTGTTGGCACAGGCCTTCATTTTAATATCCGCGGAAAGCTGTCCATGATACGATATAAGGGGGGGGGGAGTTCTGACACATTTGCGTAAACCTGGTGTATAGGCTTTATCTTTGGACTGAGAGGATAGGTTATAAGAGATAAAATCATTCTTATATGATGAATTTCCCCCAGATTTAAGATTTTTTGGATAGGCCTCCAGGTTCCTGAGCTCCAGGCCTCTAGGTGGTCTCTGTACAGGTAAAAATGAAAAAAAAAAAATTTTAAGAGTGAGATGTCAGCTTATGAGACAAAATATGTATGTTTTTTCTTCAAATATGTGAATAACAATCAAAAAGAAGCATATTTTGTTTGGTAAGTTAACCTCTAACTCTTAAAAAAAATCTTATTTTTAATTTTTACCTGTACAGAGACCAATTATTTTGTAAAATGGGACACCTGCCACAACTTTAAACTTAAAGCTGAAAACTTGTTGACTTTGTTTTTAGTAGCGAAGCTAATATATAACTCTCTTTGACTGTCCTTTCATCCGTTCAGGGTGATATTTGAGGGCATCTTAACATTTCTACAATCCATTTGGCCTTTCGATCATGAATAATGCTCTATGGATCATTCTAGTCATTTAGTGGGTGTAAAGTTAGGTATGTATTCTAAGACATTTAAACAGGATTAGAACGCCTAAAACAGGTATGACAGTTCTTGAGGTACAATGTAGAACTGTAAAGAAACGGCGGCGAAACCGTCACTACTGCTTAGAACCTCAACCTCCCGCCGAATTTTTCTCCTTTTTTATCGCCAAACTAAACAAACCAAGTATAAAAGAAATTCCTGTATATATTCAAATTCAAATGTATGAATGATTATCATATAAACTAATGAAATGAATTGAAAAAAGATTAGTTTTTATAAAAAAAAAACTTAAGCCTATTAACATGAAGAAACGATTACTGTCCTTTAGCTTAAATACATAGTACGTCTAGTAGTAAAAGATATTGTCAAATAAACTGAATAGTTTATAAATTTCTGGGCTTTTTATATGATATCTGGTCATGTTTTATGCTTCTTTACGAAAAATATTTAATCAATTTCTCCGAGTAAAATAATGGCCATCATAATTGAATAACAAATTGTCCCAAACCACTAAAGTATTCCCCAGCTTTCTCAAGAATTTCCATAACCCAATAACCTTACAAGTTATAATAGTAAGGGATGAGGACACCCCCCCCCCCCCCTTCCAAGAATGGTACATTTTTCAATAAAAATTAGGAACAAAATTATGCTGAAAGGAAGGGGGGGGGGGGTCTTCGTCCATCTATACTTCCCAATAGCTTAAAACCTTACTGGAACCAGTAGATTACTTTCCATAAAGCACAAAATGATTGATTACAAACGAGGGTGACAGAAGAAACGAAGCATAACATTACCATGCATGGGGACAAACGGACAAAGTGAGCTTTATAGCAAACTAATATTTGGCAATTAGAAAAAGGAGGGATTAAATATAAGATTAAGAACATGGATTAAATGAAATATCACAAAAATTTTTACAAAATCTATGTCATTGGAAGCATGACCGACAGACCGACGGTCCAAGTAAATTATGTATTGAATGCTCATTGGTAGATGGAATCTTTGAATAAAATATCAGTCATCTATCGTGAATAGCAGCCGCGAAAATCAGATTTCCCCTTACAATGAACTAACTTACAGACAGACGGACATATGGACTTTTTAGTAGCTGTGCTACTAAAGCTTATATTTAAATTTATTATATAGAAAGTCAGTGGGGGAGGAGGTGTGGATTATTTATAAATACATACCTATTCAATATTTAATTCAAACCTCACGAAACCTTTTTTTTGATAAAATATGTAAAAACAAAGACAATTTCCACAATAGGCGAAGCACAAACCAATCATGGATAGACAAACGATCAAAGTGATTTCAAGAGCAGATTTGCACATACAGAGTTCATAAAGTAAAAAAAAATATTTTTTTAGAAAATCACGAAACCTTTCACATATTTTTATGTATGTTTCAAAATAATTGTATTTGCTGCATTACGGACATTCCAACGGACAAAGTTAATTATTTAAAAGGTGCTCTTTGAAATTGGAAATCTTCACATAAAAATTCATACGTCTATCTTACATAGGAGCGGAGAAAACGACATTTCCTCTGACAGTAATTTAAATTATAGAGCAGTTTCGCTATATACAATAGAATAAAAATAAAATTAGACCTTTTAGCTCAAAAACAAACCTTTCATACGTGTTTTGCATAATATAAATTGACAAATTGTTAATCAAGCGCTATAATGCTTTATTTTATCAATAAATTGCGTTCTAATTTGTACGCTTTCCTCATTGTTCGTTTAAATAAAAATATTTAAAATGTTTTACCGTATTTACAAGAAGGGATTTTTATATTAAATAATTCAAGCTAACTAACCAAAAAAAGGTTAAAAACAAAAAAATCATCCATATTATACAGGCTAACTTATCATTAAAACGTTTTACTTTTTTGTTCATTAATTTCATGGGTTTTTACATATAATCATCCATCTTAGAGTGTTCGAGTCTCGACTGGCTGAAATTTGCCCTATCTCCAGATTGCTAGCATTATAGTGTTTTTTCATTGTAAAATAAGATTACCTAAAAGTAGTCAAAATATATATATATTTAAAAATAATTTATTAAATTTAGAACCAAATTTTAAACATGCCTATTTCTTATTTTGAATATGATTTTTAAAGGCATTTTTAAGCTAATATAACATTTTCAGTTCTTTTAATAAAACATATCAAGTGACGTGCCCGTACGATTAACTAGCTTTTGGTGTTTTTACACAAATGACGAATATTTTCGTGACAAAAATAGCATTGATATAATATCAATTGCACAAATTTAAAATTAAAAGCTACTCCATTTCTTGTTTTCAAAAATGTTCTTCCGGAAAAATTAAAAATTGTGTCAGCTTTTATCTGAAAATTTATTTTGGCATTTTTGTATACAACCTACTCTTGATAACGTGGCAAGCTGTAGCAATCTAGGGATGTTTTAGCTAGGCACAGTGTAACAGAATAAGAATTTTAAAAATATTAATGCATCTTTTTTATATTAGAGATTTCCTTTTCTCTTGTACAAGAAAGAACATTTTTTCATGCTAAAGTAAAATTGAACAGTGAATACTTTCTGTAAAAAATAAAAACATTTCCAGTTTTGCTCAACTGTCTTTCATTTGGAGGGTTTAAGTTGAATGGAGAAATTGGGCTTAAAAAGAGAAGGAAGGATGTATGTAGGGTAGTACGGAGTAAAGTCTAACTTTTCACTGTGGGGCCAATTGCAGAAAAAATTTTATTGAATTATTTACTGGCCTAATAAGATCGAAGTTGGAACTTTTGGGTCAGAAACTCATTTTGGATCATGTTACTTGTCGATGCAGCGCTGCACTTACAAGTAACATGTTTAACTTTGCTGCACTTACAAGTAACATGTTAAAGAGAGATAAAAAAGGAGATAGGCAGACAATGTTAGTTATATTTTTTATTGAAAAAAGCTTTTTAGTCATTTCTAAAGAACTTCAAAACCCCAAAAACTTCCTTCATCTTGAACCAAATTATACAAAGAAAACTCCCCCCACTCTATTTCTCCTGAGAAATTTCCACCAATTTCTAAATTAAACCTTTGATTTAAAAAATCTCCACCCTCTAGAAAACATAACTCAGGGCAATTTCATGTACAACCCCCTCCCTCCCTTCTATTCCAACCAAACTAAACCAGAAAAACTTGTCCCACTTTTTTTCTCCTCCTGTTTCCACCCATGTCCTTACTTATAACTTTGATTTAAAAATCTCCATCCCCAGGATTATTAGTATCTCTATAGGGAATGGAGGGGGGATATTGCTGCATCTACAAGTAACATGTATGAGTTTGCTGCATCTACAAGTAACATGTGATAAGCGCTGCATCGACAAGTAACATGATCCCTCATTTTCAACCATTAATTACCCAAAAGATGTTTTATACTTAGAGATCTTCTAAGAATTACTTTTCTTGTAAATTCGAAAAGCTGTTTAGAAGTGCATTAATTTTAGTTCATTCAGATTATTATCAAATTAGAGCTTATTTGATATCTTTTTTGTTGTACTGTTTTTAAAAGAAAAAAGCTGTTTTTTGCCTTTTAGTCCATTTATAAATTGTACCAAAAAAGAGAAACTTCAAATTAAACTTTTAATCTTAGTTTTGCCCCACAGGACATTTGAAATGAGAAGAGAGGGGAGAAATGAAAAAGCTAAAAGTTAAAAGGGTAGGCAACATGAAGTTTTGAACAACGTTGCCAACACATAGACATATAATTTTCATTTTTAAAATTATTTATATTTTTTTTTCTTTTTAAATTTTTCACCAAAATAGTGATAAGCAATCTTTTTATAGTTAAAAGTTGGCAACTTGATAATCTTAATGCGTAATAGCAAATAATTTGCAAAGTATACAACTTATTAAAATCTTTTTTCTTCAAGATTTTTTTTATTTTAAAATTCGAATTTTGAAGGGTTAAGAAATAAATAAGAAAGTTTTTTTTCGTATATAATTTGAAAATATTTTTAAAATGTTAAAAGTTGTTTGCTCTGTTAAAAATGCCGCGTTATCTAGGAAAAATTTACGGGTGTCAGCAATTAAAATATTCATAAAATATTACATTAACATTTTTTCTTTAAAACTCATAAACACATTTCAAAGATTTGCTTTTTAGGCAGCATCCTAGTTTAGGAGTGGAGATACCCGGTATCATGAAAATTAAACCCCCCCCCGGGGGTATGCATCTATTTTGACACCCGGTATGCATCAATTTTGACCCGGTATATATTAATTTGGTCACCCCAATTTTTTTGCTTAAAACAGACAAATGGGTAATGAACAATACATAGTGGGTCAAAAATAAAGCATACAGGGTACAAAATTAAAGATAGGGGGTAAAAAGATAAAGGGTCAAACATATAACCCCCCCCCCCGGTATGCAACAATTTTGACACCCCGTATGCATTGATTTGGACACCCAGTATGCATCAATTTGGACACCAACAAAATTAAGATAGATGGTCAAACAATTACCCCCCCCCCCCCCGGTATGCATCTATTTTGACACCCGGTATGCATCAATTTTGACCCGGTATGTATCAATTTGGTCACCCCAATTTTTTTTTGGCTTAAAATAGACAAATGGGTAATGAACAATACATAGTGGGTCAAAATTAAAGCATACAGGGTTTAAAATGAAAGATACGGGGTAAAAAGATTAAGGGTCAAACATATAGCCCCCCCCCCCCCCGGTATGCAACAATTTGGACACCCGGTAAGTGTCAAAATGGATACCCCCCCCCCCCATTAAAATCCTAGTGTCCATTGAGGTTGTTCCGCGCGCGAATTTCCTCTGGACTGAGATTCCTCTTTAACCCCAATTCTATTTCAAAGAGGGGAAAGGGTTGAATGAAAAGGTGATATTCTATTCATAAGAACATATATAGTTAGACAACTGCCACTATCCACATGTTTTTTTTGTATTAAACTGACTTTATTGTATAATAAAATTGTTTTCTAATATGTGTGTGGTGTAGAATATGTCATTTTTTTTACCTAACATTGATGAAAGTTTGTAGGTTTGTGCCTTGTTTTATTTAAAAATTGAGACTCCTAGTGGGAGATTTTGTTACTAATATATAGGGCCTGAAATTTGGCCTGGAATAGCTGAGGCTTCATCCTCAATGGAGTTATGAGATGATTAGACTGCTCAATAAAATGGACCATCTCCTTCCCTTGTCATGTGATGGACACAAAAGAGGCAAGCTATTTGCAATAAAGCAAAAAAATTGAAGTGACCAAATTGATACATACCGGGTCCAAATTGATGCATACGGGGTGTCCAAATTGATGCATACAGGGTGTCAAAATAGATGCATACCGGGGGGGGGGGGGGGTAAATGTTTGACCATCTATCTTAATTTTGTTGGTGTCATAGGAAAATGTTATTATAAAACTTTGGGGACTAGTGTAATAAACAGCCAATTGTCCCTCTCTCTCTATTTCTACTGGTGCAATTAATTCTTATATTAAAGTAACAGGATGTCTAACTGTCTTTCTTTTTCTCAGAGAGAGATGAGACAACGGATTGTTTATTACACTTGTCCCCAAAGTTTTTTTTAATAATGTTTATAAGAATTTTGGGGACCTGAGAGAATTTTGTTTGGTTGGTTTATATTAAGTTGAGTTTTCAAAGTTTAAACCACTATAATAATCGTAATCTAAAGAAAGGTTAATTTTGTGAATCATGTACATTAATTTATTTTACATTGTCTTATCCCTTTATATACCTACTTTTTTTCTATGCAAGGATCAGTGGACAAATTTGGTTTCTTTAATTCATTGAAGCTTTGGGTTGGTTTTGAGTATTTTTAAAAGCGAAGCTTTTCTATAATTAGGGTCGGTCCGTCCGTTGGTCCGTCTGTCCGTCCGTCCGTCACGGATAGCTTTTTTCGTTAATTTAGACATGTTACAATTGTCCTATCGATTTCAAATTTTGCATGGTGATTCCTTGAGTAGTTAGGTATGATTTAGAAAGCGTAGCAACTCTATAATCATTACCAAAATGTCCGTACGTCCATTTTAAACATGTTGATTTTTTTTACTTTTTTAAATATCTTTTTCTGTTAATTTAGGCATGTTAGAATTGTCCTATCGATTTCGAATTTTGCATGGTGATTCCTGTAATAGTTAGGTACTAGTTAGAAAGCGTAGCAACTCTATAATCATTACCAGAATGTCCGTACGTCCATTTTAAACATGTTAATTTTTTTACATTTTTAACAACAAATTTGTATGTGACCTAATTATCCGATTGGTCTGATTTTTGGTATACTGATTCCTGGAACAACAAAGTACAATATTATAAGCGAAGCAACTCTATAATCAAGTCCTAAAAATGTAAGTATGTCCATAATCATTATCCTGTATCAAGCAGTTTTTCAACAAATTTACTAACAATTTTGCTTTGACTCTTATACATTCGCATTCTGATTATTCAGTTTTGACATTATACAAGTGTTAATGTCCGTTTGTCCTACCGTTTCAGAGCTTCACTTTTATGGATGTTGTCATCCTTGTTTAAAAACAATTTCTATAAAAGTACCAAAAGTTTTTGAATACAAAAATAAGGGAGTATGTATTTAAAACTTTGGGCACTAGTATAATTAACAGTCCAATATTCCCTCCCTCCCTGTTTATAATACTGATAACCAGTGGACCTATTGGGTTTTTTATTCAATGAAGATTTTTCTTGTATTCATTCGAATCCGGTGGATATGAACCGGTTCTCATCAATATGAAAAAACTATGTCTAGCATCGTATTATATCCAGTTTTCTACGAATATAGAAATGTACAATCATAAGATTAAAACTAGTTTTTTTTAGTTAAAACCAGTTTTTTTAACCGGTGCCTTCGGCAACACGGGGCTAAAAAAACTAGTTTTAATCTTATAATTGTACATTCTATATCCGCGGAAAGCCATTTATAATACGATACGAGAAATAACTATGAACAGTATTTTCTTAATTAACAAATCTTTATATAAAAGTAACATAATCAGTGTATATCTGTTTTTGTGTACCAAAGGATCTTGATAACCGCTGAACCGATATCCTTCTCCTTTACAGTGTAGCTTCTCATAGGTCCTGGGAAGGTTCATAACAAAACATAACATAATAACATAATAAAAAAATACACATATCCTCCCCCCCTCCAAAAAAAGATTTCCTTTATCTTTTTAATTTATAATAAACTAGCGACTTCGCCTCTAAGGGCACTTGAGATGGATGGGGAAATTGACCCTCCCCCCTATTTGAATTTTAGTTTTAAAAAGCTGAATTTGGAAAATAAAATGTTTTTTTTTAAGAGTGGTGCGTGGTACCCTTACACAAAATAGTTGTAAACCTTCCCAGGACCTATGAGAAGCTACACTGTAAATGAGAACTATAACAGTGGTTGAGAATCAGTGGGTAGCGAGATCCTTCAGTACACCTAGACATACACAAATCCTTACTTTTATATAAATAAGAAATGATTATCTAAATTCTTTAATTAAAAAAAACAAATTGGTCCACCGGTTATCATGATTTTGTATATCTGTATCATATGCTCAAAAAACTTTTATTAGACGAAGCCCAATCTTTCCTACTTTCGATTCCTATGACGTCATAAAAATGAGGGAGATGAGAGGAGAAGTGGGAAAGAAAACCCTTAAAAAAGAGGTGGATAATCTCTCATTTTTATGACGTCACAGGAATCAAAAGTAGGACAGATTGGACTTTGTCCTTTTATTATATTCTAATTGGTTGGTTAGCAGTAATGAAACACATATTTCAACCAAAAGGGATCATTTTGTTTAATATTATAAGGGATGTACATCAATTTATCTTATACTAGCGGCCACGCCCCTAGAGGCCTCTCCCCCAAAATAGTTAAAAACCTTCCCAGGACCTATGAGTAGCGGCCCTGTTAAGGAGAACCCAATCGGTTCAGCGAGATCCTTTGGTACAGACAGACAAATAAACAAACAGACATCCTCTTTATGATAAGGTTTATCTAATCCCTTTAAATAAAAGTAAAATAATTCTATTTCAATAGGACTATTCAATCATCAAATATCGGGACTTTGGTACCCAAAATTATATAACAAGTTTAGTAAAAAACTTTGGGTACTCTTGTTAAATTTTCATTGGTTGATTCTTTTAAGTATCTGATATTAGTGTCTAAACTAACCAACCAATAATTTACATCTACAGAAGATATTATTTTTGTCTATCATCAATGGGTACGTACATCAATTTACTGTCCAAAGTTTTAAATCCCGGACTTTGGACTCTAAATTATACTGGTACCCAAAATTATATAACAACAAAAAACTTTGAGTACTCTTAAATTATCAATGGTTATCCAAATTTTTCACCCAATAATTTTCATCTACACAAGGGGTAATTTTGTCTTTCATCAATGAGTATGAACATCAATTTAACGGCCATTGTCTTATCCCTTTAGATCCATTAGTAAATCTTTTCATATACACACATACATAGACACACACACACACGCACACTCACACACACACACAAACACACACACACACAAACAATCTTTATCAAATATCTTTATTGGATAAACAAAATTAAAAACAAGGATGACAACATCCATAAGTAATGAAGCACAAAAATCTTTTTTTTGACGGGTGGTGATGTAAAAAATCAGGATAGGGAGGGGGGGATACCGGGTATGTCCACTCCTAAACTAGGATTATCCCTTTCTTTTTTTTACAAGTTTAAATACAATTCTTTTAACTTTTTTATAGGAAACTTTTATATATTTCTTTAAAATCCAGTATTTAGAGTAAGTCCTGTATGAGACTAGGTGAAAAGATATCAGTTATAAAACTTTGGGTACTAGGTGTAGTTTACAGTAAAATGTTTACTAATGGTTATAAAACTTTGGGTACCAAGTGTAATATACAGTCCAATGTTTACAAATTGTTATAATACTTTGGGTACCCAATGTAATTTAAAGTTCAATGTTTACTAATGGTTATAAAACTTTGGGTACCAAATATAACTTACAGTCCAATGGTTACTAATGGTTATAAAAGTTTGGGTACCAATTAGTCCTGTTAATATAATTAGCCTTATTCATTACAAGTTTATTAATTGAGAGAAAATTGTCTGTAATATGATGCATTTCAGTATGGCTGAGAACCGATTCTAATCTAGCGGATATTTATCGGTTGCGAAGCCATTTTTAACATTAACTTTTCTTGCAAAAAAACCCACTTAAAATAAAGATAGGAGTCTGAAAATTTTTGTGTAGATTCCTTAAACAAATTAAAATCGCCGCTCTTTTATGCTTCGTGCTCGATTTTTAACTTTAAAACCCTTTAATTATGCGATGTTTGTCCATAGGTTATTTACGTTTAAATTTCGTATCAATTAAATTTCAACAAAATTAATGTTAACTTTTTTTTGCAAAAAAACCCACTTAAAATAAAGATAGTAGTCTGAAAATTTTTGTGTAGATTCCTCAAACAAATGAGAATCGCCGCTATGTTATGCTTTGTGCTCGATTTTTAACTTTAAAATCCTTTAATTATGCGATGTTTGTCCGTAGGTACTAAATGACACTAAAAATATCTCCTCAAATCATGATCCCCCTTTGAATGGCCCTAACTCGGTAGTTTTTCATTGTAAATCAATGAAATTTTAAACATAGTTAGTTTAAGTAGTTTCTAGTACACACAAAAAATTTTATGAATATCAAAGCAATACGAAAAAAGTTATCGCTTTCGTAAAAAAGGCACTAAAAACGATAAGAAAACAGCATTATAAACTCTCTCAAAACAGGTTTTTATCTGTACCTATTAAATTAGCTTGAAAATAGCATTAAATTTGACGATTTTAACGTTAAAACAACGTTGAAAACAGCAAAAAATGCCGTTATTCTATAGCCATTACATTACTTTAAAAGTATAGTCAAAAAAATGTTAAAAATCACGTTTTTTATTCACCTATTGGTCTGTATTAATTCTCTATCTAGGGACTTACATCTATTGGGAGTAAAATCAAGAAAAAGTTAAAATATTTGTTTAGTTTAAAAATTCACACATAGATGTCTCCAAGTTTTAAGGAAACTTAGACTTGCTAAATTACAATATGACCATACAGGCATTAAAAACACATAACAAACACTTATAAACAAAGGCCAAACTATTTTATCCTATACTTTTATCATTTTAATCATCTTTTATATGTGATCAGAGCCTCCTGCTACTTCTATCTAGTCCTTAACAAGGTATTAACCACTCCCAACCAACCCTTTCCCCTCTTTGAAATAGATTTGGGGTCAAAGATGATTAATGGTCTAGAGGAAATTCGCGCGAGGAATGACCTCTATAGACTTGACCCCCCCCCCCCGTATGTGTCGGTTTTGACACCCGGTACATGTCTAAACGGACACCCCTCTACATATTGATATATAGGGGGGTGTCCAGTTTGACATTTACCGGGGGTCAAAAATGATGCATACGGGGGGTATCCATTTTGATACTCACCGGGTGTCAAAATAGATGCATACCCCCGGGGGGGGGTTTAATTTTCATGATACCGGGTATGTCCACTCCTAAACTAGGATTATCCCTGCTTTTTATATTTTACTAGCGTTTGAATTCAAAATTACGGTTATTTTGCGTAAAATTGTGACACCCAGGTTTATTTTGTTATTGTATGGGGTCAGCTGATTTGGTAAAATAGGATTAGCAGAACGAGTTACTTACGACGAGAAAAAAATTGAATTGAATCTTGAGATGTTCGAGTGATGAAAAATAGCTTAAATGTATTAGAATTTAAGAACTTTTAGTGCATTTTTTAATGATAGAATCTTTATATTTGAAAAAAAATAATTAAAAAGCTACATATTTTCTGTTAACTTATCTCTGATTAAAAATATGGCCTATATTTTTCGACTGTATACTTTTTATGTACTTTTCCTTAGTGACAAAAAATTGACAAGTATGGAAAATTCTATAGTGACATATCTTATACACGAGGAGTTCAAATGAAATGTTTAGTATTTCATTCAATTAAATTTGAATATATTATTTTTGTTTTCATGTTTTTTTATTTCGTTTTTTTTCTATCCTCTAAATATGAGCTATTGAATCGTAATTCTATGTATTAGCGTATCTTTTAAACAACAGTAATGCATTGTTTCGCTCTGTTTAAGTAATGTCATTCTTGTCTTAATTGCTGAATTGTAAAGCATTTAATTTTAAAGTTAATTGCAGTTTTTTTTATCTGATTGATTTTGCATGATTTCTCAAAATTGCAAGAATTACGCCATCATGACCCTGGCCTTTTTTTTCAGCGCAGCTCTTTGCAATCCATAGTCTCCACTCACTGACACTACCATTTTAGACAAATCTAGGACAGTAAGATTGCCATTAGTAAACATTAACATGATGTTTATCTGTGCGTGTGTGTGTGTCTGTTTGTACCAAAGTTTATCGCTAACCGCTTGACTGAGTTATATGGTTTTCCTTACAAAGAAGCTTCTTATAGGTCATGGGAAAGTTTATAACTCAATATGGAGGGAGGTTTATACCATGTATCGCCCTTGGAAAAAAATGGCAACCCTTCCGAAACCAACTAACTTTTTTATTATCAAATCTACATTTTAAAAGGGCAGTGTTCAACTCAATTGCCCAATGAGGCCTCTAGGGGGCGTATCTGTAATATGATTATATAACTTTAGATAAGATGCACTACTATAAACGTATTTATTTGCGATATTTAGGCACCTGGATATTCTAGTTTTCAGAAGTTTTGTCGCCAAATTATAACGCCAATAATGTAATGTCTATCAACACGCAAGAAACTTCTTCTGTCACAACTTTTTCACAAGACAACTTCAAAGATGGTAAGTTAAATCTTTTTTGTAAATTCTATGTTCGTACATGGTATCTTTTTGATATTTATTGTTTTTTATTTGTAGATAGTTCATATATATAAAAAATCTAAACTAAAGCTTTAGATAACCTTGGTCAAGAGAGTTCAATTTTAATGCAATAATATAGAGTTCCTCTTTGAGGAGAGGTATTACAAAGATGTAGTTTTTTGACAAAGAATTTTTTTCCTATTAAAAAATATTAATATTAAGTTTATTTAGTTCTGATTGTCATTTTGACATTTTTTAATGGACTAGCGGAGCGCCCCTAACATCTGGAGGATCTGTAGTCGAAAGGGTTGAAATATTGATTATGATGTATTCTGTTATCTTTAGATGCAAGAACCACATTCAAACAAAGCACACCATCACTTATTAATAACAACAACACAAATGAAAAACTTCCAAACATTGCCAATAAATCAGCCGATGTCCAGATTAAGACGTCGGCTAATAAGCCTGCTGCCAACTCAGAGAACCTGACAAAATCTGAAAAGATAATAACCAGTTTGTTGGCGGGCGCCGTGGCGGGTGGTCTCGCTAAAACCGTTATTGCTCCACTTGACAGGTAAATTTTTGATAAATAATATTCTTAATAGTTGTAAATAATTTAAAATGCTAGAGGATAAAAGACGGTAAATCCAAGCTTTGCTTCTCCTCTCTAAAAACAAAGCATTTGACTTAGGTACATTTTATATTATTACGTTTTAATAGCAATGCTGATCTATAATTTACTTTGTCTGTTCTTTAGACAGTCAGTCTGTTTTGTAACGTTATGGGGGAAATGTGATTTTTTCGTCTGTTATTTAAGAAAGACGGCGGAAATTTTCAGTGGAGATTTCTATGACATATGCGCAATCGCATCTAGTCTATACATTATTTTGTCTGTCTGTCAGCTGGCCATGCCTTGTGGTTTTATTTTGTTATCCTTGTATTTTATTGAATTATAAGAAAGATGAGACATTAATTAAAATTGTTGTATATTAGGTTTCTAAATTCTTTAAATTGGAGGCAAAATAGATCATCAAATCATGTTAATTTTTTTTTTCAATTGTTTAAATTAGCATTGATTCCATTAATTTTATTTTTTAGATCCAAGATATTCTTCCAGACAAATGAAACCAGAAATTACAGATTCAGATATGCAATCAGATGGCTACGCCATGGTTACAGGTATTACCAACAAAACATGCCTCTGGGAAGCAAACTAAATACATAGAATGTAATATGTGTTAGAAAAAACTACGGGTTCCACTTTTGGGAATCAACCAGAAAGAGCATAAAAAAAATAATTATAGTTCCATATTCTCTGTAAAAATGTACATAACATTTACTTAAGGTGTTTTTCGATATCTCTAAAAATGTGGCTGTACTGATAGGTACATGTAGGTTAAAAATGCCTGATCCTAAATCTGTGACAACAATTAAATTCAATGAACTTATTTTTTTTGCAACATATAGGTTAAAAAGTACAATATTAAATTAATCAAAGGTTAAATCAATGTCCCCATTTGAGATTTTTTACATATTTTCTTTTTTTGGCTACATGCAAAGTGCTTTTTAGGTTCTTCAGAATTTAGTTTTTTCTTTTTTTTTTATTGCAAAGGAATTTTTCATAAAAAATCTCCATGCGCATTTATAAATAAAACAAGTCACTTTTTATTTTTTAATTCATTTCAATATCTTTAAAAATAGGCAAGCTATGTTAGTTTAAACATGTCGTTAAAAGTGCTTCTAATTATATTATATTAGGTTAATATGTCGCAGCTGTCAAATCAAAAGGGATTAAGAGTTTAAAAGGGGAGGGGCAAAAGGAGCGGTTATGAGTCAGATCATAACTGAATGATCATAATTGAATCGTAACTAATGCAAAAATAAAATTGGTTATTTATTCTTTAAAAAAAGTATTATTGAATTAGATTTTAAATGTAATTATTAGAACATTTGGTTGAGCATGCTATAATGTCGTTTTCAATTAAAAAGAAGAATTTAATTGGACGTTATAGCCCTAAATTCTGCAAGAATAAAGCAACACACATACATTTTGAATTCTTGAAGCTCTAAAAAGTGCTATTGTTTTAAGCGATATTAAAAAACACTTTTTATAAAATTGATCCATATTTTTATAGAGAATAAGAATATATAATTATTTTTTTCATACTCCTAGTTGTTTCCCAAAACCAAAAACGCAGTTTTTTTGAAACACCCTGCATATTTTTCTTAAAGCAAAATTGTGTCGAATAATACAGCCCACATACCAAAGGAATCAATTCAAAATGTTTTTAAATCAATGTTTACTTCTGTTAGAGATGGCAAAAGGTCATTCTCTTAATAATGACGATTCTATTATTAGTAATTTAGTAATGAGATTTTTTTGTGGAAGCCTCATAATTGCACTTTTGTGATTCTTTTTTATTCTCAAATTCAAGTTTAATGATATGTGTTAAGGTGCTTTGAAATGTTTGTCATTGTATGTTTGATTATTATATGCAAATTTTTTTTATGACATCATTGTCATTGTTATTTAAAAACATCATCATTTATTCATCTAAATTCTTACAATTTCTCCTGTTTCAGGACAGAGGGTTTACTATCTTTGTGGCGTGGCAACAGCGCTACCATGGCCAGAATCTTACCATATGCAGCCATACAATTTATGTCACATGAACAATATAAGGCCAAGCTTAAAGTTGATCAAAAAGAGACTCCAAAGGTTAGTTTTTAGATCACTTAAGTTAATCTAAATATTTTTTTTTATAACAAACTATTATGTTACATACTTTTTTTTATAAATGCAATAAAGACTTTTTCTATTACCAAACAAGCAATATATTAAATCTCACAAAGCATTTCAATGAGAAGGTTGGTTTTCGTTTGTTTCTCTTTTTTAGACCATGTTAGGTTAGGTTATTTAGGGTTCTGTGTAGCCCCGCCCGTCATAGGGTTAATGCACCGCTCCGTAAATCCCAGACATCTAATCCTGTTTTAATCTATCTAGATAATGAGATTTGTGGCTGGCAGTCTAGCCGGAGTAACAGGACAACTTGCCACCTATCCGCTGGATAAAGTCAGAGCTGTTATGGCCGTTACAAAGTAAGTCACCACGCCGCCTCTTAACTTTTTAAGCCAGAAAATTAAAGTTAACTCACCAAAAATAGGTGGATAATTAAAAAAAACAGAGATTAAACTGACCTATTCACGAACGAATGCTAGTGATGTTAAGCACCTACCAGAAGATATGTTAAAACAAATTTTTAAAACTCTCATGACAAAAGTTGAAACATTAGGACACTCAACTTAATAAACCAACCAACCAATCAAAATTCAATAAAAGTCCCCAAAGTAGTATGCCAACGAATAAAAACGTTATTATGAAGCTTTGGGGACCTAGTGTTTTTCAGTTATGATTCATGTTATCTATGCATTTCATGTAATAATACAGATATATGATAAACTCCCTTTACTTTTTTGAAACAATTTAGGAGAAATAGCTAAATTAAATAATTAGGATTATAAGATCATGTTGAATTAAGAAACCGACATGTTTTGATGAAATACAACGAAAAGAAGTAGGTATAATTATAGGTGCAATTGTTTTTAAAAATTTCTAAATTATTTTCAGTCGAAAAGGAGAGTACAAATCGCTAGTCCAAGTGGTGCTAAAGATAAAGAGGGAGGAGGGATGGTTGGCGTGGTACCGAGGGTTGACCCCTACTATGCTGGGGGTCATTGTGTACGCGGGCACTTCATTCTTCACTTATGGAACTCTTAAGGTGAGATTTTATAAAGAAGGGAGGGGGAATTTCTCAAGTAATGTGTAATAAATACGCCGTGATAAGACAACTGCTTTTGTATTTAAGCAAAGTAGTAAGTACAATTAAATTTCTTGAATGCCACTACAGTTTAACTTAAAATAAAACAAGGATAACAACATCAATAATAGCAAAGCTCTCAAAAACCTACATACAAACGAACGTAATAACATTGACTTAATTCTAGAGAATTTTCTAATGCCTACTCGTCCTGGGAATTTCCATTTTTAAAATAAATCCCCTAAAAAACTTACTAAAAGTTCCGACCTATCTGTTACGGACAGACAGAGATATAATTGTTAAAAGTTTCACTTCACCATTTTTGTAGGAGGCGGCGGCCAAGCATACTTCAGATCCTGAATCTGGACCAAGTGTTATTCAAAGACTGTTGAGTGGAGCCATAGCCGGACTTCTGGGACAGACTTCCAGCTATCCTCTGGATATTGTCAGGTAGATATCTTTGGGTTAATAGTTATGTATTGCATCGTGTTATAGACAGCTTTTTGCGAATATCCAAATGAAAAATTATAAGGTTAATACCAGTCCAGCCTTAATGGAGGACTGGTATGTATTTTAATATTTGTAAAAAATTCTCTTTAATACGTTGCTTTACATGATTTTTCAGTATGGCTGAAAACAGATTCTAATCCAGCCGATATTAATCGGTTTCGAAGCCGTACTCGAAATGGATATTATATAATATCTAATTAAGTATCCAATAAATGTCTTTTTTAAGATGGCAGGTAATATTTAACAATAAATAAAGCAAGAATTTAAAGGTTAATTTTTTAATTGGCACTAAAACGCATTAAAATAAAAGAAGGGGGAAGCTTTTAGGTTCAGTCGTTCTAGATGCGTCAGAGAATTATTCGCTTTTAATTACATTTTTTGTTGAATAAAATGAGGAAAAAAATTTTTATCACTTATTTTATTATCTGTTTAGACGAAGAATGCAGACAGGCGTAGCACTGGGCAAGGGAAATAAATACAGTACTGTCACTGGTACCTTAGTTCATATACTCAGGTGAGCACTGGGCAAGGGAAATAAATACAGTACTGTCACTGGTACCTTAGTTCATATACTCAGGTGAGCACTGGGCAAGGGAAATAAAAAATAAGTGGTTGGAGGGGAAAAAAATGTAAAAATTGTAAAAAATGTAAAAAAAATATTTTTTCTATTTCCCCCCCTCCTTGGTGAAAAAAAAACTAAAAAAATGTGTGGTAGGAGGGAAAATATAAATAAAATATAGAGTTCTTTAAATATTTTTCCATTTTCCCCCCTACTTGGTGAGAAAAAACCAGTGGGGGAAACAAATTAAAAAAATTTGTCGCCGGTGAAACAAATAAATTTTGTGCAGAATATACACCCCTGTTGGTTTTTTTAGTTGAATGTCCAAACGTTTCAACCACGAATTGTAATCTACAGAAGGGGTAATTTTGTGTATTGTCAATTGGATTTTCAACAATTTATCGGCTTTATCTTATCCCTGGCTTTGTGTCAACTTGATTGTCTCTTACTTTTTTATCTTCAAATAAATTATCTTTGTATTTATTTACTTCATTAATATTACTGTTCTCATTATTAGGATTTATCTGAAAATGTTGTTTTTACTTGATAACATAAGAAAAGGTACAAAAGTCGTCGTAAAAAAGGTTTTAGAAAGGGATATTTCCACTATAAATGTATGTAATTATTTTCTAATTGACAGCACGATTTTTTGATAGCGAAGCTACTTTAGGATTCACTTTGTATGTCCGTCCGTCAGTCAATCTGTCCGATTTTATTTTATTTTTTTAAAAATGGTTCTTGACTTTCTTTAATTAAAAAAAAATTCTCCTTCACTATCCTTTAGAGACTAGGGGCGAAACATCTACATAATGTTTATTAAAATATTATTTTATATTTCAGAAATGAGGGAATCCGACGGGGCCTGTACAAGGGCCTATCCATGAATTTTATCAAGGGACCCATAGCCACATCCATATCATTCACCACCTTCGATTATGTCAACATGGGACTTAAATGGATTTTTGCACAGCCAAACTCCTGAGACGATAAGATATTGTTCGCGTTTTGTTAGTTTACTTGCAGCTGTAACCATCAACTGTCAATTTATTTGAGAATTTTTTTTATAATTTCGTACACTCCTAAAAAAAGCTAAAATTTAAGAAATATTTGTTTTAATTGTTGTTTATAAATAATTCTTGGTTTTGTTGTAACATTTGTGCGAAAAAGATGGGTTTTTTAACAAAATATTTTAAAAGATTTAAAAACCTAATGAGCAGAAACCAATCCGAGCTTTACATAACTTTTCCTTTTTGTACCTAAGTCTGATTTAAAAACATCGAAAAATTTTATCAATTTAATTTACGTAACCTTGATACAATTCAATTTTTGTTGTCCTTGTTATTCTGTGAGTTTTATCTTTTAGAATTCATTAATTAAAGGGTTAAGACCAGTAGGAAATGAGTTTATTTAAAAGTAATAAAGAAATGTATGAATCTGAAGATCACACAAACATTATAGAATTCATATCACAGATAAAGTCACTGTTTTTTACTTTTATAAAGAAGGGGAGGGGGGGATGTGCCACTTTTTGCAACCAGACTTACAACACAATGGAACTCAACCTAAAAGAGTTAAAACAATGTGCTTTGTAATGGCTGTTGCTTTTTTTTTGCCCAATGTAGCTGTAAAGTAATGGCAGCTTTAAGTAAAAACTCCTTTTACCACCGATTTTTTTCTTAAGTTCCTTTGGTTTAATTACAAAAGTGTCTAATCCGCTCCTCCTCCCCTTTTAAAAAGAAGATAATTTTCTTTTATTTGATTAAAAATTACCTTAATTTTGATGAACAATTCAGTTACCATCAGATTTAAATTAATTACGGTGCAACTCATAAAAAAAAATATCTAATTTTTGTATAAAATTTTTTTCTCTTTATTTTTTATCACACAACTAATAATTGTGTTTCATTTTATATCATTTAATTATATCATTGTTTATACCATTGTTTTAAAAATTATGCTCACAAATTTTGAAAATACCGATAAAAATTGGTGATATTTTTATTTATAACAGGTAATTTTTTTTATTGGTTTGTTAATCTGTTATTGAACGTATTTTTTGTCATGTTCGGTGATAGCAAGCTCAAAACTAATCCTGTATTTAAACTCACACGAAAAGGTTGGTAAATGCATTAGTTTTTCAAATGGAATAAAAGTATTCTTTAATTTAACCCACTTACCATTGACGGAAATTAACCATAAAAAATCTTATTTTATTCATTGGCTTTGTGAGTTTTATTCATTGGCTTTGTGAGTTTTGTATCAGAAAAAGATATATAGCAGTTTTCACAAATTATGCCTAAAAACTTGTCAATTTGGGTTTAATTAAGCAATAATTTTGTTTCATTAAAAAAACAATCAGTATAAATTAATAATTTCCTTTAATATTTTTAAGAACAGATTTTTTTGGATAAAAATCCTTTTACAGTTAAAAAGTATTTCAAATATGCCTTTTGTTGAATTTATGCTGTTTAAAGAGAGAAATAGACATAATTAATAGTTTATAACCTTCATATAAATAATAGTATAACACAATAGTTTTCTGTGAAAAAAATGGATTAAAGCAATTTTAGGCTTTCATATGATAACCTTATTTTTATCTTAGCGTTGTGAATTAAAGTGAATATTAATAATGTGTATTTAATTGCCTTTTAAAAGGAGTTTTTTTGAGAGAGAAAATTGTAAATCATTTTCAAGTTTGACAAAATTGAATTTAGAAAGGTTTTAGCCTAAAAATAAGACGTTTAAAATTTGTTTATATTTTTCTCTTTCATTCTCCTTATGAAACTTGCATTGTCCCTGAAAACTTAAAAATGCCATATTTTATATAAAAAGTTGAAAAAGGTAATATTTGCCTTAACAAAGTTTGATTTTCTTAATTTTGTTGTACATAAATTATTGTTTTGAAGTCTTTATAAAAAATGTACAGCATGTGAAATTTGTACCATGTCAAACATACAGATTTTTTTTCTAGATAACTTAAAGCACCTTACGGCCAAACGGCTGACTTTACAGCCTACTTGTAAGCCTACAATACCATCCCCCACAGCTAGCAAAAAATATATATGAGGCGCGTTTACTTTAGCCGCGACCTCTATATGAAATATTGATTCTTGATTATTCATATCTTGATTCTTTTTGTATGGGAATTGTTAAGTTGGTTCCTAATCCTCTATAGGATTTTCGCTCGCTACTAGGCCGTCAGAAGCATTTAAAGTTGCATGAATAACAATTTGAGATGGATCCTTAAATTTTATATAAAAAAATCATATTCTGGAGATTTAAATACAATAAAAATTCTAAAAGAACATTTAGACGACTTTTTAAAGAAAGGAAAGACAAATTTTAAATTATATAATTAGGGACTAACCCCATGACGTCTAAATGTTCTTATTAATCAACAAATCAATGGATAAAGAATCTAAAACTGTGCTCCCTCTTATTTAGCCAGAAAATCCGCAAAATAATTGTATCAGGCCAAATCTTACAAAATAGAAAAAATATTTTTTTTTGTTGAATATTTTTGGTGTAATAGAGGGAGCAAATTTTTATGATGATAGAATGCCTTCAGAATAGTTACTAAGTCAGTTTGTTATTACAAGTGTCATATTTTATATCTGTTATATAACTACGTAGTCAAGTTTTAGTCTTTTTTTTAGTTCCATACAAGCTTTCCTTTTATTGGTTCGTAAAATCGAAAGAAAAAGGAAGTTTGTTTTTTTTCTAAGGAGCTTTTAGTTCTTTAATAAGAAACTTATTTTTGTCTTTAATAAAAATATAAAAAAGGATGTGTGAAAGAATATTTTTGGGAGGGGGGTATTACCCCTCAAACTTAGGGTGACTAAATATGCCCCCCTATTGGTCAAAATATAGTAAAATTTTGGTTATCGGTTTCAGGGGATTAAAAACATAAAAAAAAATCCTAAATATATACCTTTATGTTAAATCAATAAAAATAAATGACAAAAATAGTTTCTTAAAATTTTTACACACATACATACATATGTACATTACACACATTAATATGCTTATAATTATTGTTAAAAATATTAAAAATACATGATATACAATTTTTATTATACTAATACTATTTTTTGTGATACTAGAGCTTACCATGTATTCATATTAGATGCTCACAACGCTTAGTTTCATCTTTTGTACTTTTTGTCGTTCATTGTAATTATAGAGAAAACTCGGAGGTGATTAGGTATACAATACATAACTAGATATAGAGATAGGGGCAATAGGGTGGGTCCATTTCCCCCTTTTTTTAGATTTTACTGTTATCATAAGTTGTGGAAGTCATATATATGTATGATAAGCCCTATTCAAGTTTCTAAAGTGACTTTGCTCTTAAGGCTGCCTGCGAGCAGGGGGTATACAAAGTGCCCACCCCCTTATAAAATCAAAAATTTAAATTCCTTCAAACACAGGCATGTTGCATATAAAAATGACCGCATTGAAATGCTGATTACGAATCTGGAAACCGTTTTGAAAAATATTGCTCCTAGTTCGAATAAGATCACATTAAGTACCTAAAAACAGCTGGTTTAGTCAAAAATGTTCATTTTGGTAGGTTATTTGAAAATCATTTCAGATCAATATTTTTCAAAACGGTTTTCAGATCTGTAATCAGCATTTAAATGTGGTCATTTTGATATGCAACATGCCTGTGTTTGAAGGAATTTCAATTTTTGGTTGTATAAGGGGGCAGGCACATTTTACACCCCCCGCGCGCCCGTTGTTTTTGGATTAAAAAACCTCTTTCAAGTTTCACAGGGTTTTACACTGGCCCAGTAACCTTTGCCAATGTCTACTAATGTGAAATTCCAAAATCGACCCAGCCTAAGGGCCAAACAAATCTTTTATATCTTAAATAATGGATATGATCACTGAAATAATACCCCCCACCCCAAAACTTTGAAACCCTAATTTTACCCACCGCAAAATATAGAGCTTGGACGTCCCTAGTTTCATTAATTCTTTCTTATGGAAAGTTTAGTCGAAATTAGTTATCAAACTAATAAAAGGAAAATGAACCACGACATTTTTTAGTATTGCAAGATTAGTACAATTGGTAATAGTTTAAGTTACTATTTTAGAAAAGATATTATTTGCATTAAGCACAAGAAATTCACGAAACCTTATTATTTAATTCAGCTTTGAATGTCATAAAAATAGCCACAACTTAATGAACCAACTAATGAAAATTCAATAAAAGTCCCCGAAGTTCTTAAGCCAACGAATAAGAAAACGTTATTATAAAACTTTGGGAACCAGTGTAATAAACACCCCAATGTCCCCACCTTCCCTGACTAAGTAAATAGTACGATCTTCCAGCCACGATAGTTTCCTCCTGCAAATGCATGGCACAAAAAGTACAAAAGTTGAAAGTAAATGTTGAGCATCCTAATTATTGATATGTATATATGAAGTGACCTTGTTTCTTCTCAATATTTTAACTACAAAGAACGGATCACAATAAATGTTTTCCATCTAGAATTATTTTTTTTTTTATCGCGAAGCTTTTCTATAATTAGAAAACGTAAAGGTTAGCTATAATTTAGGCAAATGGCTAAATTATTTCTTGGATTTGACACCAGATTTTCTTGTTCTATAATAAAGTGAACTCTGTAGCGGGCTAAAATAATGATCTTCCCCTCCTACCGAAATAACGGCCCAACCAATAAAAGCGCGGGGAACCTATATTGACGAAAATTTTTCTCCTGTCCTGTCAAAATATCTACGATATTCTACATCCATTTATAGGCGTGTTAAATTTGTCCTATCGATTAGATGATGATTCATGTAACAATCGATATAAGGTCAGCGAAGACGTCCAAGGGGGGGGGGTAAAGTGGTGATTACCCCCCCCAAAAAAAAATTTCCATTACCCCCCCAAAACAAAAAAAAAATTTACGCGCTTCGCGCGCATTTTTACTACTAAATATTTCGTAATTAGGTAGGTACCATTTTACATTATTAAATTACCCCCACAAAAAAATTTACCCTGGGGGTAAAAAATTTACCCCTGCCAACAGGTTTCAGGGGGGGTAATTACCCCCCCCCCCCCCCAAGTAAATTTTCCCCCCAGGGTAAAATTTTTTTTTATAAAAAAGCTTGGACGCCCCTGAAGGTCAGCCATAAACTTGTATCACTTTTTTGCTATATAATCAACGTAATTGTAAATTTTACAAAAGCAGGTTACTTAGCCTGAAGATAGCCTATTAGGATGGGATAAATCACGAGATCTTACCTTTGTTGCATCTGAACCAAATCTTTCTTAATTGCTGTATATGGCACACAGCTTTTAGATAACAAACCCTTTGATTGCACGACCTATGTCTGATGGTCCAAAGTGTGCACGGTAACGCCTGTTTAGAGGCAAGGAATTCTTCCTACTCTAACTATTTCGCGCATCTGACCTAGCAGTAGAAGAATCAATTTTAACGTCTTTAGCTATGGCGCGGTGTTGGAAAGAGATTCGAAACTTTCACCTTCCCGGCAAGGAGCGGATGCGCTACGTGGTACGCCATAGTCGCGGGTAACTTATGTCGGGCTGCCAATCAAACTTATTATGTTGAATTTAAAAAATAAATCATAAGACTTCCTTTCAGAAATTTTATCAAGAGAAAAATTATGGGAAAAAGGGTGTCGGTTTGCATTTTTTATTACAAAATTTAGGTTACAATAAAGACAGGCAATATACTAGTAGAAATTCTAGTTTTTTCTCTAAATTTCTTAAAAAGTATTCTCTACTTTAGCTAAAGCTTTTAACGCGCGAAGCTTAGGATATCTCACACTGTCTGTCTGTCTGTAACGCATTACATACGAAACGCTTTTTTATATAAATTTACTACTGGTACAAAACGGCGATATTAGCGTAGATGGTAACTGGTCTGCTTGCAGGTGTTGCAGTTTCGGGTTCGAATCTTGACAACACTGTATTTCCAAAATCTTTGGAATCCTGGGATCTAAAGGGATAGTACAATGGCCGATAAATTAATGTAGATCTACAAAATTACCTCTTCTGTAGATTACAATTAATTGTTGAAACGTTTGGACACTCAACTTAATGAACAACAAACTAATAAAAATTCAATATAAGTCCTAAAAGCAAATGTTATTACAACACTTTGGGGACTAGTGTAATAAACAGCCCAATGTCCCCTCAATCAATTGGAATCTCATCTTGAGCGCTCAGTCCATCCATAATATGGTCGTTCAGTCAGTGTTGATTGAATTAACCAACACCTGAGATGGGTTTTTGAAAAAAGAATACCGCGTTTTTTTTGACATTTTTTAGACATGTCGAATAAACAGAGTATACAACTATTTATTTAATTATTTCGCTTTTGTTGGTACGGCTTTCATAGAAGAAAAACAAATTATCTTAAATCTATTTTTGCTGCATATTAATTAATGCATCTTTTTAGAGCTGTATTAGACATTATAAATATACAAATGACTAAAATATTAATTTAAAAATTATGAATTCTTTAGTTGTATACTCTGTTGGCATTTACATAATAATGATTGATTAAACGAAGACGATATCGTCTTCGTTCAATCAATCAATGTCTAAAAAATGCCGGAAAAACGCGGCATTCTTTCTCAAAAACCCATCTCTGTAAGTGATGGATACTAAGGTGAGGCGCATCTTTATGATTGTAAACAAAGTAGGTAACACCTTTGGTGGATTAAAATTTTATGTTAAAAGTTTAAACCAATCAAACAAGTTTTTAAGCCAACTTGAATGAGAAAGTAACTCTCTGGGCATAAATATTATTTTCAGTCAAATGTTCCCTCCCTTCTTGCCATTACGTAAACAACTAAGTAATTTAAACCAAAAACTTTTGTTTGCAAATTTTATGCTGAAAAAATTGCAATATCTGTCTATTTTTGCAACATAGACACAGAGTGAGGCAATTTATAGTATTATGTAACATTTTAATTGCAGTGGTTCAATTTTCATTTTTCCGTTCCTTTGGTAGCATGTCGGATATGGCTTACAGATATGGTTTTAAAGCTGATATGCGTTTAAAATTTTCTTGCTAATTAATATTTTTCCCATTTTCCCTCTTTGTCTAACCTAGGGATGGAGGGGACATTGGTCTGTTTATTACCAGCTTATAGCAACAACGAAAATAATTCGAAAAATCACGAAACCCATATGTGTTTTTCAGCTGTCGTGGGGGGGGGGGGGGGGGGGCAACACATAGTAAAATTGACGACCTCTCCATCTGCCGCCCAAATATTATTTTAGATTTTTTTTCACTTGTTGGTTATACCTTATACCTGGTTTATTACACACTCCAGTCCCTACAGTTTTATAATAACGTTCTCTTGCTCGTTAGCTTAACAACTTTGGTGGCTTTTATTGAATTTTTATTGGTTGATTCATTAACTTGATCGTCCAAATCTTTCAACCACTAATTGTAATCTACGTAACAGAAGGAGTATCATCATTGGGGATGTACATCAATTTATCCGCCATTGTCTTATCCCTTTAGATCCCTGACCTAACCCCTCCCATTTCATAATTAACATCGCAAACACTCCTTTCTGACTTGACTGTCTGTTTTATTATTGCTTAACCCCAGGGATCTAAAGGGATAAGACAATCGCCGATAAATTTATGTACATCTCCATTATTTACCAAAAATTTACCCTTCTGTAGATTACAATTAGGAGTTGAAACGTTAGGACACTTAACTTACTGAACCAACCAATAAAAATCCCCAAAGTTGTTGAGCAAACTAATAAGAACACGTTATTATTCAACTTTGGGGACTAACGAATAAACAGTTGAATGTCCCCTCCCTCCCCCCTCCCTGGTTCTATTGCTTAACCCTAAAAATTTTAAATAAAAGACAGAGAAGATATTTCAATAATATAGATTTGTTTTAATTACATATAACACAAAGACGATATTCCTCAAAGTGCCTTGTTGAGCAATTAAGACAAACCCCAATCTGGCCTACTTTGAGAAAGACGATTCCAGTGACGTCATATACGTTTAGGGAAGGGGGGAAGAAAATCTCTTCCCTTTTCTCCCATCTTTTTCTTTCCCGAAACGTATATGACGTCACTGGAATCGTCTTTCTCAAAGTAGGACAGATTGGGGTTCGTCGCAATTACCCCCCCCCCCTCCCAACCCCTCCTTATTTTGAAACAACTAATTTTTTTATATTACTTTACGTCTGGTTAGGTAAGGTTATATTGGGGTACTGTGTAGCCCCATATGGTTAGGGTGTTCGGCATGGGAAATAAACTCCCCCACACCCACATCATTTATAATTCATATTAGTGCTGCCAATATGAGACTTTCTAGAAAGTTATAAAAATAATTGATCCATCCTTTTACTAGATCTTATTGGACGTTACACATATTTTTAAAACAAATTTTGTTGGGGCGATTTCTCTTTGGAGGGTGGTTCCCTTCTCTAAACATAGCTATAATCCTTTCCAGGACATATCAGAAGGTAGATTGTAAAGGAGAATAGATATCATTCAGCACAAACAAACATCTTGCTACTTTTATATATGAGGATTTGTTTAAATTTTTCCCTTTCCCTGGTTTAAAATACTAAAGGTCAAATTCAAATTTGGTTTAAAATCTGGTTTCTCCTGGGATACCGTGATAGTTCAACTGTCGCAAATTTAATCATCCACCACAGTTAAATTAGTGAAATTATGCATTAACTAGTTTAAAAATATTTGTTAAAAGGAATGGGGATTATTTATGGCGTCATTGTACCCCCCCCCCCCCTTAGTTTCTCGTTAAAATTGACATATGTTCATACAAATTGGCTAATAATATGAAAATCAAAAATAGCGAAGCAACATAAGAAAGGTTTTATCCCTATGTAAAAGTAACAGGGTATCTATAAGTATGTCTGTCTGTCAGTAACAAAGGATCTCGCTATCCACAGAACCGATATGGTTCTTTTTTACAATGAAGCTTCTGTTTTGTCCTGGGAAAGTTTATCAATATTTTTCTCATGAGATATCACCCCTAGAAAAAAATATCTCCCCAAATTATATTTATCATTTCTTTTAAAACTAAAATTGAAAATGGGGTGAGTCTCATACTTCAAGTGCCCCTAAATGCCTCTAGGTGCATAGTCGTTAGTTTAAGAATAATTTCGTTCAAGTTAGATCGTAACGCACAGTTGATAATCTGCGAATAATTTTATCACAGACATTATCAATGAATAGCAAAGCACAAAAAATTGACGGAAAGACAAGCAGCCGAGAAAATCTTTCCCATAATCTTTTTTATTACACTGAACATTTGTTAAAGCTTAATTTATCCGTAAGTCAATTCATATGTTTTTTTGTGCTTTGCTACCTATGGATGTTGTCACCCTTGTTATATAACATTCCTTGCGTAACTGTTTGATGGGCTTTTACTTTGCAATAAGGGGAAGTACAATTTAACCCCCCCCCCCTCAGAAGAAAAAAATATTTGAAATAATGAGTGAAAAATTTTCCCATCTTCGCTGTTTAAAAATCCATTAATATTTTTGTCGACTATTTAAAAGTAATGAAAAAGGTCTTTGCTGCTGAAATAATTTTTTCATGAAGTTATCGTAACATATAATGAGGCTATTCCTATTTAAATATTGTGTCGTTATTATATCAACACAAGTGTATAGTAAACTTCATTAAACTGGCCGTTGTCGATATAATATCAGCCTTTACTACTTTTATGGGTGTAGAATATACGTGGATAATATGACAGGGGAAAAATTTTCAATATAGCATGCTAATTCGTTTATTGGTCAGTTCGTTCATCCAGAGGGAAGGGCATAGGGTAAAGTGAATATCGTTATTTTAGACCGCTGCCTGTTTCACTTTATTAAAGCTCATAAAATCTGGTGTAAGATCCTTGAAATTCATTGAAATGACCCAAAAGTTGTTTTTGCAGAATTTATCAAGAATCAGAGTGATGTTATTTCAGTTAAATTATTGTTACATTTTTATATTTATCCGTTATTTCAAAGTAACATGATGTTTGTCAGTCTTTCTGTCTATGTTTGAATATTGAGCTCACAAACTGAAGCCCTTTATCGTGGTTATAAAGAAATGACGTCATACAATATAAATGACCAATGATAGGCTAATACAAAGACTAAATAACCAAGGCAGATCTGTATACATTTTAATTGACCAATGGTATGCCAGTATGACGTAATTTTTTATAGACACTATTAAAAGCTTCTTACAAACTTGAACCGATATGATTCTACTTAACAGCATATATATAGCTTCTCTTACCATGGAAGTTTTGATACTATTTTGGGGAATTGTACCTGCATCCTTCCAAGAGCTATTGCCCCTGGAAAAAATGACACCTGGCCACAATATATTTTGTTTGCTATTTCTTTTTATTCCAATGCCCCACATTTTCATACAATATTGTTTAGACTTGAAAATTAATATTCTGCTTTATTTAGTCCTTACACTCTATATTAAAATTTTGCTGTCATGAACCATATCCTTTCTGCTTCAATTGATACATTCTGGGTTCTAAACAATGAAACTCATTTTTGTACCATTTAATGGAAATTATGGTAATGGATAGAGACTTTCAGTTTATACCTCGGACTAAAAATGTATTGACAGGTATTTAAGAATTATATTAGTCGGGGTTTTCCAGCCGTTTGAGTGTTTAGGATTTTTTTATGATTAGACGCATTGATAAAAAATCTACTTGGCTTGCCTTCTTAAATCCAATAATGCAGAAATTTTAATAATATTACCTGCAAAAATATACTTTAATATGCTATTAAATTAAGTGGATATTTACAAGATATTTTTCCGAGACTTCACAAAGTGGCTGAAAAAATGAGCCGTGTGACGTCAATAGGTCCATCTCTTTTAAAGGAGTTTACTTTCCCACTTCTACTCGCATCTCTCCCTTTTATGACGTCACACGGCTATTTTTTTCAGCCCTTTGTCGAGTCTCTATTCTATCTTGAATAGGAGCAGAGAAAATCATTTTTCCCCCTGGGCCCTAAGCGTTACTTACATTTTAAGAAGACTTTTTCCATAGTTATTTTAGTCCATTTTTGTTAGAAACCTGTCTATAAAACTCAGACCCCTTTGTCAACGTCTAAATTAAACAAAAAAGACACACTTTTAATAAGACAAAATTTTCCGCCTGCAAAAATAATAGATTTTAGACTAATGTAAGATTATGAGCGAAGCTTTTGATAAATGTTTATCTGTGTCCTGGTCCGATTTTTATTATGATTCACTTTGCATCTTTTCACTTTCCCTCCCTTTCCCATACCCTTTTCTTTTCCCCCTCCTTCAACTTTCAGTTCCCCTTCACTTCCCCATCCCTTTCTCTTCCAATTCTCTTTTCCTTTTCTTCCCTTTCTCTTCCATTTCTCTTCCCTTTCTCTTCCCTTTCTCTTCCCTTTCTCTTCCCTTTCTCTTCCCTTTCTCTTTCCTTTCTCTTTCCTTTCTCTTCCCCTTCTCTTCCCTTTCTCTTCCCTTTCTCTTCCCTTTTTCTTTCCTTTCTATTCTCTTCCTCTTCCCTTAACCCTCCCCTTTTCTATTCCATACCATTCCCCTCTCCTTCTCTTACCCTTAACCTCCCATTCCCCTTTCAATTTCCATACCTTCCCATTTCCTTTTAATTCCCTTTCACTAAAAAAAGTAGGTAAAACTACACAGGTAATCTACAACAAGGATTTCCTACCATAATCTTTTTTTCTGCAATCTTGTAAGTGGAGGACATAATAAGTATTTATATCTTTTATACCATATGCACAATTATCGCGGGAATCTTCGTCAGAATTGAATAAATCAGAATTTATTGTTTAATCCCAGTAGTACCCAATATAACCTAACCTAACCTGACTTAACGTAATATTCAAGGAAACGAAAAACTACCACGCCCTTATTTTCAATCTATCTTAAAATATTTCTGTGGTCTACGACACACTGAGGGAAACAATCGATACTTATGAGTTGAAGGGAAGAATAATTTATCATCAAATGTCCTATCCCTTTTTATATTCAAAAACATCAGTAGGGCCGGGGTAAGGGATAGGACAATAATGGATGATGCAATAGACAATACATTAATGATCCCTTTCAATAATGACAAACAAAATTACCCCATATATCAACACCCCCATTAAAATTGAAATTGGGAAGGCCTTCCATCCCCTTTCTTTACCCCGTAATGGTTTCATTCCCCCTGTTATTTATCTGTGCACGTCACTGCTCCAACGGTTTTAGCCTAAAAAATGGTAGGAAGAGTTTAAAAGCTTTGAAGGGCACTAAAATTTTCAATTCATTGTCCCCTCCCTCCCTGATAATTATGCAATATAATTAAGAAGGAAAGGTTATTATTTCTGTACTGTATAAGTCACGAAGAAAGAAATAATCATTTTTTAAAAGCGAAGCTTTTCTATAATTAGGGTCGGTCCGTCCGTACGTCCGGCCGTCCGTAACGGATAGCTTTTTTCGTTAATTTATGCATGTTAGAATTGTCCTATTGATTTCAAATTTTGCATGGTGATTCCTTTAATAGTTAGGTACGATCTGTAAAGCCTAGCAACTCTATAATCATTACCTAAATGTCTGTACGTCCGTTTTAAACATGTTGATTTTTTTTACTTTTTTAACAACAAATTTTTATGTGATCTAATCATCCGATAGATCTGATTTTTGGTATATTGATTCCTGGAAGAACAAAGTATAATGTTATAAGCGAAGCAACTCTATAAGCAAGTCCTAAAAATGTAAGTATGTCCATAAACATTATCCTGTATAAGGCAGTTTTTCAACAAATTTATTTACAATTTTGCTTCGACATTTATATTCTGATTATTCAGTTCTGACACTGTATAAGTGTTAATGTCCGTTTGTCCTACCGTTTTAGTGCTTCACTTTTATGGATGTTGTCATCCTTGTTTGAAATTTTTTTGGGTTATTTCTACTAAGATAGGTTGCTAAAGAAGGTCTCTCAGCCGCTAACTGTAGCAAGCCGCGATCGCCTTCCCCGTCTCTAACTTTAACAATCTACTTCAGACTAAAACATCGCCTAAAATTTAGCTGGAACCGCTTTAAACTTCAATAAACCCCTCCCACTTCAATTTAATTCGATTTTCCTAGTGTGATTTTTCTTCTTAAAGGTTTTTATTAAATTTATTATATTCTGTTTTTAAAACTTGATTTTTGAAGGAGTAACATTTCCTTATGCCCTGATAACTAGACTTAATTATTTCGTTGGTTAGATAAAAATATTTTGGAAGTAAAAAATAATAATTAAATTTTTAAAAATAAATAGAGCAGCATTTCCTGAACACTTTTTGTCGTTACCAGTAGAATATGAATTGAAGGGGTTATAATATAATGAATACAACCAAAATGGTATAAATTCATAGTTTGATATCTAATATATGTAGATGAAATGGTAGCAAATTGACATCATATTTTTTGGTTTTTTGAAAAGTAATCCTCATTAAAAGGCTCTTAGGAGCGTATCCTCTTGTTCAATTTAAACCTCCTTGGAAGAATTTCCTCTGATATTGCAACCTATTATTTTTTATTGCAAAAATTGCAAATTTACTTGAATAATAAAAAAGGAATAAATCATTTTCAAAAATGTATAAAAATATTTTTCTTGTTAAATTAAGCTGGATTTAAAAAAACAATTTTGATTATCTTTTTCAAATTTCATTTTCATCATTATTTTTCAATGTCTGCAGGGTCATTAAAAAAAGAAGTCTGATAGAAATCAAACCTTTCTCCAACCCTTATCAAAGGAAAAGCACAAACAGGCAGACCCACTCAAGCACACACACACACACAGACACTGCTTTTTGGGGGGTTTGATCAAATCTTGTCAATAGATTAGACAAAGTAGACATAAACCAATTCTTGTGCTAAATGGATATCTTTACTAAGACTGAAAAAATCGAGAAAAAAATTGAAGATTTGAGTAAAAAATAGCTAAAAAAAAGTCTGTCTTTCTGTCCTTCTATATGTTCTTATATCTGTAATACTAATTTCTATTTAGTTCTGTACACTGTAAACTACTAACCAATCATTTTTAACTTTATAGTTGATCTCTTTTTTCTGTTTTTTGAAAGGGGCACTTAATATGGGGTAGTTGAATTCAATAACCCAACTTTATTTTAGATTTAAAAGTTTTTTTGGGGAGGGTCGACCACCCTTCTCCCTCCAATTTTCAATCTTATTTTTTTTTGGGGGGAGGGGGGTAAATTTTCACTAGGGGCGTGGTGGTACCCTCCCAAAATAGTTTTAACCTCCAGGACCAATGCGAAGGTAGCCTGTAAAGGATTAATATTGTATAGGTCTATATTATACTAGAATACAGCCACCCTAAATATTGTATTGGTCTATGTAATTACTGTCTTTATTATACTAGAATACAGCCGCCCTAAATATTGTATTGGTCTATATTATTACTGTCTATATTATACTAGAATACAGCCACCCTAGATATTGTATTGGTCTATATTATTACTGTCTATATTATACTAGAATACAGCCACAATAAATATTGTATTGGTCTATATTATTTCTGTATATATTATACTAGAATACAGCCACCCTAGATATTGTATTGGTCTATATTATTTTTGTCTATATTATACTAGAATACAGCTACCCTAAATATTGTATTGGTCTATATTATTACTGTCTATATTATACTAGAATACAGCCACAATAGATATTGTATTGGTCTATATTATTACTGTCTATATTATACTAGAATACAGCTACCCTAAATATTGTATTGGTCTATATTATTACTGTATATATTATACTAGAATACAGCCACAATAAATATTGTATTGGTCTATATTATTTCTGTATATATTATACTAGAATACAGCCACCCTAAATATTGTATTGGTCTATATTATTACTGTCTATATTTTACTAGAATACAGCCACCCTAGATATTGTATTGGTCTATATTATTACTGTCTATATTATACTAGAATACAGCCACCCTAAATATTGTATTGGTCTATATTATTTCTGTATATATTATACTAGAATACAGCCACCCTAGATATTGTATTGGTCTATATTATTTTTGTCTATATTATACTAGAATACAGCTACCCTAAATATTGTATTGGTCTATATTATTACTGTCTTTATTATACTAGAATACAGCCACCCTAAATATTGTATTGGTCTATATTATTACTGTCTATATTATACTAGAATACAGCTACCCTAAATATTGTATTGGTCTATATTATTACTGTCTATATTATACTAGAATACAGCCACCATAAATATTGTATTGGTCTATATTATTTCTGTCTATATTATACTAGAATACAGCCACCCTAAATATTGTATTGGTCTATATTATTTCTGTCTATATTATACTAGAATACAGCCACCCTAAATATTGTATTGGTCTATATTATTTCTGTCTATATTATACTAGAATACAGCCACCCTAAATATTGTATTGGTCTATATTATTTCTGTCTATATTATACTAGAATACAGCCACCCTAAATATTGTATTGGTCTATATTATTTTTGTCTATATTGAACTTGAACTACAGCCACCCTAAAACCAGTTGCATTCATAAACGTTCCTTCAATTTAAGAAATATTAATCTTAAGCAAAAAAATACTTTTTAAAACGTAAATGGTAGTTAAAAATTGCTATCTAGGCAATTTTAATCAAGTAAAGTTTAAATATCTTTTCTAGATATTGGGGGGAAGAAAGGTTTTAGATTCATTTAATAGTCATTTTGAATACTCATACAACGAAAATTCAATATGAAATAAACAAATCACAACATGAAAGAACTAAATCTGTCGACCATTTTAACCTAATATTATCTTTTTATAGGTTCTACCTTACAGGTTTTTCTGATGATTAGAGAAAGCTTGAATTTTATTTATATTCTTTGTAAAAGATATAGAAAACAAAAAATAAGTGGGAAATATAATAATGACAAACTTAGGGATTAACTGCTTTTAATCTAACATTATAAATAAATATTTTTTTTCTTTTTACAGGGTCAGCCATAAAAAAATTATACATTAGATTTGCTTCTAAACTCAAGGCTTTTTACATTCATTTATGTTATATAACATTTTATTTTCCTAATTTTCTAATGTAATCTTGGTTGAATTTTTAGAACAACCACATTTCTTTCCCCCTGCGGCACTTTCTATCTAAGAAAGCACACTTTAGAAGCCCTGCAAATAGCCCTGGCTTGCTGTGTGCGTGCAAAGTGACGCAGTGGTATAAATAGCCAGTGCTCCCCCCAGCACGGCACAGTCTTTCTTCAACCACAGCTCTGTTTACACAACAAGTGATCTTAGCAGAATGAGGGCCTTTGTAAGTATTAGAAATTATTTATAAAAAAATTTCATAAAGTGACCTGACCAAATGTTTTAATCCAAAGTTTTAAAATCCTATATTTAGTTTAATATCCTATTTTAGCTTAAGACTCTGAACCGATTAATTTCTCTATTTTAGGGGAGTTTCTTATAGATGTCGGGTTGGTTTAAGGCTATTATATTTTTGGATTTATTTAAGCATTAGGGTGGTTTCAGGCTATTTTTCTGCTATTTACTACCCATACCCCAAGATGCTAGGAGTGTAGTCGCTAGTTATTAAATAGATAATGAAATACAATTTTATAGTGAAAAAAGTATAAAAAAAACTATTTCCCTCAAAAGATTTTCAAGTTTCTGTAAAAAATATAAAAGAAAAGAAAAAATGCCAACAACTTTTTTTGGGGTGAAACCATTGTCATGTTGTTGTTGTTGCACTGAGTGAAAAAAAGTTGGTGTTGCCCACAGCAGTGCACAACTTAGCTGTTGGGGTGTTCTCTCAAAACAGCAAAATATTTTAGCATACGGACTTTAAAAAAAGAATAAATAATTCTGTAACTGTTTACATAATTGTTAGAATTTCAATCATTAAGCTTATTGTCTGTATTAATTATGTAAAAAAATGATGTTGTCTTATTCAAAAAGCTTAATTTGTTATTGGGATGGGTTTAGGCTGTTTTTCTATAGGGCAGAAAAAGGGGGAGATGACAAGACTAGGCTGCTTGAAATATTTTATTGTTTTGCAATTTTTATTCAAATTTGTTATTTTATTTTTTTTAATTACAATGTCCTTCAATCTTTATCTGTTTGCTAGATTTTGCTGTTTTTATGGTTTAAAATTATTGCTAAAACATGAATAACCGTGCAACAGGGAAAATCTTGGAACAAAGAAAAATCCCTGTTTACTTTTTAAAGAGAGTCATGCACCTTTTTAATTGCTTTGGCATTTAGAGTTTTAAAATGATTACTTTTTCTTAACCACTACACGGCACCCTTGCTTTATCCCCTCTCTACGTCACCCTTGTTCCCCCTTGATTATTTCAGAAATACAATTTAACAACAAAACCGCAAATTAAGCAATGATTTATTATAAACAAATAAAAAACATTTATTTGTAAACAAATAGTTCTTTTTAATATTAATTCTGATTTAGATTTTTAAATTTAAAATGGTTTATGTAAGCAAGGACGGATCGATTGTATATTTATTAAATTTGTAAAAAAATAACTCTATATTATTCTTTCAGGTCGCACTTTGTGTTCTTTCCAGCGCTTATGGCGCCCCTACCGCTTCCCTGGTAGCTGCCCCCGCCGCTCTCGGCTATGCCGGTCATCTTGGTTACGCAGGTCACCTTGGCTATGCTGCCGCTCCCTTGGCTGCTGCCGCCCCCGCCGTTGCTGTGGCTCATGCCGCTGCCCCTGTCGCCCTCCCCGCACCCTACGCCGTTGACACCCAAGCTGAGGGTGTGACCACCGTCCACCAGCCCGCCCCTATTGTCACCAAGGAGGTTCATCTCGGCCAGACCAGCTTCGTCTCTGGCTACACCACCGCTATCCACAAGCCCCCCACCCCTCATCTCCCCATCCAGGTCCCCACTGTTCTCCGTGGCTCCCAGTCTGTTGGTGCCCCCATTGTCAAGACCCAGACCCAGATCCACACCGTCAACGAGCCCGTCTATGTTGAGCGTCGCGTTGAGGTCCCCTATGATGTCCCCGTTGTCCGCGAGCAGATCGTTGAGGTCCCCACCCCCGTCCACGTTGATGCCCCCTACGCTGTCCCCCACCCCGTTGCCGTCCAGGGTGAGCCCATCATCAAGAAGACCGTTGCCCCCGCCATTGTGACCCACTCCCATCATGGTGCCGTTGCCGCTGCCCCCGCCGCTTACGGTTATGCTGGATACGCCGCTGCCCCCGTTGCCGCCGGCTACCACGCTGCCTGGCCCGCCGTTGCCGCCGTCGCTGCTGAGTAAATTAAGAGCTGTGTTGTATACTTCTGCCGCCAACAAAAATTTAGCATTTAGTTGCTGGGAAGAGGAAAGAAGAAAGGCTGTGCTATTATGACAGCTTCTCCGGTAAAGCAATTCTTACAAACTTCAACCATTCCCCATCCAACCACTCAAAATCCCCAAAACACAAATTATTCTAGAATTTACAGCTTTCCACGCCTTTTTATTTTTTCCTTCCGGTAATATTAAAATTGCGGCTGTAGATTTGACTAGTGTGTTCTGTGTTTTGGCGGGCTTTTTTCGTGGTTGGCGGGAGATGGGTTTGGGCGGGTATGTTTTGCCTTACCGCTGATGGGTCATTTTTAGTTGTGTTTGGCAATCTAGGTTCTCGCTGTTGACAAATTTGCCACATGTTGTGGCCAGTTTGGCAGTGGCCTGAACAAGGTTGCCCCAGCACAATGAAAATTCATTCTTGTTAAAAAATCATCGAAAAACTCGTTCATCTTGTATCTTAAAATATGTTGTAGTCGATTCTAAATGTATATATATATATGAAATTGTATGTGTCCGTAATCAACCGCTGAAATTGAAGTACAAACCATGTAGAAAAAAAGATAACAGACGAGCAAATTGATTCCTGCTGGGATTACCGGAGCTGGTTGGCCTACAAAAATGATCCGCGCTGAGCATAAATTGACCTGCGCTGAGCATGAATTGATCTGCGCTGAGCATAAATTGATCTGCGCTGAAAATGATTTGTCGAGACAATCCCTGAATTTGCTGGAGACTAGATTATAAGTAGTTTGTAAGAAAGTATTTATATTTTGTCTCAAGTAGTTAGTTAGTTTATAATGTAAATGTCTCGTTATATCCTCAAGTTAAAATGCCAACTGGAGTTGACGACACTCCCACCATGAATAAATTTTATCCAACCAAATTTCCTCTGTATTTGTTTTCTATATATTAGCAAAGATACTCTATAATTCGCTATATTCTATTTAACAAAAAATGGGCAATGAACAAGAATGCTACAGTGCACAAATAGCGCAGCAAAACACAAAAAGAATAAAATTCAAGATTTTTTAAAAGAGAAACAAACTTTAATTACTTTTTCCTAATTTTGCATTACTTATACCATGTTATCCTGTGATATAAAGTAGTAAGGTTTCTTTATCTAAAGCTATAGATCTCAGAAATTGTTGGTCCTGATTGGTTTTACTTTATGGAAAAGCTTTGTGAATATCCTTGGTTGGTTTCAGGCTATTTTCCTGGACTTTACCGCTTTACCTTATTGTCTAGGGGGCGAATTAACTAGTATAATTAAGTTAAAGTGGTTGTCTTTTTTACATCAAGTATTTCGGCGATATCCCTTATACCAATTTGGTTGAGATTTTTAGTTCATCAAGTTGAGTTTCCAAACGTTTCAACCACTATTTTTAATATATAGAAGGGATAATTTGTGTATCATCATTTAGGATGTACATCAATCGGCTATTGTCTTATCCCTTTAAGTCCCTACATGTAGACACATACTAATTATAGACAGGATTTACTGTTCAATTATTTTGTGGTCACGCGCCTTCTACATGCACCTTGGAGGATCTAGGCTGGAAGGATCATACCTGGAACTAAGATACATATTGCATTTAAGGAGAAGTAATTGTTTTTATAATGTTCGACTTGATAATCCAAGAAAATGTTTTGCATTCAATGGTGGTTTCCCTCAAAGTGTCTGGTAGAGCACGGAAATTAACCATTCCATTATTTAGAAACATATAAACAAGGATGACAACATCCATAAGTAGCGAAGCACAAAAAATATAGGATGGAAATAAGTAAAAGTAGATTTAAAGTGTATTTATTGAAAACAAGAATAGATTTATTGGAGAAAATAAACACAAAACCTTGTTTAATTTTTAATGAGGACGACGGTCAAAGTAGATTACATAAAAGATTCTCATAACAATGGGAAAAATTATTTTGATACTGATATCTTTAAAAAGTTTGAAAATTGGACAAAAACACCAAATATATAGGGAAATATGTAAAACATACAAAAATAGCCAAAAACCTTATAAAAGGTGGCCTGACCTCCATGATTGTTTTCTTTAAACGACGGGAAATTTAATTTTGATATCTATAACAGAAAAAATTTTGAAAATCGGACCATAAACACTGAAGATATGGAAAATAATGTGAAAAATACAAAAATAGCCTAAAACCTGCAAAAAAGGAGTCTGGCCGTCATGGTTGTTTTCTTTAAACGACGGGAAATTTAATTCTTATATCTATAACTGAAAAAATTTTGAAAATTGGACCATAAAAACTGAAGATATGGTGGAAATGTGAAAAATACAAAAATAGCCTAAAACCTGCAAAATGGCAGTGTGGCCGTCATGGTTGTTTTCTGTAAACGACAGGAAATTTAATTTTAATATCAATAACTAAAAAAATTTTGAAAATCGGACCATAAACACTGAAGATATGGAGAAAAATGTGAAAAATACAAAAATAGCCTAAAACCTGCTAAAAAGCGGTCCGACCGCCCTTGATTTTTTATAGTTAATAATGGAAATGTTGCCAAAAAATTTTAGCTGTCTATCTTTAATAGGAGCCGAGAAAATCACGTTTCCCCTATTCTGTCTCAGACGGACAGACGGACGGACAGACGGACGGACATTTCGAATTATAGAGTAGCTTCGCTACTAAAAATGAGGGGGGGGGAGGCAGGGGAGTATTTTGTTGTTTCAGAATTTTTTTAGGGTTAGGTTGTAATGGGTATTTGGTAGCCCCGCGGTAAGTTTTAGGTACAGGAAAAACCTACCTCCTACCTATTTTCAATTTATTTCGGGAGGAGGATGTATTGCTCGATAGGTTCCATGAAAGTGAAGCACCAAAATGTCCTTTTAGCTGAAAGAATTAGGTAATTAGGTAAAAAAGGATCTAAAAAAGGTGGCAGAATAAAAGAGAAAAAATAAATTTTACTTTTCCTCTGTTTAATTTGGAACTTCTTATAAACAGTAAAAAAATCCAGCACTGCAGTTCTAACAAAAGATTATATGATTGAGGGGGGGGGGGGGTCCGGTGGTTGCAAAAACCCCGACCGATAAGATATGGAAAGGCGCTGACTGCAAAGTATTATTTAAACTTCCCAAACCCTTACACCTCTATAAAATTTAAAAGCTAGCAAATGTGAAACTTGAATTGGTAGAAGTGTAATCTTTCTCCGTTTTATAGAATAGTAAATAATTATGGAGTAGCTACTATTCTAATAATTGACCATGAACGATGCTAATAATAATAAAAAATGTTCTTTCTAAACTTAAAATTGGTGAGAGTTTTTCTTTCTTTGTTACATTTTAATGTCAGGTTTCTTACCATACAACACAATTTACCAGCGAAGCCACCAAATCTGCTTTATATTTAAGCAACTAAGCTCTAATTGACGGCTTATGTAGGCAGATACACCGCTTAGGCATGGCTGCCGAGACTTGCAACTTACAGTATGGCCCGTCTGCAAAATTTAAAATTTTCTGGTATTTTCACTTAAAAATAACACAAATCAAAAATATTTTGTATTGCATGGTATCATAGACACATTTCCGCAAATAGTAAAATATAAAATAATGAGATTGATTTCTAAGGCCAAGACTAACAAAAGTATTTTGATTTGTCTATATAAGATAAATTAATTGTTTAAGAACCGGTTCTAATCCAGCGGTTATTAATCGGTTTCAAATCCATACTGGAATAGAAATTAACATTTTTATTCATTGAAGTTTAAATTGTTTCTAAAAGTTCTTTTAAAAGTTTTAGAACTTTGTATACTTTTTTTGATTTGCTGAGTCAAATGAATACTTTTAATGTCACTCTTTTAGATTTTGAATTATTATCTGCCAAACAGAATTGCAACAAAATTAATCAAATTTGGTTAAACTAAACCTTCACGTACTGTAATTTACATTATACTAGTGGCTGCAACTCTATATAGAATTTAGGAGCTAATAAAGTCCTTAGATATTAGTTAATTCGTTTCTCCTTAGTTAGACTATGAAGGGATGGGGTAAAGTAATAAGGGGGAAATAGGGGTGTTGTTATATTAGCCAGCTGGGAGAAATCCTTTCCACGACATCCCTCCATAAGGAGCGATTCTTCGTATTTTTCACAGTAGCTTTTCTCCTATTTCTAGCCCCTGCGGAGGGCTCTAACCCTGCGGGGCCAATTACCTAACCCTGTGGGGCAATCACCTAACACAATATAACCTAACCTAACCTAAAATAACCTATAAAAAGCCATTTTAAAAATACGAAGAATCGCTCCTTATGGAGGGATGTCGTGGAAAGGACTATACCCGAAATATTTCTAGAAAAATTTTGTGTCCGTTTTCCAGCAGCTTTGCGTAAGCCGCCTGTAAGCCTCAGGTAAAACACACTATTTCATTTTAAAAAATCACCTGGAAGTCTAGACCTGAACCAAATATAGCAATACCAAATATTTCAAAACATCCTAACAGATTTAAATTTAAGGCTAAGTTGCAGCTGATACAAGACTGGCGAGCCCTGCTGTTATCTATTTAAAAATTGTAGCTTGTATTAATAAACATTGAATCTATGAGTAAGCTTTGTTCAAAGGACATTACATTTTTACGCTATAAGTTAGTATTTTTTTAAGAAAAAGAAAAACTTGCTAATAAAAATTTTAAAAGTTTGTCTCATTGCAGTTTTATTTATTTTGTAATAAAATTTATTAATTAACAAAAATGTTTTAAAATACAAATTTTTTAAAAGTTAATTGTCTTTTCAGACTATTATTCAGCAAGAGAGAGAAAGAGAGAGAGAGAGAGAGAGAGAGAGAGAGAGAGAGAGAGAGAGAGAGAGAGAGAGAGAGAGAGAGAGAGAGAGAGAGAGAGAGAGAGAGAGAGAGAGAGAGAGAGAGAGAGAGAGAGAGAGAGAGAGAGAGAGAGAGAAAGAAAAAACGAGGACGAAAAATTCCAACATATACCGTATAAAGCAGTGCATTTTTTCTAAAGCCTAAGATATCTAATATTGATTGTTAAAATAAGTTGTACTTTTGAAAGAGGCTTTAAAATCTATTTTCTTGACCTCTGTCCTCCCTTATGGGTTAGGGGCAAAGCAACAATAAAGTAAAAAAGAAATAAATGAAAGACTTGGTTTTCTGTAGGATGTTGGCCACCTTTTGAGATCTTAAAAAGATAAGAAAAATGGGCGTTATCATCTCAAGATTTTTTTTCAATTTTGAAATTTTGGTACCCCCCACCTCCGTTAATTTTTTTTGTTACAATTAGGTTTTGTTATATGGCTAGGGGGCCTACTGTTGCAGTCATGATCAAATCATTAATTTGTTCGGGAGGGGGGGGGGGGGGTATGTTCCAAAATTGAAAAAAGGAAATACCGAAAAAGGTTATGTTAATGGTATTAATGGTTGTAACTTGTAAATTAAAGATTATAGAGATGCTATGCAACTGAACAGCTACAGAAAGAAAGATTGCAATCTTTAAAAAAAAACTAATCAATAATAAAATTGATTGTCACGCCGCCGCTATAGAAAATGCATAACTTTTATTCAGAGATAAAGGGCAAAACAGATTTTGGCAGCTGCACTCAGCTAGCCGGCTTGTAAGTTTTAGCAGCAGCCACTAGATCAGCACCTGCTTACATAAATGCTGAATCTTAAGGCTGTCGCCGACACTGAACATGCACCTCAAGTTGCTGCCCTGGTATTTCCAAATTTAAAAGAAATTACAGACAAACAAACATACATCATTTTACTTCAACACAAAGGCATCCTACCACTAAAACTGAATAATTTTTCAGTATAGCTTCGAAACCGATGAATATCCGCTGGATTATCACTGGTTCCAAGCAATACTGAAAAATCATGAATTGCATCATATACAGACAATTTTCCAAGAATAATAACATAAAAATCCTAAAATAAATACCAGTTTTGTTAGCCATGGCTTACGGCCCCTCGGGACTAAAAAATCGGTTCTATTTTTGTTATTTCTGTTTTAATATCCGCGGCAAGCTGTCTATAATACGATGTTATACATGATAAAAATAACATTTTCTTGAATGACATGTTTAAGAAATCTGTAAAAACCTTATTCATTGAAAAATTTGCGTGTTTGTTAAAACATTGTTAACAACAAAGTTGCAATTTTTTTCAATTATTATCATTTAATACTATAATTATTTTTGCAATATTTTTTAATAGCGAAGTTTTTCTATAATTGAGATATTTACATTTCAACAATTACTTTATTATGAACTAGCGAATGCTCCCCTAGACTCTAGGGGATCTGTATTAAAAGAGGCGAGAATGGGCATAAAAATAGCCTAAAATCATTCCAAGGATTAAATATAAAAAGCTTAAAACCATCCAGGGAAATATGTTAAGATAACCTAAAAAGAAGAACTCAATCAGTTCAGTAGTTTTGGAAATCTTAAGCATCAGATAAAAAGCTTACTACTTTATATAATAGGATATTTAATATGAAACAGGGAACAATTATTTATTTTTTGCACTTTAATCACAATTACTCTTTGTTTAAATTATAACTGGCTTAAAAGTATTTTTAAATTTGTTTTGGGTTGTGGAAGGATTTATTTTTAAAAAGATATAACAACTAAAAAGCGGCTTATTATGGGGGAGGGGGGGGATTGTCCCCAATCTACAAAATTAGTGTAGAGGGAAGACAAATTTTCTGTCAGCTGCACGTAAAATTGTATCTGTATAGAGAGATTTTATTAATCGTTCAACTGATATGGGTCTCATTTACAGAAAAGCTTCTTTTAGTTTCAGGTAAGGTTTGTCTATTTTAGTGGAGGGTACCTCAACCGCACATACAAAGAATTACACATTCCACATTTCTTTTATTTAAAAAGTAAAATAAATTTAAACTTAAAAGGAATAAAATAACAGGGCGTACGGACATTGGACAATAAGAAAAACTATATTTTAGATGCTTTTTATCCATGGAAATCTTTTTGAGTCAAACCATTGACAGACAGAAGACATCAAACTACTAAATAATAATATACACTAAGAAAGATTTAGTGATTTTAAAAGAAAAGAAACAAAAATATTTTATATTGTTAAAATTATATTCAATTAAAGACTTATAAAAGAATATTTTTTCTTCTTTTTTTGATAATTCCTTTCACTGGCGTGCACAGGGATTTATCAGGGAAGTGTGCTAAGCGAACACGAAAATTTTCACACACCCCTGAAACCAAAATCAAGGGGAGTACAGGATACAACCCCCCTTAGTGTATCAGGTCGGTGTTGATTTTGTCAAATGGAGTGTAGAAGGATTGTGGAGTTGCACATAAGGGGGTGTATAAAACCCTCTTAATTTGCAAGGGGCTTTGATACATACAACCATAATCTTAATAGGTTAATTGAATTTAAGTGGATGGCCAAATCTTGCTAACATGCCTTTAAAGAAACTTATTTTTCTGTCGCACAAATTTGTAAATGAAAAGAATATACTAGAAGGGCACTCTTACAGAATATACTCTGATAATGATTTTCAACTTTTCTGAGAAGTGAGTCAATCAGTGTAAGAAGGGGATACTTTTAGAGAAGCAACATATGTAGAAATCAGCCCTCTACCCTTCCCCTACATCAATTTAATGTTTTATGGAGCATTACAGACCAACGAACAAAATGGGTTATAGACTAGTTGCCAATTTGTCAGTAGAATTTTCATATAAAATTAGCTGCCTATCTTCAATAAATGCTGAGAAATGTACTGGCAGACATAACAAAGATATAGTGGCTTCGCTTCTGACAGAAATAGTGAATTGGAGAGTATCTTTGTTGCTAAAATCAGAGCAAGTAATCAAAAAAGTATATGATTATTAGTCAGTAGAATCTTTTTTTTAAATCAGCTGCCTATTTTAAATTTCTAACCAGAAAAAAGCACACTTCACTTGCAATTTTGGGAAATAGTCTCTTTCGTGGCATCGCCCCTTAAGGGGCGGATCGTCGTATTTTTAAAATGGCTTTTTGTAGGTAAATTATTTTACAATTTCCTCTATTAAAATTTGTTTTAATTTTGAAATAAATCTAAGTCTACAATATAGAGTACTATAGATGATTTTACGACCTTTGTTCAATCTTTTAAAGGATAATTTTAAATGATTACAATAGATTGGATCCCTAAAACTGTTTTAAACCCACCCAAGTCAAAATTGGATTTTGTTTTGAGCTAAAATAATTTAATTTTAAAAAATCACTAAACCTTTTGTAAGTTGGTAATTTGCATAAAATTTTACTTTTTTTCATTATTATTTTCCAGCACGGCTTCCAAACCTATTAACATCTGCTGGATTAGAACCAGCTTTGAGCCATACTGAAAAATCATGTATCTTATCGTTGTATGGACATTTTTTATAAAAAGGATAAAAGAAAATGATAATTATAACAGTTTTGCTTACCCAATTTTGTTATTTTATTATCCGCGGAATATGATGCGATAAATAAGTATTGAAGCTTTTATTTCGATTTGGAGGGGGGGGGGGGGTAAATACCCTCTCCTAAATGGTTGGGGGTGCGTAGTGCGTACGGCACCCCCAAGATAGGGGTAAATTTAAAATAGGGGGGGGGGGGATAAAATGATGAAAAATATTTGTTTTTTTGGGGGGGTAATCACCCCTTTACCCCCCCCCCCTTTGGACGTCCTTGATGATTCCTGATTAGTTAGGTACACCATAAAATTCACTCATCTATCTTGAATAGCATCAGAGAAAAAAATATTTACCACATACATAGTAGTTTTTGGTTTGTTTGTTTATTACTTTAGGTCAGGTGTGGTAAGGTTAGGTGTAGTTTCCAAGTGTTAAGGAACCACAGATAAACAGGGAAAATTGGGAGGGGGGTTTATCAGTTCTCAACCACCATTTTATGTAAAATTGCCCGTTTTATTGGAACCCTACAAAAAATACAATTCTTTAACTGCCGAAAGACTGCCACAAGTAGACCTAATACCCAAAATTTGAAGCCTTCAGCTTCAATACCAAAAAAGTTGTAGGCATTTAAAAATTACATTTTATGTACAATGAAATTTTTAAAAGATTTCCATTGCTCATGATAGAAGTTACATATTAAATTAAAGACACAAAATTATAACCATATCTTCGTCAGAAACTTAGGCTGATTACTTATTTCTAAAAATAAAAGCACCACTTTTCATAGTCAAAATCTCTGAAAAAATTTGATTTAATCTGCGTTTAAAAGCGTCATAGCGGAAACAAATGAAACTAATACAAGCTCAGCTGTGGTTGGTTGTTGAAGTAAAACTTAATTTTTAAAATAATTTTGACTATAAAAATGGGTATTTTTATTGTAAAACTATAATTAGTTACTGGCAACACTCGCAGATATGGCTCAGTGTTTTAACGTCCGCTTATCTGTTGGGGAGGTATTGGGTTCGAGTCCCCAGATACTAAAGATGTAAAATTGGTACCTACTGCTGCTCTTTCAGGCGTTAGAGATTGGAGTAAGAGTAGGGGGGAAGCCTTATCCCTAAATCAGGTATGCATGGGTGGTTCTTAACACGGTACACTAGTGTTCCAAAAACACTATAAGGTCATAGGTTGATTAAAAAGTCCTTGTGGACTAGCATTGTGTAGTAGCTCATTAGTGTATTAGTGGCGTTTGTGAGTTCAACAACTAGGAGTCATGTTAGATCCTAGGTTGATTGAAAAGTTCTAAGGATTTGATGTGGCTTCAGTCATTGCTGATACAGCGTCATGCTCATGCTTTGGTTGCATTAATTGTCGCAATAACATCATGACTAAAAAATCACAAAACCTTAGCTCTCCACCGATAAGTTTGAAGTGTAAATAACCCACAAGTCCTATTTATAGAGTCAAGGAAACTGATGGGAAGGATGCAACTTGAATCCGCGTCATACCAAAGACGTTAATAATGGTACCTACCTGTTTTGTTTGGCACAGGACTTAAAAAAACAGAATAGGGGAAACGCCTTGGCCCCAAACAAGCGCAACTCATTACCATGCACAGTTAGGATCTCCAGACAAAGATCGTGCGGTCAAAGGGTTGGTTGTCTGTACTACGGGTATGAGGTGAAGGACCAATAGTCTGGCCTTGAGTTGACAAGTTGACTGTTCAGTCCAGGTGCAACTTACCCACACGACATTAACATTAACATTATTACTGTCAACCTAAATTTATGACGAAAATAAGCTTATGATTTCGTTTCTGAGCTATGAAAATCTTTGAAAATTTTTATTGTACATAAAAGGTCATTTTAAAATGCCTACAACTTTTTTTTTTTAAGATGAAGGCTTCAAATTTGGGGTATTGGATCTTCTTGTGGCAGTCTTTCAGCAGTTAGATCGGTGCATTTCTTGCAGGGTTCCTTTAAGATAAAATTGAGTTAATTTATGTTACATAAAAAGCAAAAACACAATGTAAAAGGCAACGAATTGACTGAAATTTTTAAGCAATTTTGCAAAAATTTGTCATTTTAAAAGCAAAAGTTACAAAACTTTGAATATAAAAAAATTTAGCTGTGTCTACGCCACACCGATTTTCACCATGGCGACCCTCGCCTCGTTTAAACATTTTCCCTTTCAGTTTAGTTTAGTTATGACCAGAGCTTATTATAGTGAACATGTACCAAAGTGAAATTTTACATACGTGTTACGCTTCGCTTCGTTTACGCTAGTGCGTACGTACGAAACATGGATATTTGATAAGAAAAATAATTTAGGTGCATTGAGGCAAATTTTTTTACGTTAAAAGTGGCTGACTATTGTAGACATCTTTTAAAATAAATAAATTAACTGTCAAAAATACGTTTCGTACTTAAAAACAAATATATTCTAATATCATTCATACTAATATATTTTCATTTAACGCTACCTTAATAATGAGATTGACATTGAAGGAAAAATGAAAACCCTTAGATAAAAAAAAATTACCACCGTCTAACTTTTGAATATATATTCTTTTCAGTAGCGAAGCTATTGCATAATTCACATTGCCTGTCCGTCTGTCCTTCAGTTAGTATGTAACGCTATGGGGGTAATGTGATTAAGTTAGCTGTTTTTTTAGGATAAAATGTTGATTTTGTGGATACGATCCCCCTTACCAAAGATCATCTAGCATACAACTTACTATATTCGTCGGTCGGACGGTCATGCCAAAAAATACATAAATATTTATTGTTTGAAACGTTTTGTGATTTTCTTTTGTGTAATCTCATATTCTCTATTTTTCTTTTTTGACTATTAATCTGCTTAAACACACACGGTATCCATTTGTACATCCATCATTTTTTTGTGCTTCGTTACTTATGGATATTATCATCCTTCTTTCTTTAAAAAACCGACGAAGACCAAACTGCATTGCTTTTGTGTCACTTTTGATTCCTGTGACGTCATAAAATAAGGAAGATGAGGAGGAAGTGGGAAAGAAAACCCCTAAAAAAGATGGATGGAGAATATGACGTCAAAAGTGGTGCAAAAGTAATGCAGTTTGGTCTTCGTCTAAAAAACCTATTGAAAGCTATTGGCTGATTGATTTTGTGCTTCATACTAAAAATTTATCACATCAGGGAGGGAGGGAGAATTTATAATGAAATTATACTGGTACCCAAAATTTTATATATACAGTGTTTCATTCGTTGGGGACTTAATTTAAATATTAATTGGTTGTTGCACTTTAGCAGTGTCGAGCTATTCGATAGATAGCCTTTTAAGACTCTACAATCGTGATTTATAAAATGCTTCTCTAATTGCTGCGATAATTCTTACCTTTTTCAGAATATTTATACATGTCCTTGTGCGTATATGGTACGCGCGCTATGCTATATGTGTGTGTTTATGTTTATGTGTGTGTGTGCGCGTGTAAGCACGCTATTCTGTGTGTTTGTTCCTGTCTGTATGTCTATATATGTATGTAAAGTAAATACCGTTCCAGATTAATATGTGTTTCCACTTTCACACACACACACACACACTTTTACATGTTTTTACATATGTGCAGAAATCCAATTATAGCAATATCTTATTGCACCACATTTTTAGCAATTAAACATTTTATGAATTTTTTTACCGATAGACAAGGCGACCAACTTAGAATTGTCATAGAATCTCGCCTACCGCCTAACCGATAAGGTTCTCCTTTAGAGTGTAGCTTCTCTTAGGTCCTGGTAAGGTTTAAAGCTATTTTAGGGGAGGGTAACACAACCCTCCTAAGAGAAATCACAAAAAAAACAAAAATATAACTAACCCCATCTATTGGTATTAGAATAGAGGCCTCTAGAGGCGTAGCCGCTAGTTGTAATTTAAATAGATTGGCCCTCTGTTAATATTATTGAATATGAAAATGAGATATCTTTCACAAGTGACCCAGTACAATTAGCTGTTATTTGATGATATAGATTGTAGTAATGAAGAAACTGCTTATTACATGTAAACTCATTTAAACCATGGAGAAAGAGTTTGGATTACACTAAGTTTGAAATTAGGATGCTTGTTAATATCAACCCTCTTCCGTTACACACAAAAATCTTTGAAAAGATGGGTTTATGTACCCCTAGCCTCCTTCTAGATTTTTTATTAAGGGGAATTAAATGAAACATATTAAACATTTGGGACATTTTTCTACAATCCTCCCCCCCAACCCCATCATGAATATCGTACTTAAGATAAGTGTATGTACCCTGCTTTTCCCTGTAATTTTTCTATGAGAAGCTTTTCTATAATTGATTCCTGTAGTAGTTAGGTACGATTTAGATAGCGTAGCAACTCTATAATCATTACCAGAATGTCCGTACGTCCATTTTAAACATGTTGATTTTTTTTACTTTTTTAACAACAAAGTTTTATGTGATCTAATAATCCGATTGATCTGATTTTTGGTATACTGATTCCTGAGAAAACAAAGTACAATATTATAAGCGAAGCAACTCTATAATCAAGTCCTAAAAATGTAAGTATGTCCATAAATATTATTCTGTATCAAGCAGTTTTTCAACAATTTTACTTACAATTTTGCTTCGACATTTATACATTTATATTCTGATTATTCAGTTCTGATACTATACAAGTGTTAGTGTCCGTTTGTCCTACCGTTTCAGTGCTTCGCTTTTATGGATGTTGTCATCCTTGTTTTTATGAATTATAATGATGTCCATCCATTCCAAAATATCTCGCTCGTTACTTGACTAATCACTTCAAAATTTTCAGAGTAGGTTTTGGCATGATTTAACCAGTAGAAATCAATTAATATATATGCTCTTGAAAAAAAGCTTTACAGCCTGTCCCCCTTCCTCGCCCCCATACACATATTGTGTTATTTGTTCTAATTAAAAAAATATAATTTGTGTCAGAAATAATCATTTCTACTTAATAAATTACCTATCCCTTTCTTCCTAGCTTAGCTGGACATTAAAGGGGGAAAGGGAAGTCAATAAATTTAAACAGTGGCGAAAGGGTATTTTCAGGGATAGAGGGAGGGTGCAATACAAATTAAATTAATCTACATGCCTTTTTCCCAAGGAGGTAGAGTTCATTTGGCTGTTTATTACACTAGTCCCCAAAGTTTTAAATTAACATTTTCCTATTCATTGGCTCACCAACTTTGGGAAATTTTGATTGGTTGCTTATTATGTTTTGTGTCCAAAAGTTTCAACAACTAATTATAATCTACAGAATCTTTTCCCCCTATAATGATTGTCAGAATCTAAAAGCAGAATAGGAGAATAAGGAGGAAGATTTTAAATAGTTTTTAGTCAAATATCCATTTCCTAAATTCTAGGGTATTTTCTTAAACTATTCTACATGAGAAACTTAAATGAAAGTGTTATGTTTTAAGATGCATAGCTAATATCTGTCTACAGTGTACGTATGTCTGTCCGTCGGACAGTCATAAAATGAAGTTGACTCTTGCTTACTTTTAATTATGAGCAAATTACCAATTAAATTCAATAAACTATCATTACATTTCTAAGAAACATTGTAAAAGAAAAATTAAAATTTTCTCTATTTCTTTTGTTTTATATATATATATATATTTTTTTTTGGGGGGGGGGTATTTTTCATTTTTTGGGGGGTTGGGGGTGTCCCACCTCCAAAGAAAATAGTTATAAACCTTCATGGGACCTATGAGAAACTTCCCTGTAAAGAAGAACCCGATCGGTTCTGCGGTTAGCGAGATCCTTCGCTACAAACAGACAGACAGACATCGTTCTACTTTGTATTATAGTTACTAGTGGCTGCGCCCTTATCATCAAGGAGCTCTGTATTCAAATGGCTAGAAAAATAATATAAATCTAAAAATAATATAGCCTAATATCAATATGGGGCCTATGTGAAGATTCTTAAAAAAGGAACACAGCAATAGTGTCTGACTGATTATGACGTAACAAAAAAATTAGCCAATAAGAGGCCACTATAAATTTTACCATTGGTCAATAACGGCCTCTCATTGGCTATTTTTTTTTGTTACGTCATAATCAGTCAGACACTATTACTGTGTTCTAAAAAAAGAAATTCTTATTCTGTTCAGTAGTTATTGAAACCTTAAGCTTGAGACAAAAAAATACTTTATGTAACATGACAAAATGCTTATTATTTGTGTGCTACACGTATGAACTTGATTGTTCTTGTTATCTATGTTTTATTTTATTGTGAAAATAAAGATAAAAAGTGAAAAGACTAATCTTAAATGAAAGTGAAATGAATAAAACTGGTTAACAAGGATAATTATGTCCAAAAATAGCGCAGTAATGAGAAAAGATCCTCTTAAACCACAAATTTTGGTAGTTTAATAATCAGTCAATAACATTTTTAAAAAAATTGCTAATTAGGTTTGGGAAATTGTTTATCAAATAAACTTTAAAAATCCACTGATTTAGTTTAAATTATTTTGCTGCCATACTGACTTAGCTCAAGTTAAGGACGGACATGCGTTAAAATAAAGAAGAGGTACGCTGCTTAAAATGATTATAGAACTTTTCTGCCAATTCATGGTTTAATCATTATTTTTTTCTCCCCCAAAATCCTCATTTTAACCCCCTCAAAATTCTAAAAATATAATACATTAGATTATCATACCCGGCCCCCCCCCCAAATATAAACTTTTAAACCTCCTCAAAAAAGCTTGAACGTTCTTGCATGACTGTAGCTTTTTTTGTTTCCTTCGCTTCTACTTATTCTTATCAGAAGATAAAAAACACGTTAGATTACCCCCCTCAAACATTTAAAACCTATCATTTTATCGTTTCAAAAATAGCTCCTACGCCCTTAAAATTCTATTTTAAGTTAAATTTTCTTCAGATAAAATTTCCCTTCCTTTTTGCCAGTAGGAAAAATTGCACAAAGATGTTCTATCAGTTCTGCATATTGTTTAGTCAAAATAGTTCATATTCGCTAAATAAAAATACTATAGATTTATTATTACTTGGAACTTACAACAGATTATCATGTACACTAACAAAGTGAATTTTATAGCGGGAAATAACAACGATTCCCCCCATCCACCCCTTATCAATAAATGACAATTAAATACTTGATCCAGGCGAGGCTGTCCATGACAATGAGGTCCCACAACAAAGGATAATTAAGGGGATCCAAATATCTCCCACTCTGTCCAAACACCCGGGGTATTAGGTTAGGTAACACCTTGATTGCACGACCTTTGTCTGGAAGTCCCAACTGTGCATAGTAATGCGTTGCGCTTGTTTCGGACCAGGACATTCTTCCTACTCTAACTATATTAATGTCGTGCACCTGACATAGCAGCAGTAGGAACCATTATCAACGTCTTTAGTTATGACGTGGGTTTAAGCCAAGATTTAAACCAATCACCTCCCCAACAACGATGAACCACGAACGCGGGTTAATACTAATCATTATGCGGAATGGCAGGCACACTGGAATTTTGCACGTATGCTTTAATTACAAAGTTGGTTACAGAATGTGTGAAAATTTTATCAGTTTTAAGGTACCGTACCAAAATAATAACAATATCGTTGAAGAAAAATAGCCTTAAACCAAGAAATATTTGACGCTTCTCTAAAAAGCATAAATCATATTTTAAAAAAAGACTTTTTGTATTAGTTAATTATAGCATCGTATTATAGACAGCTTTCCACGAATAGTAAAATGAAAAATGAAGATTAAAGCCAGTTTTGCTTTTTTTATTAATCGTTGAAAATTTTCTGTAATACGATGCTATACATGGTTTTTCAGTATGGCTTAAAATCTTTTCTAATCCACCGGATATTATTTGGTTTCAAAGCCATACTGTAAAATGTATTTGTAATCTTTTAGAACAAAAATAATGAAAATTATATTTTCAGTGTCATTTTGATTACTTTAATTTTCTATTTATTTTCTCGTTTAAAAATAAAATTACAAGACATTAAGTTTTCAAATAGATTTAAGGAAATGAGAATTATTTTTTTCTAACTTCTATAAAAATGCAACTCTATAGTTCATTCCTATATTTTTAAATAAACTTTTAACCGCAGAAACAAAGTTTTAGTTTTAAATTTCTATGTATTTTCCTATAACGCCTGTTTTTTTTAACGACCTAAGAAAATGATTAAGGTCCCTCAACGGATTATGACGTCATACGATAGAATAGCCAATGAAAGGTCAGTATACACTGTAATTGACCAATGGTAATTTGGTTATTTTATCGTATGACGTCATAATCTGTTGAGGGACTTTAATCATCTTCTTTTTTTAACGACCTAATCAAATTGTTTATTTTTTCTTTTTCTGTGAAGCTTAATTCAGTGTGGTACTAGCTTTCCTATCTTTATCCCTCTAATTTCCGAAGGGGCGTGCTGAATATAAAATTACACCCCTCCTGTGCATACCCATTGCAAACCTGTGCACGCCACTGTATAAACCATTTAAAATGTATTTACTTAGTTGCTAAAACGTATACTCCCCTATTTTCTTATCAAACCAAATCCAGGACTTAAAAAAATCAACCAACTGAAGAAAACAAAATTAAAATTATCTGTTATTATAAAAGGTAAAATTAATTTTGCCTTTGTATTGGCAAATGTTTTTCTCTTATGCTTACAATTGATGTCACGCACCTGGCTTAGTTGCTTTATTTGTCATTTTAACATCTCTAGTATTACGTGGCTTGGCACAATATCATACCATGCTTTATAAAAATTCCTTGATTCCTGAAAAAAAACTTGCTGACCTCTAAAACGGGCGGAAATTATAAAGGTTTAAACAAATACAGAAAAGGAAATTTTCCTAGAAAATTTCGGGGATTAAGGGAGGGGTTAACGAAAGATAATTCAATATACACAACTTTTTTATTTATTTCTAGCGGATACGTCTCTAGAGGCTTATAGTGGCACTTTAAGGGGGGTTCAAAAATATTTTTTTTAAATTATTTTTTTGAAGCCTCCGTTTTTAATTTTAGTCCACAAAAAAGGGTGTTGGTACTCTTCCCTCAAAATAGCTACAAACATTCCCAGGACCTTTGAGAAGCTACCCTGTAATGGAGAATCATTTCTGTTTAGCGGTTAACGGGATCCTTTGTTACACACAGACTTACAGATAGACAAACAGACAGAGATCCTGTTACTTTATAATAGGGATTTTTTACTTATGTTTGATGCGCTGCCTATGGAGATAATGATCCTTGCTTCAGTAATTATTAAGCTCAAAGCACTATGTTGAAACTCATAGAACGTGAGTATTTGTGTCATTAAGTAGTGAGGCCTATAACAGTCAATCTATGAAATAAGGAAGTCAAATATGACAATAACTAGCGCAGCAATAAAAAGTTATTAACTTTGACGGGGTAAAAATAACAGTGCTGGATCTTTAAATTATTTTAGTGGTAAGCCAGATCGAGGTGAGCCAACTTTCCACCAATGAGAGCACAGCATTTTATGAAATGCCGCGCTGTGATTGGCTGAAATTCGGCGCACCCCGATCTGGCTCACCAATAAAATGATTTAAAGATCCAGCTCAGTAAACTTTTATACAGTAAAATTATAGAAAATTTATTGCATTAGATAGAGCAACTTTTAAGATTTTAAAAAAGTTTTAGACAAAGAAAAATCTTATACAAAAATATAGGAGCTATAATATTTAAGCTACTCTCATAGGCTAAACTGTTGGATGCAATTATTTTAAACTTAGTTCCTTTTAAACTCTCTTTTTTGTCATTTGAAAGGGCTTTTAAACTTTACAATTCTTTATTCTTAAGCAAGGTTGGAAAAATATAAACTTTATAGATAAAAGAGCATATTTAATTAAATAACACATATTTGGTCAGACTGCTTTAAAGCAGCTATTACAAACAACTGATTTCTATGTAACCTTTATGTTTTTGGTTTGATTTTTATAAATTTTGTGGATATCAAATTTAAATTTGCTATCGTTTTTTTGGGAAAATTTTGTTTCTCTTTATTTTTTGTTTGTTTAACATATCATAGCATATTTTCTGTATATGTTGTGCTTTTGTGGTATTCGGCAGCCGTGAGCCATGTTGTATGGCAACCCTGACCTTGGTTCGGAGAAGGGCAGAGGGCCCTCCCCCGAGTACTGGGGAAGGGGTCAGCCGACCCCCTCCCTATGCCTAAAATTAATGATAGATTTTGACAGCCTTATTATGGTTAAGCTGTATTGTTAATTCCCCCCACCCTTTCCAGGGATGGGGGATCATTATTGCCCAAACTGATTATTGTATATGTATTTATATTGATTCTGTTTATGATTACTTATTCCAATCTGTGTATTTATTGTTTGTTGTATATAACTTTAGTAAACCTTAGACCCTGAATAAAGGAACATCTGAATAGACTCTGTTTGTTACTTAGTGATTGCTAGAGAAGCGTAGCCGTAGTCATTTGAACTCGGGTGTCTGCCATTTAACCTAGGCGGATACCACACTTTCTCCTTATAAATGTCGTCATCCTTTATTCCTTTAACATTTAAGACAATTCATAATGCAAAATTTCATAGAATACGAAACAGTTCAAGAAATTTAATCTCATTCTTTTACAGTTTTTTTTTGGAATTTAGATTAGTTTTGCTAAAACTTTGCAATTAAAAAAAAGCCTTTAAGTCTCTAGGTTACTTTTTTAGCTAGCTGGTGCAGTAAAATAGCCTAAAATTATTTTGAACATATTTGATACTTTCAAATGAAGAAGTCAATAGGTTCAATGGTTACCGAGATCTGAACACACAAATAAAATATCTGACTGCTACCTTTCATTTCTTGTTTTTTTTCTTCCCAGTCGAGGAATCTTCACAAAAACACAGCTGAATATATCACTGAAATCTCATTTCTCCATCAGGACGTACTGACAGACGGACATTTGTAGTTATAAAGTAGCATATCTACTGTAAAAAAAAACTACGATTAGGGGCATTTACATTAATTTTCTATGTTAGATAAGAAATCACGAATTGCTCGGAGCCGTGTGAGTAGTGCACCTACTCTACAACTACACTTGGCGAACATCCGACAGACACTTTTAACTTCCTTGTTAATTATCGGACTTTTCAAATTAAAGATATGAATTGCTGTTGATAAATTTGTAGATTAAGATCCATAGTGAAATTTCCTTTTCATTAATTTAATTACAGTACTTTAAATATTTTGTCTATAATTGTACTTTTAAAGAATTGTTATTTATTGTATCGTATTAAAGACAGCATTCTGCGGATATTAAAATGAAAAGTTATAATATTAAACCCAGTGTTGTTGGCCCCCGGGCTAACAAAACTAGTATAATATCATGAGTTTTATTTCAATATTTGCAGAAAACTGGCTATAATACAATACGATATATGATTTTCAGTATGACTCAAAACCGGTTCTAATCCAGCGGATATTAGTCGGTTTCGAAGCCATACTGGAAAAGGGTAGCTTGTAATTGCTGCGCTATTTCTGGACATTTTTGTTTTATATCCTTATTATAGAAAATAATAAATCTAGTTGGCCATGAAAGGGATTAGGAAATTTCTGGGTTTAAAGTAGAAAAATAAAAACAATATGTGTAGGTATTATAAAAATACGAAAATTTGAAATAAGCTTTCCCTTTCATAATCTTTAAGACCTGTTTTCAGTCAATTTTAAGGTTTATATCGACATAAAGATATTCTAATTATAAATTAATACATTGCCGATTTGTTTATAAAGTTGGCACATAATTAGAACCTTGATAAATAAGTCTGCAAAGGTTGCAGAATAATAAAGGTGTGCGTGTCTAAAGAACAAGGATGACAACATCCATAAAAGCGAAGCGCTGAAACGGTAGGACAAACGGACATTAACACTGGTATAGTGTCAGAACTGAATAATCAGAATATAAATGTATGAGAGTCGATGCAAAATTGTAAGTAAATATGTTGAAAAACTGCTTGATATAGCATACAAAAAATCATATCAATCGGATAATTAGATCATATAAAAATTTGTTGTTAAAAAAGTGAAAAAATCAACATGTTTAAAACGGACGTACGGACATTTTGATAATGATTATAGAGTTGCTACGCTTTCTAAATCGTACCTAACTATTAAAGGAATCACCATGCAAAATTTGAAATCGATAGGATAATCCTAACATGCCTAAATTAACGAAAAAAGCTATCCGTTACGGACGTACGGACGTACGGACGGACGGACGTACGGACGGACGGACGTACGGACGGACCGACCCTAATTATAGAAAAGCGCTTGAAAAGGGCCTGGGCGTATTTTACTGAACATTGGCCTTTTTTAGATTATTTGTACGCCTTGTTATTCCAGTTCTACTAATGTGCGAAAACTTAAAAATTTTTTGGCTAAATTTGTACAATACTAATCAGTGCAGAATTAGCCACGATAAACAGTTTTTATATGAATTTGAATTTTTTTTCATATGATTTCTAAAATTTCATCTGTCAAAATTGTATTAATAAAATCAATTAAATTGTCATATTTATTAATAAAAGGAGTGTTTCTATCTTTTTTTTGTTCCGACACAAAAATTTTTTGTTTTGCCATTGACCTGCAATAATTTCTGTTGTATTCAATGTGTTTATATTTACATGTATAAAAGAAACAGGATCAGGGTATGTCTCTACTGAAGGATCACTGTAACCACTAAACCGATATGGTTATCCTTTACAGTAAAGCTTCTTATAGGTCCAGTGAAGGTTTTTAACTATTTAAGGAGAGGGAAATTCTTCCTTGCCAAGAGAAATGGCCCCTATAAAAAAGGACCCCACCCCCAAATTTGTTTTTCTTTTCAAACTATAATTGACAAAGGTGGAGGCAACATCCCCCCCCCCCCCCCAACCCTTCTCATGTAGCCGCTAGTATTTAATATCGCAAGATAATCTAAACTATCAGATGCGATACTCAAGAACTTTTCAAGAACTTTACATTAAAAAGTTTACAGTGTAACGATTTATTGTTATTAGTCTATCTGAAATGCCATTGCTGCGCTTCTTTAAAAGGAGCGTTGTACTTTAAACATGATTATATGTATAAAACGAATTCTAAGGTTAACCTTCAATGAGAAGATAATCCTAAATGATAAAGCTTCCCTTTAATCTGTAGCCAGTAAGTTAGTCGATGCTTTGTGGTCATTATAATATAAATTTACCTTTTTGTACCTTCATCATATTTTTAATGATTTTAAATGTGTTAGATATATATCTACTAGAGTTGGCTCGATATAACTATCTCGCTATTGGCTAGGTTTATTCAATGATTTATTTACTTTTTATGGATTTACAATATAAAATACACTCTATATTTCTATAAAATCCTTTCGCGGCATTCTTTTACTAAAAACCCACCTTGTATTGGCAAAGTTTAATAACCAATTCAAAATTAATCTAATAACCTTTACAAACTGACATTTTAATTCATACATTTTATTTCACAAATTCACTCTCTTTAGATTTTTTTGAAAAAGACGACATTGAATATGTTTTTGAAAACATGTTGTGTTCATCACAACATGTTGTAACATACACAGGGGTGGGTTTTTATAAAAGAATGATGCGTTATTTTTTTTATCTTTCCTTTGTCATGAAATCTATGTACTTTTCTCTGTCTCTCTTTCTCTCCCCCTCTCTGTCTCTTTCTCTCTCTCTCTCTCTGTCAACAATATTTTCTGAAACAATATTTTTCTATTTTATATACTTTAGCATGTAAACTAAGGCTGTAAAATTGTAAACTTTATCCAATGCTGATGTGGCTCATTTGGTTAAGGCGTCAGGTTTGAGATGTTAAGTTTCAAGATGAGTGGTTCAAGACTCACCACTGAAAATTTTTTTTCAATCTTATATACTTTGGCATGTAAATTAAGGCTGTAAAACTATAAGTTTTTCCAATGCTTATATGGCTCTTTTGGTTAAGGCGTCAGGTTTGAGATGTCAAGTTTCAAGGTGGATGGTTCAAGACTCACCACTGAAACATTATTTTTCTTTCAATTTTATATACTTTGGCATGTAAACTAAGGCTGTAAAACATTAGTCATTGTCTCAAGTGATTTAGCTCTTTTGGTTAAGACGTCAGGTTTGAGATGTCAAGTTTCAAGGTGGATGGTTCAAGACTCACCACTGAAACATTATTTTTTTAAATCTTATTTATTTTGGTACATAAACTAAGGCTGTAAAACAATAGAGATTGTCTCTTGCTGAATCAGCTCTTTTGATTAAGGTGTCAGATTGAAGATGTCAAGTTTCAAGGTGGGTTGTTCAAGACTCACCACTGAAACATTATTTTCTTTCAATCTTACATACTTTGGAATGTTTATTAAGGCTGTAAAACTATAATAATTGTCTCATACTGATTTAGCTCTTTTGGTTAAGGCGTCAGGTTTGAGATGTCAAGTTTCAAGGTGGGTGGTTCAAGACTCACCACTGAAACATTATTTTTCTTTCAATTTTATATACTTTGGCATGTAAACTAAGGCTGTAAAACATTAGTCATTGTCTCAAGTGATTTAGCTCTTTTGGTTAAGACGTCAGGTTTGAGATGTCAAGTTTCAAGGTGGGTGGTTCAATACTCACCACTGAAACATTATTTTTTTTAAATCTTATTTATTTTGGTACATAAACTAAGGCTGTAAAACAATAGTGATTGTCTCTTGCTGAATCAGCTCTTTTGATTAAGGTGTCAGATTGAAGATGTCAAGTTTCAAGGTGGGTTGTTCAAGACTCACCATTAAAACATTATTTTTTAAAAATCTTATATACTTTGGCATGTAAATTAAGGCTGTGAAACTATAATAATTGTCTCATACTGATTTAGCTCTTTTGGTTAAGGCGTCAGGTTTGAGATGTCAAGTTTCAAGGTGGGTGGTTCAAGACTCACCACTGAAACATTATTTTTTTCAATCTTATTTACTTTGGCATGTAAACTAAGGCTGTAAAACAATAGTAATTATCTCATGATAATTTAGCTCTTTTGGTAAAGGTGTCAGGTTTGAGATGTCAAGTTTCAAGGTGGATGGTTCCAGACTCACCACTGAAACATTATTTTTCTTTCAATCTTATATACTTTGGAATGTTTACTAAGGCTGTAAAATTATAGTAATAGTCTCATGCTGATTTAGCTCTTTTGGTTAAGACGTCAGGTTTGAGATGTCAAGTTTCAAGGTGGGTGGTTCATGACTCACCACTGAAACATTATTTTTTTTCAATCTTATTTATTTTGGCATGTAAATTAAGGCTGTAAAACTATAATAATTGTCTCATACTGATTTAGCTCTTTTGGTTAAGGCGTCAGGTTTGAGATGTCAAGTTTCAAGGTGGGTGGTTCAAGACTCACCACTGAAACATTATTTTTTTCAATCTTATTTACTTTGGCATGTAAACTAAGGCTGTAAAACAATAGTAATTATCTCATGATAATTTAGCTCTTTTGGTAAAGGCGTCAGGTTTGAGATGTCAAGTTTCAAGGTGGGTGGTTCAAGACTCACCACTGAAACATTATTTTTTTCAATCTTATTTACTTTGGCATGTAAACTAAGGCTGTAAAACAATAGTAATTATCTCATGATAATTTAGCTCTTTTGGTAAAGGCATCAGGTTTGAGATGTCAAGTTTCAAGGTGGATGGTTCCAGACTCATCACTGAACCATTATTTTTCTTTCAATCTTACATACTTTGGAATGTTTATTAAGGCTGTAAAACTATAGTAATTGTCTCATGCTGATTTAGCTATTTTAGTTAAGACGTCAGGTTTGAGATGTCAAGTTTCAAGGTGGGTGGTTCAAGACTCACCACTGAAACATTATTTTTTTCAATCTTTTTTACTTTGGCATGTAAACTAAGGCTGTAAAATAATAGTAATAGTGTCATGCTAAATTAGCTCTTTTGGTTAAGGCGTCAGGTTTGAGATGTCAAGTTTCAAGGTGGATGGTTCCAGACTCATCACTGAAACATTATTTTTCTTTCAATCTTACATACTTTGGAATGTTTATTAAGGCTGTAAAACTATAGTAATTGTCTCATGCTGATTTAGCTCTTTTAGTTAAGACGTCAGGTTTGAGATGTCAAGTTTCAAGGTGGGTGGTTCAAGACTCACCACTGAAACATTATTTTTTTCAATCTTATTTACTTTGGCATGTAAACTAAGGCTGTAAAACAATAGTAATTATCTCATGATAATTTAGCTCTTTTGGTAAAGGCATCAGGTTTGAGATGTCAAGTTTCAAGGTGGATGGTTCCAGACTCATCACTGAAACATTATTTTTCTTTCAATCTTACATACTTTGGAATGTTTATTAAGGCTGTAAAACTATAGTAATTGTCTCATGCTGATTTAGCTCTTTTAGTTAAGACGCCAGGTTTGAGATGTCAAGTTTCAAGGTGGGTGTAAACTAAGGCTGTAAAATAATAGTAATAGTCTCGTGATAATTTAGCTCTTTTGGTAAAGGCGTCAGGTTTGAGATGTCAAGTTTCAAGGTGGGTGGTTCAAGACTCACCACTGAAACATTATTTTTTTCAATCTTATTTACTTTGGCATGTAAACTAAGGCTGTAAAACAATAGTAATTATCTCATGATAATTTAGCTCTTTTGGTAAAGGCATCAGGTTTGAGATGTCAAGTTTCAAGGTGGATGGTTCCAGACTCATCACTGAACCATTATTTTTCTTTCAATCTTACATACTTTGGAATGTTTATTAAGGCTGTAAAACTATAGTAATTGTCTCATGCTGATTTAGCTATTTTAGTTAAGACGTCAGGTTTGAGATGTCAAGTTTCAAGGTGGGTGGTTCAAGACTCACCACTGAAACATTATTGTTTCAATCTTTTTTACTTTGGCATGTAAACTAAGGCTGTAAAATAATAGTAATAGTCTCATGCTGAATTAGCTCTTTTGGTTAAGGCGTCAGGTTTGAGATGTAAAGTTTCAAGGTGGGTGGTTCAAGACTCACCACTGAAACAATATTTTTTTAATCTTATATACTTTGGCATGTAATAGCTTTTTAATATTTTAAGTGACTGTTAGTATAAGGTAAATGTTTAAAAATATTTTTTTACTTTTACCAAATATTAATTATTATATCAGAGAGTGAAAATGATAATTAGTGTTAAGGGTAGATTTGAACCATCTGACCTGAACTGGAACCTCATCTCTACCCCTGAGCTACAATGACAGACATGAAAGAGAGTAAAATTTTGAATTATACTATAAGATTATGTCTCTGATAATTGGTCTCCGTCATAGCTCATTTATAGAATGTCGGTTACCTTATCCATATGATGCGGGTTCGAGGTTTTTGTAGTTGTTAAAAATTGGAAGAATTTATAAAACAAAAGTTGTCACAAATGTAGGTATTAAATAATACAAAATAGCCTGATGTCTGTCCGTCTGAAGCTTAAGATCTCGGTAACCACTGAACCGATTGGGCTCTACTTTTTTTACTCTTTACTTTTAAATCTAAATAACACAAAAATAGGTTGATTAAACCTCTTGGGTCAAAGCCCCTAGAGGCTATGGGCGAATCCGCTAGTATATATAAAAAGTTGTACAGAGAGAACCTAGTAATAGTGTCTAACTTTTTATCTTTGTGACGTAACAAAAATCGAAGGATGAGAGGGGAGGTGGGAAAGGAAACCCCTAAAAAAGAGATGGATTTTTGTTACGTCACAAAGATAAAAAGTTTGACACTATTACTAGGTTCGTCCAGGGATTAAAAAATAAAATTTTATTTTCAATCCCTGCTTTGTTGGCTTATAGGTCTCCAAGTCCCTGGCCAACAAAATATAATTTCTTCCTATAATTCTTTTTTTGTGTCTGTAATTCGATAATAGTTATTTCTCGCATCGTATTATAAACAGCTTTCCGCGGATATAAAATGTTCAATTAGGAACGGTGTTGAGGAAAAATTGTCAAGGGTTTAAATATTTTCAGAACCACAAAGGTCCATAAGGTAATACATATCAGATAACTTGCATATTAAGTGCATGACCGTTGTCTGGAATTTCACAAAGTTGTTTTTGGATATGCTTCCTATTATATTACTTGGATCTTACACCAGATTTTCATGTTCTCTAATAAAGTCCATCCCCTCAAGAACTAACTAAATGAGTTCCATGTTAGCAAGCTAAATAGACTACAATTTTTCCCCTGTCATAATATCTACGTATATTCTACGTCTTCTCGTTTTAAATACAATGCACTTGAAATCAAAATTTTAAACATGACAAACATCAACTATTGGGTTTATGTTGTTGCATTCGTTGCACGTTTTTGTAATTTATCATAAATGCATAATTTTTTGATGTATTGTTTACTGTGCATCATATAAGTAAATGTTCCTGATTTCCCCCTCTTGCTATGTGACCCATGAAAGGAGAAACCAACGGACTATGACTAGGTACTTGTGACTTTGCTGTTTCTAAAGCCATTTATTTTACATTGAAAATACAGCATACAAATTTGAGGTAAATCAGTTTTTTTGTAGACCTCTTATTTTTTAAGTAATTTAAGTTAAAAAAAATAAATTAAGTCGATTTTAAGGTACTAAAATGCAACAAAAAAAAGAAAGAAAATGGCCATTATGAACAAAAATAGTAAGATCTTTAATTTGACACCTTACTTTTTCAATTCTGTCAGGTAATTATTGAAAAAATCGATTTTTTTAAACCCACGAGAATAAAAACTTTGAACTTAATTTTATCATTTCACAAGTAAAAAAATATGGGTTCATATATACCTTTAGAATCAGAAAAATATTACGAATCCATTGTAAGCAAAATTGAAAAAAAAGTTTACAATATAGTATATAAACTACAATAAAAGGAATTATATGAAAATATCATATTATATTGTACAGGCAACGTCTTAATTCTTGAATTGGGTATAAAAATGGGAAGGGGGTAAAGAGGGGGTAAAAAAGGGAAGACGATAGTGTTGCCTGAACAAAAAATATAATTGGCCATTTGTTTATTTTTTTATTTTTTTACTTTTTTTCAATTTTGCTTACAATGGATTCGTAATATTTTTCTGATTCTAAAGGTATATATGAACCCATGTTTTTTATGTCTGTTTGAGAAAATATTTAGGTCTAAAGTTTTTATTAAACCGAGGTTAAAAAAATAGATTTTTTCAATAATTACTCAACAGAATTTTAAAAGTAAGGTGTCAAATTAAAGATCTTACTATTTTTGTTCTTACTGGCCATTTTCTTCTTTTATTTTGTTGCGTTTTAGTACCTTAAAACCGACTCAATTATTTAAAAAAAAAACTTAAATTACTTAAAAAATAAGAGGTCTACAAAAAAACCGATTGCATATCTGAATTCTATGAAAAAATTTACATCTACTACTTACTAAAAGAACCGGCTAGCTATAAAAAAAAAGTTGATACACCTTCTTTTATAGAATAAATGTCTATAAAAATCTTATTAAATTACATATCAGTGCTTTTTAACTTGATAATATGTATTAGGTTTTATTAACAAAACATTAATAAAGGAAGGGAGTGTAAGAAGGGATCCAACGCCCCCCTAAAAATTAAAATTCAGGAGGCCCGCTTATGTTTTCAACCACTGCACTGATTGTTTCACAACCGTCTTATGAATTGCTGTGCACGCCACTGGTAAAAAAATCTGCACAAGAAATTTTAGAGGTTTATCTTAAACACAGAGGCCTGCAGAAGAAGTTCATTTATTTCTTTGCCATATGTATGCCAGTCTCAACTAACCACTTAACTAAATGCATAATACATCAGTGCTAACTAATTTTAGAGTAAATTAAAAGGCTAAGATTTTTCTTCTTGTAATATATAGATTTCAATTTTGAACATCAATCTTAAATTCAATTATTTTGACCTTTGTAAAAAAAATAATTATCGTTTCAATCAAAATCATTAACCTAATGAAATGTACAGTATAATTAATGATGATCTTGTGCTTAACTTTTTAATTGCTAATAACGGGGGCGCGCTTATGTTTTCACGATCCCTAGATTTGTTTGCCCCCCCTTTGAAATCGATCCCTAGCAGGGAGGGGTGTATAATATCAGTTACTTATTTTGAGTTGGTAAACTGCAGGGTTCTAGAGGGATAAGACAATTGCCGATAAATTAATATACATTACCAATGATGATACACAAACGTACCCATTTTGTATATTAAAATAAGTTACTGAAACGTTTAAACACTCAACTTTATGAATAACAAATTAAATTCACTAAAGTACCCAAAGGTGTTAAGCCAACGAATAAGAAAACGTTATTATAAAACTTTGGGGACTAGTGTAATAAACAGCCTATTGTCCCCTCTCTCTTTCCCTCTGGGTTAACTGTCCTCCCTCTACTAGTAGACTCTAGTTTGTAGGATCATATCGGTACGGGGTTCCTTTTTAAATCTTTAAACGTAACAAAACAAAAATTTGCCAGGCTTTTAACAGTCAAGCTCTTTATACAAGATTTACAATCAAAGCTATCTGTCAATAACGGGCGCACCCTAATTACAGAAAAATCCTATTACATAAAGTAGCAACGTTTTTTTTGTCTGTAGCTTGGGATCTCAATAACTACTGAACCGATTGAGTTCTTCATTTTAGGGGAGCTTCACTCCCATAGATACAAGTATGGTTTTATACTATTTTTGTTATATATTTAAGTCATAGGATAGTTTAGGCTATTTTTCTGCCCTCACTTATAGCTTAAAACTTAGAACCTCTAGATTCTAGAGGCGTAAATGCTAGTGATTTAACAAAATACCAATACAATCTTTTTAAAAGATTAATGTAATATTGAAGGTCAGATGATATTATATGTGTATTATTATAGTGATGAATTTTTACATCACATTTTTGTGGTTTTCATTCATAGTAATTACTTTTCTCGTATTCATTCGAATCCGGTGGATAGGAACCGGTTCTCATCCATACGAAAAAACTATGTCTATCACCGTATATTATATCCAGCTTTCTACGAATATAGAAATGTACAATCATAAGATTAAAACCAGTTTTTTTTAGCCCGTGCCTTTGGCACCTTGGAGTTAAAAAACTGATTTTAATCGTACAATTGTACATTCTATATCCGCGGAACTGTTTATAATACGATGCGAGAAATAACTATTACAACGCTCTTGCCAGGGATGCGGGTAAGGGACAATTAACAGTAAATTAATCCTCCTCTTAAAGTATATACTTGAAAATTAAATTCTGTATTTGGAATCTGTCAAAATTTAGGGGAGAAATAAAATTTTCAGATTTTGGTCCCTAACCTTCCTAAGCGCAAGTGTGATTTTCATACACAATAATGCTTTTTAAAGATACTATAAAATTAGGATATTCTGTATGTATGATAGGTCACAACGAAAGATTTCATGATTTGTTTAGTATTTTAGTTAACAGTTAATTTAATTATACTATGCTTTCTTATTTTTTTACTAATTATTTTTCATCTAAGGTATTGTTAACTTTTATTGCTGCGTTACTTATGGACTTAATGTTATGATAATTGTTTTCTAACACGAGTCAATATTAACCATGGATGATGGAAGTGTGTTGGGGCAGGATCTAAAAGGATAAGGCAAAGGAAGATACATTGATGTACATCCCCATGATGAAACATAAAATTACCCCTTCTATATATTACAATTAGTGGTTGAAACTTAAAGACAGTCAACTAGTGAAACAACCAATCAAAATTCAATAATAGTCCCCAAAGTTGTTAAACCATCGAATAAGAAAACGTTTTTGTAAAACTTTGGGGACTAGTGTAATAAACAACACAAAGTCCCCTCCCTCCCTGATGGTGGGGTCAAATATTTCATGACTTGTGTAATAGAAAACAAGTATAGTTTTATACAAAAATACTATACTAGATAACATCTATTTATAGAAAAAAAAAATTGTGTAATACATTAAAACAGAATTTAGTAACAATACACACACATTACACAAAGTGTAAGTTATTTCAGCAGACAAAGGCTCGTTTAGTTTTTAAATATGAATTTTAATATCCTGTAATAAGTAAAATTTAGTATTACATTAAATCAATAAATTCCCATTTGGCTAAAATACCTACAGAGCTACGCTAGTTATAAAGTAGCAGCGCGACAAAGAAGATGATTTTGTGAAAAAGACATTATTTGTATTGTACATTTGTGGTTTAATTATGCTCGCCAAGCTTCGCCTACATCACAAACACATGGATAAGAATGAATATAGGATATCGTACCCACCCCCCCCCCCCCCCCCAACACCCAAATACCAATAATATGGAAGGGGGCACGAATCGGGAAGAGGCTACCCCCCCCCCCAAAGTCTCATCAAAATCTCGATAAGGGTAAAGATATAATTAGAAAAGTCTTTTGAGAGGTAACAATCTTATTTTTTCTAACATGAGGTGGGGGTTAGGATGTAACATGTTGATTAAAGGGATGTTGATTTTTACGCAATTTTACTGATGACTAGAAGTTTAGATGTGAAGGTGGATTATATGATACGGTCGTTAATAAATCTCTTAACAACGTCTGTCTGTTTGTTTGTTCATTTGTATGTCTGTTTTTAAGTAGTGTATGCCCGTATATGATAAGGCCATCAGTAAATATAAAGAATTGTCTGTCTTTCTGTTTGATTATTTTTATTTTTTATTTAAGTAGGTATGTCTGTATATCATACGGTCATTAATAAATCTCATAACAATGTCTGTCTGTTTGTTTGTTCGTTTGTCTATCTGTTTGTCTATGAGTCTGTCTAATCGTAGCTAAATATTTTAACTTGTTTGTTTAAATTCTTTCTGCTTGTAGAAACTGTAAGAAATAGATTACATAAATGATTAATTGTAACCATGGCATTAATAAACTATAATTTATCTACTCTAAAAATGCTATTTTAAGCTATTGATAATTTCGGCAAATGACTTTTTCCCAAAAACAAAGCTTTTCTAAATTTTGATCATTTTGGCAAACAGTTGGAAGCTCATTTAATGGATTGCCATATTGAAGTGCTTTAATTTTTAGTTTCACATGTGTCTAAGGAGGTTGACCCCTTGATGGGCGAATCTGACCTTCTTACTGGTGAATATATCAAATTTCTTAATTTATATGAAATAATGTTTTAATCTTATTAATTGATTCGCTAATTAATGATCTTAGTTGCTTCAGAAAAACAACTGCACTTATAAAATTGTGATTGAGTGATTTTTTTATATCAAACCTTGAAGATAGATATTTAGTGTTTCTTCAGTTCCACATATGTTCAACTTTAGCTTGCACAAGAATAGCCTATCATTAATAAATAGAAAATTGGCCCCTGTTTTTGCTTCGTTCTAGTAAAACACAGATAGATAGGGGATAATAGGCTTTTTATTACACTAGTTTCATACTAACGTTTTCTTATTCGTTGGTTTTACAACTTTGGAGACTTTAGTGACTTTTAAATAATTGGTTTATTAAGTTGAGTGTTCAAATGTTTCAACCAATAATTTTACGTAAAAGAATGGGTAATTTTGTGTATCATTATTTGGAATTTACATCAATTTATCGGCCATTGTCTTGTCCCTTTCAACCAATAAACGACATTTCTCATTGCATACTATTTATTTATGGCTGATCTTTTGTACTTTTGCAAAAAAGAAAAATGAATACATAATATTTTTAAAAATTCCTTTTAAAAAAGTGCGATTACGTTCATTTGTTGCAAGACATTTTAAAAGATATTCTATTTTTATATCAAAGTATCCTAATTAGATTTCATACTTGATAAGTATAAACTATTTTTATACTTTAAAATTCTATTAACAGACAAAGCAGGAATCATAATTATATTTCCAGTTTGGCTACCAGACCGATTAATATCCGCTGGATTAGAACCGTTTCTCAGTCATACTGAAAAAGTATGTATTACATTGTATTACAGCCGATTTTCCACGAATATAAAAAAAAAATAATGAATTTAATACCAGTTATGTAAGTTTGGACCTCCGGCCCCCAAGGGGCTAACAAAACTGTTTTTATCTTACTATTTTTAATTTTAAATATCTGCCGAAAGTTGTCTATAATACGATGCGATGAATAACCATAAAAAAACTTTTGTCAATTTCAGATAAAAATGTTCAAGAATGGAAGAAATCTGATTTCAGATACACCAAATTAAATGTGAAAAATATGAGTTATTAGTGCAGCTTACCTCTTTGTGATATTTATAAAAAAAAAGACAGAAAAGAAAGAAAAAAAACATTATTTAAAATGATTTTGTTATTGTTACTCACTGTTGTGGAGGCCAAGATGCAATACCCGCAAGGATATTATCCATTTCAAGTAAGTCTTTTCTTCCAGGGAGGGAGGGGACATTAGCCGGGTTGTTTATCATGATAGTCCACAAAGTTTTATAATAACGTTTTCTTATTCGGTGGCTTGATAACTTTGGGGACTTTTATTGAATTTTGTCTGTTTAGTTTGTTAAGTTAAGAGTCCAAACGTTTTAACCAATAATTGTAATACACAGTATAAGAATTTTTGTGTATCTGTATTGGGAAATTGCATTGATTTATAGGCCATTGTCTTATCCCTTCAGATCCCTGTAAGAGAATAGATATAGAAAGTCTAAATGAACAATTTCTCTTTTAGATGTCTGATTGGCCATCTATGGTAATAATCGATGGGAGTTAAGCATTAAAGTAAAAGAATAGAATGAGTATGAGCTAATGTAACTCGGTCCACAGGGAGGGAACCTTTTCCCAATTTTGTATTGGGTTTTTTAAATCAGCTAATAGTTTTGGAAATTGAAAAATAGCCGAGTCCCTACAAAAGAACAAAAAGCTATTTGCTACCAGAAGAAAAGGATCTCCACCAATTGGGTTAGGAAGTTGTCTAGATACATCTATACCTATACATTTATTAGTTAAGCAAAGGTTGAAATTATTCAGCTCTGATCATTTGGTGTTTTGATATTCTGAGGGATTGAACTTAAATTAATTTATCTTTCATTTACCTATCCCTTAGGTACGTATTTACATTTTAGGAATCACCTGCCAAAATCTCTCCAGTGCACGTGGTGAGAATGCCTCCATTCTTCCAAACTCAAATTAATTTATCTTTTATTCACCTATCCCTTAGACCACTTATTATTACAGATATATATTTTACCTAAAACTAAAATTACTCTATCTTTTATTAACCTATACCTGTAAAAATGATCATTACAAAAACATATTTTAGGAGTCACCTGCCAAAATCCCTCCAGTAGTGAGAAAGCCCCCCTACCTCCAAACTCAAATTCAATGCCCGGGTGTCGGTTTACTCTCAAATAAGGTAAACTTAATTTTCAATTGGAAAGCTTTTCTTCAAGAGTAGGGTAGGTCCGTATGTCCTGTCCATCTGTCCGTCCTTTATGGATAGCTCTTATTGTTAATGTAGGCATGATAATATTGTCTAATTTCTTTGACTATTTCAAACCTTGGCATGATTATTCCTGTAAGAGTTAGGTACAATTTAGAAAACGTCACCTCTATTCAATCATTATGATATGATAATGAACACAGTAATAGTGTCTGACTGATTATGACGTAACAAAAAAAATAGCCAATGAGAGGCCGTTATTGACCAATTGTAAAATTTATAGTGGCCTCTCATTGGCTAATTTTTTTTGTTACGTCATAATCAGTCAGACACTATTACTGTGTTCTATGATAATGTGACAAAATTTGAGTTACCGAAAAATTTGATTATTTAACTGTTTTTGCCGTATTAATTCTAAACCGATTAATATCTTGTTGATTAGAACCGGTTCTCATCCATACAAAAAAATATGTCTAGCATCGTATTATATCCAGTTTGCTACGAATATAAAAATGTACAATCATAAGATCAAAACCATTTTTTATCCCGTGCCTTTGGCATCTCGGGGATAAACAAACTGGTTTTAATTTTATAATTGTACATTCTATATCCGCGGAAAGCTGTTTAAAATACGATGCTAGAAAAAACTATTACAATATTTCAAATTTTTCAGGAAGAGCAGACTTTAGATAACTTATGTGGTGACCTCAACAAGGAAAAATTCATTTTCATTTTGGACTGGAAATTATACTGGTACCCAAAGTTTTATATCGACGTTCTCTCATTTGTTGGCTTAAAAAATATTAGTACTTGTGATTGGTTAGCTCAAACAATAAAGCAGTGTCAAAACACCTTTAATTAATAGTCATATTCTAATCTACAGAGGTATATTTTCGTTTATCATAATTGGGCGTGTATACAAATTCATCGTCCATTGTCTTATCTCTTAAGATCCATGCATTTCAAACTTCACATACATACGAGAAATAAATAAGAGGTGGGGAGAGGACATTAGCTGATAAATTATATTCAAACTGTTATCTTCAATCCTCTCTATTCCCTTTTAAATATTGGAAGGTAATATAATTTTGGAGAATTAAAACTGAAAATGAATTTATAACTAGGGATACTTACCACTAAACCCTACAGGAAAAATTTATCTCAATTTTCTTTTGGCGATTTTCCGGAAATAGCCTTCAATCACAAGAAAGGCCAAGGAGTTTTAGTGTGTTATCTTTGGTTAGGTTAAAATGGTACAGGCTAACCCCGCAAGGTTGAGAACCAAATCTATAGCCTAAAGACCTACCTACTTTAATGTCAACTAGCGGCTACTCCCCTAGAGGCCTCTAGTGGCACTTTAAATGTTTTTTTTTAATAACACGATACCTATCTATGTTACTTTCAAGTATACGATACCTATCTAAATCTAAAGCCTAAAGACCTACTTACTTTATTGTCAACTAGCGGCTACGCCTCTAGAGGCCTCTAGTGGCACTTTAAATGTTTTTTTTTAATAACACGATACCTATCTATGTTTTTTTCAAGTCTACGATACCTTGCTATGTTGCGTTCAAGTCTCTAAGGTAAACGAAAATTTCGATTTTTTGTGATTTCTCTTGGGAGGATGGTGGTACCCTCCCCCAAAATAGTTATAAACTTTTCCGGGACCTATGAAAAGCTACCCTGATAAGGAGAACCCGAGATCTTACGGTACAAACACACAGACAAACAGACATCCTGTTACTTTAGTATAAGGATTTATTCTAAAGTCTGTAATAACTTTAGATTAAAATTATCATTTCCTTTTCAATTCTTGAATCCAAATAACAGACAAATATATTTTTTTTCTTTTTAAAAACTGTTGAATATATTAATATTATTTAACAGTTTGATTTAGTGAAATCAATTAAATGTTTTTTTTCTGTCTAAGTTATATAAAGTAACACACAGACAAAAAAAAACCATAGGCGATCATATTTAGCATACACATTTTTACATCATAGAGATAACTTTAAATTTTGAGCAGGTCAAAATATTCTTGGAGTTTCTTACCCCTTTGAGTTAATAAAGAACAAAACTCTGGACTTTTTCAGTAAAACTTTACCCATACTAAAAGCAGACGAAACTTTACCAAAGGTAAAAACATTTATATTCTAGAAGCGAAGCTACTCTAAAAGCCTAATTAGTTTGTTGGTATGTCATACTTTTTGATATTCTACACGTTGCGTTTTAAAATAATAAATATTAATATTAAATTTTTCTCCAATTTCTAACAATAATTAGGGAGGTAGGGTTCATTGATCTGTAAATTACACTAGTTTGGTACCCAATGTTTTATAATAAAAAAACTTTGGGTACTTTTACCAGTTTTACCAGGTTTTAATTTACCAGTGTTGAAACCAATACTCTAAATCTACGAAAGGGACAACTTTATTCATAATTATTGGAAATGTACATAAATTTTTCGTCCATTGACTTATCACTGCTAATAATAGAAAGACCACTTTAAAAAATTGATATTAAAATTATCATATTTTTGTAGGTTGCTAAATATCAAGACTCCCACATATTATATAATCCAACCATTTTTAATTCTCAGCCCACGGCAGGTATAAGCAATAAATTATTTTTTCATTTCTAAAACCGACAGTTTTTTCGTGTATTCTTGGTTTTTAGGTGTGGTTAGGTAAGGTTATATCTATTAGGTTGGCACTGCAGGATTAGGGCACCACAGGTTTAGGCCCTGCAGGAGTTATGCATTTAGAAATAACTGCACCCCCCTTTCTTATTTTTAAAATTATTTTTTACATCAAGGGGGTGGTTTTACTTGCTCGTCAGGCATATTGTTCTTAAGAAAAGCTATTCGACAAATATCAAAAGCGCTTATTATGTAATGCAATATAATCAAACTTGGGGCTACGCCCCTAGAAGCCTCTAGGGGCACTGGTAGGAGGGGGAAAAGTCGATCTCATCCCATTTTAAATTTGAGTTTCAAAGAGTTAAAAAAAATATTCACGGGGGTGAAGACACACTCCCAAAAAATAGTTTAAAACCTTCCCAGGACCTATAAGAAGCTTTACAGTAAAGGAGAACTATATCGGTTCACCGGTTAGCGAGATCCTTCATGACAGACAAAAAACGCTTACTACTTTATATAATAGGATAAATTTGAATACCTTTTTGATACTTTTATACAAGAATGATTTGTCCATAAGGAGCGCAACAACAACAACAAGCTTATGACAGTACGAATTAAATTTGAATGATCAAAATCAGTCAATAAACAGCGATAACATCTTTTAGCGGATTAATCGTAGGACTGGCCTTATTTTTAAGAAGCAATTGTAATCCTTAGTTGTCATTTATTCAATTTTAGGCGTTAAATTCTATAGCGATGGCCGACAAAAACGCCATATTAAAGACTTGCATCAAGAGCATTCGCAGCAAATATTAACCGCCGAGAAACGGCGGAGAAAACGTGAGGCCGATGAGGTTAACGGAGACAATGCTGCCAACACACAGCCACGGGAGGGCAGACAAGCTCCGGAACCAAGACATGAGAAGGATAACGTTGTGAGAGCCAGGTATTATCTTGCAATCTCTCCTGGTCAGGTTTTAAGGCTACTTTGTTATAAAGGGCAGCCCAAGGAGGGGAGGGGGTATGTGAGTATTCTCAACCATAACATCACATAACCATGAGAAACATCTAATGAAAAAAAATAGATAAAATATCTAAAAATGTCAGTTTACATTCATCCACTTGTTTCATCAATACTTATGGGTGTTGATAACCTTGTTTTTATGGAAATTGCATTTACGTCACAATAACATTAGAATATCTATATAGGCAAGGACGAGGGTGGTGTGATGATAGTCATGGTTTATTCTGTCTTCTCTTCAATGTATTGAAAGGAGACGAGCAAGGTATGCAGAAATTTTAGTAGTGAGTCTATGTTTCAAGTCTTTCACGTCGATTTGATAGTTTTTCTTAAAACATGTTAAAAATATTATTTCACCTATAAAAAAAGAAGATGATTAAAGTCCCTCCACAGATTATGACGTCATACGATAGAACAGCCAATGAAAGGCCAGTATACACTGTAATTGACCAATGGTAAAATTTATATTGGCCTCTTGTTGGCTATTCTATCGTATGACGTCATAATCTGTGGAGGGACTTTCATCATCTTCCAATGAAATGTTAGCGTTTTTTTCTGATTTGCACAAAGTATTTGACCCTTACCTTTTTTAATGTTTTAGATAAAGCTGATGATAGAATTGGCATAGATTCAGATGCAAAGGACGGTGTCAGGTAAATATTAATTTTATAAAGAAGCTTCTCTTTAATTGGTTTTAGTCACCGTCAACCAATTACAAACTGTCTGCTTTTGTAATGTAATTAATAAATTCTAAATTCCTGAAATAATAGCCGGTATTATAAGAAATAGGACAATGGACGAAAAAGTGTTGTACCTCCAATTATGATTAACATAACTGTTTTGTGCGATCCAATCAAGATTTAATTTAAGTCGTCAAAAGTTTTTAAGCTTACCAGTTGAAGCACCTGTTTATATAACTTTGAGAACAAGTAGTTTTTATAAATCAATGTCCTCTCCCTCTTTGGAATTAAGCAAAACAATGTATAAAAATGTTAGGAGAAGAGTGAAATTAAGACCTCATGTGTTTATATTTTCAGTCTGATCAACTCTATTGATGAACCTATGACACCGTGTCCATCAGCTGTAGAATATGTTACCCCTGTCTTTGCTAAAAATTATCAGGTATATTTTACTTCCTCCAGGGAAAAACCTTTTTTTAAAGAACTGGTGAAGATCTAACAAAAATATGTCCAGTTTATTGTCGAATCTAAAGTGCTCAAGTAATGGATTTATTATTACTTGGATCTTACACCATATTATCATGTACTTTAATAAAGTGAAACTTGTAGCAGGGTAAAATAACAATCCCACCCCATCCCCTCCACTCATACTGGATGAACGAACTGACCAATAAATGACATTTTTCAGCTGCCATAATATCCACCTATATTCTTTATCACTTGCTCCACTAAAAAATAGTAAATGATTCTTTAAATACATTCTTTTTAATAAATCAATAATCTTAAATTAAATCAATAAATCAACGTTTCTTTTATTTAGGGAGTTTGGAGGTATGTGGTACAGATTCCGTATGAAGGATATTTTACACAAACTGTAGAAGTTGTAAAATGCTTGAGCACAAAGGTAAATTATTTAGAAGCTTTGCTTTACGATCAATAATGTTCTTTCATATCCGCCTGTCTTGTTATATTTTTAGTAGCGAAGCTACTGATAGCTAAGTTTGTCTGTCCGTCCAACAGTCGGCTATTACTATTACTATTACTGTGCTATTAAACCAAGTATTTGTGTGTGGATTTCTTTTACTAATTCGCATCAAGTATACAACTAATTTTTGTTTGCCGGTTTGCAGTTAAATAGTATATGCTCTGAAAGATATTGAAATTCAAAAAGGAAAATGTTATTTCTTCAGCTGTTATCAGAGATAGATGTCTAAATTATTATTTGGCCACAACTTGGTCAAAAATGCTCACAAATCAGACCTTTTTCGACCGAAGATGCTCAAATGGTTCCTTTACAAGCCCAATCAATCAGTTTTAAGATATCTTTATATTTCAAGAAAAATTGATGAAAATACTAAAAAACGGCAAATTTGGGTGTTACCTTTTATATGCACAGATACCATAAAATCAACAGAAAAAATTCTTACTTTTACTTTTCTGTCATTTTTAAAGTTTAATTCTGTTAAATTGGCTATTCATGAAGGGATTTATGCATTGATTATACTGAAACATAATATTGGACAAAAATTAATGTATTTCAAAGAAAGAAATTTTGGAAAATAAGAAATTCGACCTCTATCACTTCAGAGGACAGCTGCCAACCTCCAGTTGACAGGATGTAGTTAAATACTTGTTAGCAATAATAATTAGCCCAAAAAGTAAAAAAAAAATTTTTTAATATGGTAAAAAAATGATAATCTAAATCTTAATTTTGGGGATGATGATCTTAAAGACGCTCTTGCTGTTGGTGATGATGACCCAGATGGTATCCAAATACATGAGCATTATGACAACTTATCTATGAAACTATGGTCCGATTTTTGTATTTGTAGCATTCTCCAATCAAGAGAAATCCCAAAACATACAATCATGGTTTTTAAATTCTCATATTCATAAGGTAAATATAGTAGTTTTTAAAAGATGGTTATATTTCTTGTTACAACTTTTAATTGGAGGCTGCTACAAATACAAAAATTGGACCATAGTTCAATAGATGAGTTGTCATAATGCTCATGTACTTGGATACGATCTGGGTCATCATCACCACCAGTAAGAGCGTCCTTCAGATCATCATCTCCAAAATTATGATTTAGATTATCATTTTTTTACCATATTAAAAAACTTTTTGTTTTACTTTTTGGGCTAATTATTATTGCTAACAAGTATTAAACTATATCCTGTCAACTGGAGGATGGCAGCTGTCCTCTGAAGTGATAGAGGTTGAATTTCTTATTTTTAAAATTTTCTTTCTTTGAAATACATTAATTTCTGCCCAATATTATGTTTCAGTATATTTCAATGCATAAATCCCTTCAAGAATAGCCAATTTAACAGAATTAAACTTTAAAAATGACAGAAAAGTAAAAGTAAGAATTTTTTCTGTTGATTTTATGGTATCTGTGCATATAAAAGGTAACACCCAAATTTGCCGTTTTTTAGTATTTTCATCAATTTTTCTTGAAATATAAAGATATCTTAAAACTGATTGATTGGGCTTGTAAAGGAACCATTTGAGTATCTTTGGTCGAAAAAGGTCTGATTTGTGAGCATTTTTGACCAAGTTGTGGCCAAATAATAATAAAACATAAAATAAAGTAACACACTTTATGTTAATTGTAGCACAACCCAATTTGGAAATTTCATTGGAAAGGGGGGGGGGTATCCTTGCCTTGACCCATATAAATATTATAGAAATTTCCTTTTCAAGCAACTGTTTAATGGATCGTATGTAGCAATGCAGACCAACATAGGGACAATCATATTCCTATAATTGTCTGTTCTTTTACTTATTGAGAAAAACTTATATTTTAGTGTGAGTTTTTGGAGGGAAGTTGTTTAGCCTCTCCCAGATGGGTCAGTCTACTAGTGGCAGAAATATATTATCCTGATGCTTATTTTCCCAGGTATACACACTCGTCAAGTTTAAGCTTCACTGAAAAGAATAAACGAATGAAAATTTCAAGGGTTGAGTGGGTCTAATAAAATCCACAATGTCAAACATACCAAAATAAAGTTTGATTATTTAAAAGTAAAATTATATAAAAACTGAAATAAAAATATCATAGACAAACTTTTAACAAACAGGAAGGGAAAGAACATTGGGCCATTAATTAATTTACTTTAATGACTTCGATTCTTTGAATTTATTTCACAAATAAGAATTAGATGGAAAGAATATTTTTTTTTTAATTTTAGAATGTTTTAAACCTATTTTTAATAGAATACACTATTTTAAGATATAAAGCTATATTTAAATTTTAGCATTTTTTTTCTATCCAAAGTTTTATATTTTGTAGTGAGGACCAGCCAATATCTGGGAGACAGGCAGTGGAGGGAAGTTTACCCGGGGGTGGCTACCCCTCCAACTATCTCCAGAAGAGAAGCAGCCAGTCAAACATCAGCTGTGACGGTCATGATGAACTTGGCTGCTTCCAAGTCAGGTACTAAACAGCTGTAACAAACAACTGAATTAATTCGAAAAAATTGTTATTTTGAGCTGATTTTTGCGTAATTTCGGGGTGCATTTTCTCGTAGTAAAGACGACCTTTTATCTGCCTCCTAAATATCATTTTAGATTTAATTCGTTTATTGGCTATACCTTATTCCTGGGTACAAAATTGAATTAAATAAGTTTTGAGTAAGTAAGTAACAAATTAAAAGTAGTTGACTGTTCTGCAGTCTGTCTGAAGGACCTCTAAAACATTGGTGTCTTTGGCTTAAGTTAAAGAATGTCTTTCAATTATGTGAGGAAGGGAGAAATTTAAGTTACAGTAATATATTTACTTATCTGCATACCAGGGAAGCGCTGAAGAGTGTCATGTGTGACGTCATAATGATAAGTCTAAATCCATCTCTTTTTTAGGGGTTTCCTTTCCACTCCTCCTCTCATTCCTCCTTTTTAGACGTATTTTCATGACGTCACACATGACACTTTCCAGCGCTTTTATTCTAGGTTGTATTATGACTGGTTCCTGATACCTGGATCCTGCAAATGCTGGAAGAATGATTTCTTTGCTCAGTACACAAGAAAATAATTCAAAATTTTCTTACTGAACACCCTATAATTAAATTCAGAAAAGTTTATTTAATAGAGTAATTTCTATTATTAATAAATTTGCTTGTTATAAATGGTGATTGTTTACACTTCACGGCAATTGAACTGAAAATCTTCAACCCCTTGAAAACTCTAAAACTGGTAGCTAAAAACTGTTTTAAAATTTGCATAGAAAGGGAGAATGTAGAACTATGTAATGAATAGTTATTTCTTTCATCGTATTATAAGCCGCTTTCCGCGGATATAGAATGTACAATTATAATACGATGGTAGACATAGTTTTTTCGTATGGATGAGAACCGGTGCCTATCCACTGGATTCGAATGAATACGAGAAATTGATATATATTTATTTGTATCAATTTTAGTTTACTATTTCATTGTATTATTTGTTATCCTTTAAAAAAATCATAAATTTTTAACACATATCATTACACTTTATTTTGTTTTATATATTGCTTTAAAAAAACCTGCAATATGTTTTTTTTGCAAAGGAGAATTTTATCCAAAAGTAGTGCAGCTACAAAAGATAACATTTTTATACAGGAAATAAACAGTAGATTGTTATACTGCAATCCAAGTTTTTAATTGCTTTTTATGAGGGGAAGGAGGTATATGACATTTTCAAATAGTTCTTCTTGATTTGTTAAAAATAAAAGCTTTCAATCAGAGATTTTCTATTTGAAGGGGGGGGGGGGGCGGGGAGGATATCCAACTTAGGTTTTATTTAATGTTGGGAGGTATAGATAGAATTTTTTTTATGGGAATATTGCCCTAATTGCAACACCTCTAACCCCTACGCAACCTTTGACTCGAATTTGAGAGTATCTGCGCTGAAAATAATCAATCTAAAACAAATAAAGAAAAAGTTGAATAGTAAAAAGTACATTACATATGTTTTCTGGCCTAATCCTCCCCCCCACCTAGTATGTGACCCCCGGGGGGTTTATGGGGGTATGGTGGGGGCATGGTTGGATGAATATATAACTTAGTCAATGGAACAGATTCATTTCATGAAGTAATTTTAAAGAGAAGACATTAAATTCTTACCAATTAAGTTTTAAATATATATTAATTCAAGATAAATTGCACAAGTTTAATACTTTTTTTTCATTTAATTTTATCATTTTATCAAGTAATTGTAAAAATAAGCAGTTTACTATATATGTATTATGTATATTAGCTGGATAGGTATGTAAATTTACAATTTTCTGTTGGAGTAGATTTGTATACCTATATTCTATGATTTGCATTTTGTTTTCCCTTCATATTAACATATAAATTAATTTACTAATTATTTATTTTAAATGCTACTCTTATAAATTACTCTGTGCTTAATTTTTATTTCATTTCATTTTCATTTAATGTCACATAATATAAAATTTCAATTGTATTTATGATTTCTAAATTTACATACATATTTTTAAAAGACGGACTTAGTCTCAAATATAAATACATTTTAGCCTGTATTTAGCGGCCAAACGGCTGAACAAACTTATTACATATGTATATCGTTCAAAACCAGCATTGGAATGCCTACAAATAATCTGGAATAGCGTTAGGCTATTTTGGACTATTTTTAGAACGTACAATACCAATTATAATGTCTGTTGTTTGTTCAGCCGTTTTGCCGCTTGCAGCTACAAACTTTATGGAGAAAAAACTTATTCATAATCATTTACCTCTAAAACTAAGTGTAACAGGGAATAAATATTATGACACCTTCTTTTTTAATTTTTACTTTTAATAGATTGAATGGTTTATAGTTTTCAATAAAAAATAAAAAAATTTTTTTAGTTACCAACCTTCTTTCAAGAAAATCCATAGAATGTTGCCCTCAGATACAAACATGCAATTTATGATTTAAAAAGGTTGTCATTCGTCCTTGATTATATTAAGAGAGAGGTAGGTTTCTGGTAGAATCCGTAAAGGTGTGTGTTTTAAGGCTTAAAAATAGTAGTAGAACGATAATATTCACTAAATATGTGTATTTCTTATTGAAAAGAACTATAGACAACATTTGGGTATAGTCCTTTTCACGACATCCCTCCATAAGGAGCGATTTTTCTTATTTTTAAAATGGCTTTTTATAGGTTATTTTAGGTTAGGTTAGGTTATATTGTGTTAGGTGATTGCCCCACAGGGTTAGGTAATTGGCCCCGCAGGGTTAGAGCCCCCCGCAGGGGCTAGAAATAGGAGAAACGCTACTGTGAAAAATACGAAGAATCGCTCCTTATGGAGGGATGTCGTGAAAAGGACTATACCCCAACATTTTTTTTTAAAGTTCACATAAATTTTTATCGTTCTACTACTGTTTTTTACTTATAACACATAACCTTTACGGATTTTACCAGAAACCTACCCCTCTCTTTATGTTTATTTGTTATTTCTAGTAGAATTGTTAGAATCAAAATATTGTATTGTTATTTGTTTTGTTAATTCTTTGTTTAATAAATGATAAAAATAAGTTTTAATGTTACTAACTGGTAATTGTCCCCATAGCTTTTAGAAGATTTTTCGGGAATAGTCCCTTTCGTAACATCTCCCCATAAGGGGCGATTCGTCGTATTTTTAAAATGTTTTTATTATAGGTTATTTTAGGTTAGGTTAGGTTAGGTTACATTGGGTTAGGTGATTGCCCCACAGGGTTAGGTAAATGACCTCGCAGGGTTAGAGCCCCCCCCCGCAGTGGCTAAAAATAGGAGAAAAGCTACTGTGAAAAATACGAAGAATCGCCCCATAAGGTGCGATGTTACTGTTACGAATGTTTTTTTTTGTAAAGATTATTTTGGTTAATAAGCATCTACCCTCTAATTCTCTTGGTCCATCAGTCTGTAAATAAAACTTATGTAAATATTCATATGATCACTATACAATTTATTATATCTGTATGTTATGATATCTTTTTCCTTCCATCTTCTTCGCTATTTATGCATGTTGTTAACTTGTACAGTTAATTTAATTTACAGCTAGCAAGAGCAAATATAAAAACTAATGAACAAGGATGAAGATGGTTAAAATTAGCGTACCTAAAATTAGGATACACAAACAATTGTCAAACCAGTGCAAAATTAAACTATTTAAACTGTTGACGTTCTGTCGATATGCGATTTTAAGGTTTTATGGATAATAAATGTTGTACCCAGCGTTGTGGAGCCGAAGCCAGGAGCCGCCATATTTTGCTGGAGCCGGAGCTAAAGCCGTTTTTTTTCGTTCAAAATCGGCTCCGGCTCCGGGTTAGCTAAAAAAAGAGATTTTTTACTAATTATAATTTAGTAACTCTGTTGTGTCGTGTGTAAATGCTTCTTTAAGTTCTTCAAGTCCATTTTTATCAAAAATTGAACTTTTAAAACCATCGAAAGTCAAAAATAGACTTGGCAAAAAAATATATCGAGTTCTTAAGCCGGAGCCGCACCAAAATCAAACGGCTCCGCAACACTGGTTTTACCGAATGTTTAATTCATTCCTTTATTATGAGTATGACGCTTCAGGAATTGGTCTTGTGTATTGAATCTGAAGGGATAACGCATTGGACGATAATTAAGATTACACTTTCTGTAGAGTAAAAGTATATATCAGTGAAAAAGTTTGGGTACTTCTGGTATTGAAACTTTGGGTTAGTATACTGTCAAATTTCCCCTCTCCTGTCTCTAAATTAAAAAGCATATTCTACATTAAAGAGATACTACGCTGCTAAAAAAGATAACAGTAAGAAATGGACAAGTCAGTAATAAAAAGATGCTTTTTAAGAAACAAATAATGTTCTTGTTATTTGTGCTATGTGTGAATATAAACGGTAATGATACTTTTTTATGAGTTCATCTTATACTCTATTTCAGGGGTGTTTCTATCTAAGCCCTCTTTTGTAGAATCAATTGAAGAGAAAAATTATTACGATGTGAATATAAACGATAATGATACTTTTTTATGAGTTCATCTTATACTCTATTTCAGGGGTGTTTCTATCTAAGCCCTCTTTTGTAGAATCAATTGAAGAGAAAAATTATTACGAGAAGATTTGAGCTAGCCTGTAAAAATCATTATTCTCCATCAAGAAAGCCTAAAATGTCACGTGTGACGTCATAAACATAAATCTAAAAAGGAAGAATAAGAGGAGAAGTGGGAAAGGAAACCCCCAAAAAGAGATAAATTTTTATTACGTCACACGTGACATTTTAGGCTTTCTCTGCTTCATCATTACATACGGTATTTTGGGTAATTTTTGCTTAAGTTGCTATGTTTTCATAATTATGTTACATCACAAGAGAATCAAGTTACAGTATCTTGCTTAGACAGAAATAACAAAAACGTAGAAAAGTTTCGCTTTACAAAAATTCGAATTATTGCTTTATGGTTGGCTCTTAATAAAGTTGTCTTACTATGGTATTATACTGGAGAAATTGGTAGAATTTTTGTCTATCTTCATGTCAAAAACTTTTAGATTCTCCTTTTTTTTGGATCCTTAATCTTTTTTTAAGGGGGAAAAGAATTTTAAAATTAATATCTAAAAAGTAAATTCTTATCCAGTATAACTTCGTAATATCTGTTGGATTATAACTGGTTCTGGTAAATAATGAAAAATCATGTATTACAGATAATTTTCCATGAAAATTAATAAAAAAATCATAATAGCAATAAACAGTTTTGTTGGCCCTGAGGGTCCGTGTTCTCATTATTCTTATATTTTTTTCTTTTACCATCTGCGAAAAGTTGTCTATAATACGTTGCGATAAATAACTATCATAGGCATAAGTGGAACGGTTGAAGATTACACAGACGACATTTTATATGGAAGTTTTCCTGAAGATTTTATCTGGGGCGCTGCAACGGCTGCTTATCAGGTTAGGAAAGTTGTCTGGTGGGCGGGTTGTGGAAATATCCCCCATGTATAGTTAAAAGCATTTACTAGACCTATAAGAAGCTCCAATGTAAAGGAGAAACATATCAGTTCAGAGGTTGGCGTTTTCTTTCGCTACAACACACGCACACAAAGACTATGATCCTATTACATTAATTTTTTTCATGTGTGGATTTGCAATGTTAGATAACATTTATTTTATTTTTAGATAGAGGGAGGATGGAACGCTGATGGTAAAGGAGAGAATATTTGGGACGTTTTTACCAGGTAAAATTTATTCCAGCAACAGAGCATCATAAAATTGACTAATTTAAATATGGCATAAAAATGTTTGCGTACTTTAGACTGGCAGTATCCAAACTTTTTAACTCAAATTCTTATGAAAATTTACATAAAAACGACCTATTTTTAGAATTCTATTAGAAGCACTTCCGGACAAGATAAAGATATTTGAATTATTCGAATGTCGTCATCCATGTACTTATTTTGTATAACAGGAAAGATGGAACTATTATTGATGGATCCTCTGGTGAAATTGCATGTGATAGTTACAACAAATATAAGGTAAACCGTATGGGTATATGTATTTCTTAACCCTTAATGGAGAGGGGGGGGGGTAATGTTCAATACCTTCCCCCTTTCCCGGATTTGTTTTCTCTATCTCTTTGTTTAAAAAAATGAAAGGCTATAAATTGAGTATTAAGTGACATGTGAAATTTTATTTTTTGAATACCACCTGGCGGGCACAAGATGCCAGGTCACCTGGCAGAGTCATCCATGTAATCAGAAACGTTTTTTGAATGCAATAACGCATTTAAAATATTTGTAGGAAGATGTTGCTCTACTAGTTAAGTTGAATGTAACAGCTTACAGGTATATCCAGTAAAATCTACTACATGATTAGTAACTTTCTTACAAGAAAAATGTATCAATCAGTTACAGGAATGGCACGAAATCATCTGACATCATTTAACAATGATGACAACATCTATAAAAGAAGCTAGGCTCTATAATCAGAAGAAAATAAACAATAACTCTTGTATTGTGCCAGAACTTAATAAGCAAAACATTAATTAGTAAGTCTAAACAAATGTTGCAAAATTGAATAAATACAGAATACAGCAAAAGGAAATACTTTATTTTTAAGGATTTGATTATAGAAAAGCTTCGCTTGAAAAAAAGGAGTTGATAACACATTCTTATACAATATTTATACAATATATATTTTTACAGGAATCTATTTCAAAATCCATAGGCCTATTCTAACTTAGCTATATTAACAATCAGAGCTATCCGTTATGCTGAACAGACAGACAGACATGTCATAATTATAGGTTTTCAATATCTTGGTCAAGAATTCTGCCAAATGGGTTTGGAGAAATTAATCCACTTGGAATACAGTATTATAAAAATCTTATAAGGTTGGATTTTAGATTTTACCTGGAATGGGGGGTAAAGCTTTAAAGGTATCCATATCTTTATTATAAGTAGAAACTACCGTCAGGTGGATTGGTCAAGTATTACTTAGTGAAACACTGTCTTATTATTTTTTTGCCCCCTCAAATGGGTAAACAGAAAATAATAAGAAAAAATTAACGCTTTAGTTTTTTTAGTTACTTATTCATAAATACTCAGTGGTAAAAAGATTGTATATTATGCTTAAGATAAAATAACTAATGTTAAACTTTTAAAAAATCACCATTTAAAATTATATTTAAGTGAGGTAAAGTCAAGTAACATAGAACCAGTAGTGACTTTATACCATTGGGATTTGCCCCAGCCTCTTGAAGACTTAGGTATGTATACAATACTGTTTAATTTTTAATTGGTATCATAATGTTTTAAATCCTTTCAACTTTAAACAGTATTCAGAGTTTCCCAGACTTTCATAAATATAAAGGAATAAGTAATGCTTAATAACCTCAAATAGTAAATACTAAAATATGCTTTTATTGATATCAATAATCAATTGCAATAACATATTTAGTTATAGACAACTTATCAAAGCAAAATGACATCGATATTTAATAAAAATGAGTCCAAGGAACATGCTACCGTGAATTGTACCTGATTCAAATTGTTAAAATTCTATTCTGAAATTACTAATTATTGTTCTTGTTTATTGATGAATTTCTAGGTGGTTGGTTGAATCCTGATATTATAACATATTTCAAGGATTATAGTAGGTATAACTTACAATTACTTAATACTGAAAACAACTTTCCGCGGATATTAAATGTACAATTATAAGATTAAAACCAGTTTTTTTAGCCCCGATATGCCAAAGTCACGGGCTAAAAAAACTGGTTTTAATCTTGTGATTGTACATTTTTATACTTATATACTATAATAAGATGCTACACATGATTTTTTCGTATGGATGAGAACCGGTTCTAATCCACCGGATATTTATTGGTGTCGAATGAATATTTATAAGAAAAAGTAATTTATTTGTTTTTTTTTAGTATCGGGATTCTTAATGTCAATATAGTGATGGTAGGTCTGAACATAGTGAGCCTTAACGCGACATGTCACGTCAAGGCTCACTATGTTCAACGTCTGTCTTTCCCTTTGCATGTCTTTTTTTCTCCTTTTTTTAAATTCTCTTTTTCCTCAAGGTTAAATTACATCGATTCTGTTGAGGGAATGCCTTGGCCCACACTCACAGGCGCAACTCATTGTCATGCAAAGTTAGGACTTGTCCTTCAAAGGTCATGCAATTAAATGGTTGGCGTTACTTAATCTAATATCCACCAGTAGCCGTTAGAGTATTTCATTTCATTACAAGCAGATGATGACCTTGGGTTCTCTAGGTGACCACTTGAAATCGAAGGAGAATCCCTCCGCAATTAGGTAATAATAATAATATTAAATCACAGGATTATTTTTACTGAATTTGGAGACGATGTGAACAAGTTTATTACTTTGAATGAGCCTCGTCAAACATCTGTTAAAGGTATTATTGTTATCAGCGATCTAAAGGGATAAAACAATAAATGGCCAATAAATCAATATACATTCCAAATGATAATACACAAAATTACCCATTCTGGAGATTAAATTATTGGTTGAAACGTGTAAACACTCAACTTATTTAACCAACCAATCAAAATTCACCCTATAATTGTTAAGCCAACGAATAAGAAAACTTTATTATAATACTTTAGTGGCTAGTGTAATAAACAGCCCATTGACCCCTCTCTCTCTCTGGATTGTTATTGCTACACAGTATGCCAATTTAAAACATCACAGCAGTAGAGACAAACCTACAGACTGAATATTTTATAGAGTAGATTCAATGAGAAAAATCTTCACGAAAAGCAGAAGATAAAAACACATTTCCTCTACAGAAATTTTTGGCCATTAGAGCATAACACACCTTCAAAGCAAGATATTGAATAGGTCATCAAAATCTTGGCATAAGTCTTCAGCTGTCTGTATCTAATAGCAGCCAAGTAATGCAGATTCCCTTAAGGATGGAGACTAAAATGATTTGCAGAGTTACTGTACTGCTAATAACCCTAAGGTTTCTAGTAGCTGTCCTACTAGAAAAGTAATAGTAAAAATTATTCATTTATTACACATGACATTTACAGAATTTTTTTATAATATTCCAAAGTAAACTAAATTGAATATTTTGTTTTGTTTTTATTAATCCCCTCTTCCCTGACTAATTGTAGGCTATGGGACTGGTGAATTTGCACCGGGAGTTCAGGGAATTGGCGATAAATCTTATATTTCTGCACATAATCAGGTTAATACGTCCACAGGAGTTTTTTTTCGGGGTAGAAACACATTTTTAAGTTTTACCACACAAAGCGCATTCTATACAGCTTAGTATCTCTCACACAAACTGTCTATAGTGCATTATAACACTTGATTTTTCTTAAATACAATAGTTATTTACAGAATTTTAAGATTTTCATATTTTGTAGTTACGTTACTTATTTTTTAGATTCTTGCACATGCGAAAGTATATCATTTATATCAGGTAAAAGTTTATCTTTTTTCAAAATAGAAACCTTGATAAATAGGCAATGGAATTATCTAATTATCTTCAAACTAAAATGGTACGGGTAAAGACTAAATTAAGTACAAAACAATTAACATCCAAGCAATCAAATAGCTAAAAATAAACAAATTTATTCATTTTTCTTTTTTTCTTTTTTTACATCTTGTATTAAACATTATTTCTTTTAATCTTAAATTTCTTAGTAAAATTTAAATTAATTTTTGATTGTGAAAAGTTAACATTTTTAGAATGAATTTAAAGAATCCCAGGGTGGCCAGGTTGGAATATCATTGAATATTCACTGGGCAGAACCTGCTACAGACACCACAGAAGATATTTTGGCTGCTGAAAGGTATCCTTAAAATAAAGTAACAGGATGTCTATTTGTATGTCTGTTTGTACTGAGGAATCTCGCTAACCGCTGAACCGATGTGCATCGCCTTTACAGGGTAGCTTATCATACGTCCTGGGAAGATTTATAACTATTTTTTGGGGAGGTACTTCCACCCTTCCAAGATAATTCGACCCTGTTTTATTTACTTTTTCTTTTTGGAATAAAATGAAAAATTAAAGTCTTCCCTCTTCCCTCAAGTTTTCTATTTAGATACATGCAGTTCTATTTTGGGTGGTTTGGAACTCCAATTCTTCTAACAGGTAAGGGATTTTTTTTATGAAAAAGTGGCATTTTTTAGAACAAAACAACTTTTGAAACTTTTATTTAATTTTAATTGATTCGATTGGTTCATAAAGTCCAAACTTTCATCCACTAATTGTAATCTACAGAAGAGGTAATTTGATGTATCATTAGGGATGTACATTTTGCATAAAATAATCGATCATTGTTTTATCTCTTTAATTGACTGTGTGATCATTTCAGTGTTCATAGAAATGGTATTTGTTTAAACACTCTAAATATATGCCATTTGAGTTGGAAATAATAACACAGCCAAGTCGCTACATAATAGCAGAAAGAAAGTTGCTAGAAGACGGAAAAGGTCCCAAATTGTTGATCCAGGTAGTAGTCTGGATTATATACTTTATATTTATTTAGGAGACTATCCTGAAATTATGCGATCATTAGTGGATGATAAAAGTAGTCAGCAAGGGTTTCTCACTTCTAGATTACCATCTTTCACTCCTCAGGTAAGGAAATGAATATAGTAGATCTAGATACCAAATCAGTAAATTTGACCAATAAGAACACAGTTTAGAACATAGGCTATGTTATTGGTTAAAACTTGTACCCATTTTGATACAAAAGGGAAGATTTTTTTTTCATTTCATCGCTATATAATAAGTAAATTGTTAAAAGTCTTTCATGAAATTATATTAACCAAAAGTATCTCCCTCGTAATACTGAAAATTAAATATTTGTTTTGTATCTGAAAGCCCATCTAGGATAATAAATCTTTTAGTAAGGCATTTTAAAAGATCTGAGACATTTTTTTTATAACAGGTATTGATTTTTATTCTCTTGAAGCCAACTATTTTTTTCCATGTATTTAAATTCATCCACCATACATATACAATAATTAAACAATTAAAATTTAATTTGTAATGTTTCTATTTAGGAGAGTTTACTTGTAAAAGGCTCAACAGATTTTCTGGGAATAAACTTTTATACAACAGATAAAGGTAATGAATTAATATAATATAAAATGGAGCATTTAATTTGAGCGTTTTTTCCAGTTAGGTAAAGAGTTCAAGTTTTGACCGAAACTACATAACATCATCATTTCAATTATTTATATGTTAATGATATGAGAATTGGTTAATATCAGGGTGGAATGGGAAATTGGGCTGTTTATTAATCTAGTCCCCAAAGTGGTAGATGAACAATCATAGTAAATTATAGAATAACTTCGCTACTTATAAAAACTAAATGACAAGAAAAATTAAAGAAGGTAATTGAGGCTAATTGATGGCCATTTAAGAGACTATTTTTTGTGTCAATGCATAATTGGATAATATATCATGATTTTTATTTTAACTATTCAAAAGTACGAAGTTATATTTTTAAATTAATCTTTAAAATAATATTTCTTTATTATAATGGAAAGGAAATTATTTTACTTTTGTTTACATTGAGAAAAACTTTAATGTCAGCTCTAACTTAAAGGAAGCCTGAAAGTAATACACTGCTTTAACATCTACCACAAGTAGACCTAATATCCCAAATTTGAAGCCTTTAACTTCAATAACAAAAAGTTCAATGACATTTTAATAAGAAGAAAATTTGAAAGTTTTTTATCACTTATATTAGAAATTTCAATATTGCATCACGTCAGATTGAAGCAAAATTATGAGCTTATTTTGGACACAAAGTAACTGATTACATTTTTGCAATAAAAACACCCCTGTTAATAATCAAAATCACAAAAAAAAATAATTTTTGTTTGTTTAGTATCCAACTTGGACGAAGGAGTTGATGAGATTTCTTACTTTGCTGATGACAACAACATCCAATTTCAAGTAAGATTGTTATCAGAGTTAACCTACATTTAGGCTCCTTACAATTGTTAAAAGCAAAGCTTTTCTATAATTAGCGTCAGTCCTTATGTCCGTACGTCTGGAAAGGATAGCTTTTTTCCCTTAATTTAGGCAAATTAGAATAGTTCTAACGATTTCAAACTTTGGATGGTGATTCCTGTAGTAGTTAGGTACAATTAAGAAAGCAACTCTATAATCGTTCCCAGAATGTCCGTATGTCCATTTTCAGCATGTTAATTTTAATTTTTTTAACAACAATTTTATGTAATATAAAAATCCGATTGATCTGATTTTCGGAATACTGATTCCTAGGAAAACAAAGCTAATGTTATAAGCGAAGCATCTCTATAATCAAGTACTAAACATGAAAGTATATCCTTCAACATTTTCCTGTATTTAAGCAGTTTTTCAACAAATTTACTTACAATTTTGTTTCAAACGTTATTCATATTCTGATTATTCAGTTCTGACACTATACAAGTGTTCATGTTTGTTTGTCAGTGTATTCTTTATGTCACATATTCTTATCATTTTAATACTTTTAAATCTAATTAACATACATTGTAACATTATTACAATTTGTGTATTTTGATCCGAGGATGAAGACTGGTATAATTCTGGCTCTTCGTGGCTGAAGGTAGCTTTTTTTCTGTAATTGAGTAATAGTTATTTATAGCATCGTATTATAAACAGCATTCCGGGGATATTAAGCTGATGATTTTCAATTTTAATATACGCGAAAATATCTGTAATATGGTGCTATACAAGATTTTTTAGTATGGTTGAGAACCGGATCTTATCCAGCAGATATTAATTGGTTTCGAACCCATACCGAAAAGATAAATATATAAATTAAAAGTAGTATTCGTTTAGATAAAACTATAATGCTTAAATAAGAGAAGAGGGTTATTAAATAGTTATAGGAATAAGGTATAACCAACAAGCGAAATAAATCTTAATCTTAATAATCTTGGGGGGGGGGGGGGGGGAGATCGAAAAGCCGTCAACTTTACTATATGTTGCTCCTCAAAGACAGCTGAAATTATGCATAGGTTTCGTGATTTTTATCTAATTAATTTGGTAAAAGCTGAAAAGTAGTGGACGAGAAGATTTTGAAGGATAAGACAATGGAAGATAAATCAATGGACATTTCCGAATCTCAATAAGATATAAACCTTACAACTGATGATAAATAATTAACTTTTAGATTACACCTTGGGGTTTGAGAAACACCTTAAATTGGCTGAACCAGGTAAGAAAAAAGCAACAAAATATAATACAGAAGAAAAGTTCATTGGACATTGAGCCAAATATGTCTAAATAAATAAATGCAGCCGATTAATTAATTGTTATTTCTATTGACCCTTGCCCTTGTTGATATCCTTGTTAGTAGTAGCAAATGTGCTCTATAATTCACTTTGTCTGTTTGACCGTCCGTCAGTCTGTAATGCGATTATTCCGACTGCAATTCAATTTTGACTGCAGACTTCTTGTAGGATGCCCTTTACCAAAGAGCATCCAGCATAAAAATTATTTGTCTGTCAGTCTGTTAGTCGTGCTTTAACATATAGTTTTGAATTTTCTACTGTTTAATAATCAATTATTCTCTCTCTATTTAATTTTCATGTTTTATAACACTCAATATCTCCCTCTAAAACTCTTTGATGCTTCGCTACATATGGATATTGTCATCCTTTTATATACTTTTATACTTTTTCTTAGAATTATCCTGGTTATGATATATACATCACTGAAAATGGTGTCAGGTAAAATGTTTATTATCAACGTATATGTATATGTTACAATCCTATTACATAAAGTAGTGAGGTTTTTTGTCTGTAGCTTAAGATCGCAATAACTACTGAAATGATTGAGTTCTCTACTTTAGACTTTACATAGCTTCTATGCTTGTTTTAGGCTTTCAGATTCCAGTATTGGGATGGTTTTAAGCTATTTCTCTAACTCTTTGTCCCTTCGTATAGAATGGCCCTAAATAGTAGGGGCGTAGCCGCTAGTTTATTTACATTTACTATCATTAAAACCTATTTGAGGAAGTATACACCTTAAAATGAAAAAGTATTGGGTATTGAAGATCCTATTGATCAATTATGATTTTAGTGATAAACAAGGAAATTTGGACGACCTGACAAGAATCTACTACTACAAACATTACCTCAATCAAATGTTAAGATCTATTCTAGAGGTAAATATTTTGGGTCATATAAGAAGGGTGATTAAACGATCATCACAACGTGTAGAGTGTCAGAACCCAAAAAGCAGAATATGAATATATAGGTCTAAACAAAATCTAATTAAATTTGTTGCAAAAATGCTTAAATACAGGATACATTTCTCGGACTTGATTAAAGAGATACTTCGCTTATAATATTGTTTCTTGTTGTAATAAGAATCAGTATTTCAAAAATCAGATGAATAGGAGAATTATATGACATAAAAATTTATATCATTTCCTAAAACTGAAAGATTGAAATTCTTAATTGAAAAGTTTGGAAACTGCTGGTTTGTACAACCGAGATTTGATAAAAGTCTCTAAAGTTGTGAGACAACAAATAAGTGAACGTGTTTATAACGCTTTTGGGACTAGACTAACTGTCCCTAATCTCACGAGGGAAAGGTTGTGGGCGTAACATTAATACTAGCGGACTTACATAATCAGAGGACTTGTAGAATAGCTTTGCTACTAAAAATAGTCTATCCTGTATTTTTTTGTATTTTGTAAAATAATGTTCAAAAGCCATTTGATCGATACGAATTTTCAAATTTATCATATTTTATCTTCATTTTTATAGCTTATATTCAATTATTTCATCTTATTTTAAGCGAAGCTACATTACAACTTATTATTGTATAGTCTGTAAATAAAAATAGTAAAATTAACTAAATAAAGTTTAAATTTTTAGGCTATTTTGGCTATTTAGCTGTCTTAGAAACATTAAATCTAATATAAAAATTTAATGTTTCTAAGACAGCTAAATAGCCAAAATAGCCTAAAAATTTAAACTTTATTTAGTTAATTTTACTATTTTTATTAAGGTAGATTTTCTTAGAATAAGGTAGAATTTCTTATAACAAGGAAGAATTTGAGGGAATAAGGTAGATTTTCTTAGAATAAGGAAGAATTTGGGGGAATAAGGTAGATTTTCTTGAAATTCTTAGAATAAGGTAAGCTATCTGAGATTAAGGGAGAATTTGTGTAATGAAGGTAGAATTTCTGAGAATAAGGAAGAATTTGGTGAAATAAGGTAGATTAATTAAACATGGTTGTAATAGTGAGGAAAAGGAAGAATTTCTAAGAACTAGGAAGAATTTGTAAGATTGTGGACAGAGGCCACCTTCCTTTAGTGATAATTTGTAAGATAGTGGACAGAAATCACCTTCCTTACTGAGAATTTGTAAGAAAAAGGAAAGGAAATAGCCTTCCTATACCCAAGGAAGGGGATTTCTGTCCTTTTTAGGAATGACTTCATTTCCTTCATATGATCCAAATTATCAAAGGGAATGAGTAAGTCATGCTTTAACATAAATTACAGCGTTCCTGCTTGCTGTCGGAGAGGTGTCTGATCGAGGGTTCGAGTCTGTTAAACTGTCATAAAAGAGACGTTAAGAATGATGTACTATCACTAAGTCTGGCACGAGATACAAATAGTGAGAGTAGTGGAAATGCCTTGGCCCTTAAACAGGCGATAACATTACAACGAACTGTTAGAACTTAGAGACAAAGGTCATACTATCAAAGGATTTTTTGTCTGTTACTTAACCTAATATTCGTGGGTGTTAGAGTATCACATCCTGTAACAAGCGGATAATGCTCTGGCTTATCTAGATGATGAGGTAAGGCTTTTATCATGTTAGCCAGTTATTTAGTCAAACAACGAGAAAGAGAGGGAAGATGCTCTATATATTCGAATGATTTAATGATAATGTTCCATATTTTAAGGATGGCTTAACCACCGTGAAAGGATATTTTGCCTGGTCATTACTGGATAATTTTGAATGGTCTAGGTGTGTACTGTATATTCCCATTATTTATAATATGATGTTTATTTGTTCGTCGATTAAAGTCTCGCTAACCACTAAAAAGATTGAGATATTTTTTTAAAGAAAACTTTATTAAACATTATTAAAATTTGAAACGCCCTTGCGGATTAATTTTATTGCACGGAAGGAAATTCAAATGCTTCTTTTATTTAAACTTTTAAAATGTTTTAGTGGGTACACAGAAAAGTTTGGACTTTGCTATGTTAATATGACTGACCCAGAAAGGTAAACCAGGGTTCGGAAGCCGCGCCTCAGCCGCGCATAAGCCTCAGTTTTAAACCTGCTTGTGAGCAGAAAAAGAAGTTTTTGAAAGAAGGATTGTCTACTAAAGAGACAGTTTTATACATCCAGCTAAATTTTATAGTGATAAAATGACGATTTCACTGAGGCTTACGCGCGGCTTCCGATCCCTGAGGTAAACTAATTTAAAAATATAAAAAATATAAAGTGAAGAAATAAGAAGTAGGCTGTATGAGTGTTTGTCAGTGTCTGTTTTTGGATCCTGTAGATATGGTTCTACTTTCAAAATTTTTATTTTATTTTTTTGTACACTAAGATCATGCTAACTTAAAAAACGATTGAGTTCTCCATTTTATTTTTTAACATAGATAACGGGATAGTTTTTGACAATTTTACTATACCATTTCTCCAAGATGCTATTAATTTGAAAGATAATAGAATATTTGAGGGGAAAAATCCCTGTGGGAGCTTCGCCTAGCTATGCAAATTAGACTATATAAGTTTGAAGGAATTTTAATTAATATAATAGATTTGAAATCTGCATAAGATTTTAAGGGTTTTTTATTAAATTCGTTTTTTATTTAATTCTTTATTTAACGGCGCAAATACGATTTAAGTTAATTTATTTTGACCAATAGGAAAGCTAGATTGAAACCTACCCGCGCTCTAATTGGTTGAATGATGTACGACACTTAAGCTTCTCCAATCAGAGCGCAGATAGTTTTCAATCCACCAATCACAGATGTCAAAATTAATTAACTTAAATCGTATTTGCGCCTTTAAATAAAGAATTATATAAAAAACGAATTTTATAAAAAACCCTTAAAATTTTATGCAGATTTCAAATCTATTATATTAATCAAAATTCCTTCAAACTTATATAGTCTAATGCAAATATCAACAAAGCCAATTAAATTTTTTTAACTTTTACTAATTCTATGTTTTTTTTATTTAGACGGAAAGAAATAAAGGCATCCGGAAGATTTTATCAAAAAATTGTCAGTGCAAATGGCTTTAATGTAGAAACAATTTGTTGATTTTAAAAATATACTTTATTTCAGTTTTCTTATTTTTATTTTCACACTATACATTCTATCCTAATTAGCACAGCGATTCTTCTTGTGAAAGTTTTGGTAGCCCTCTCCCAACCCCAACCCACCCCCTCTAATAAAGAGGAAAGAAAAACTAATTTTCAAAATTTAAAAAAATATTTCTAAGAGGATATTACTGTGTTATTCTGACACCAAATATATTTTGACATATGACATAATTGCTTAATTGCAAAACAAACATGATTCAAGGACAATTGGGACCTAAAGGTATAAGTCAATGGCCGATAGATTAAAGTACATCCCCAATGTTGATACAAAAAATTACCCCTTCTGTAGATTAAAACTATAGTTCAAACGTTTGGATACTCAACTAAATTAACCAACTAATCGTAATTCAATAAAAGTCCCCAAAGTTGTTAAAGAAAATAATAAGAAAACGTTGTCATAAAACTTTTGGGACTTGTGTAATACAGCCTAATGTCCCATCCCTCACTGATTCGGAGTCGGACCAAAACCCGTAATTCAGTTGAGTATAGAAAATCTTATTCATAGGAAATTTTGTATTTAATCAGTAGTATAAAATGAAATAAATATATTTTTTATGTATTATAATTATCCTATTTATAATTCATAAAAAATATTGTCAAAAAGGTTAATTATCTACATCTTTGAAATGGACGTACATACAATCTGGTTACGATTATAGAGTTACTACGCATTCTCAAATTTCCTAACTACTACAGAAATCACCATTACATGTTAAATTCGATAGGACAATTCCAACATAACGGACGGACCTACTCTAATTATAGGAAAGCCTTGCTTAAAATAAAAGATACTTAAGATATTCTTTATTGGCCGTATTATTATTGGAATATTGAAATTATTTTACTATAGGTTAGATCCGCTGCAAAAAATATGAGAATGAATAAATGTTGTCAGGGAGGGAGGGGACATAGGGCTGGTTATTACACTAGTCCTTAAAGTCTTATAATAACGTTTCTTAATTTGTTAGCTTCACAACCCTTGGGACTTTTATTGAATTTTGATTGGTTGGTTCATTTATTTGAGTGGCCAAACGTTTCAACCACTAATAGTAATCCACTAAAGGGGTAATTTTGTGTATCATCATTGAGGATTTATATCAATTTATCGGCCATTGTCTTATCCCATTACATCACTGAAATGTTGTACAATATGAATATATTTGTTCATTACAAAAAGTTAAAAGTTTATGCAATATTCAATAAAGAAAATTTTATAATACTCCATAGATATTTTAATAAAGGTAGAAAAAGAAGCTGATTCGCATGTTCCCTAAAAGAAGACGAGGTTTTTACTGCTGCTGATAATAATTTGTTATGTATGGGGGAACGTCTATCCCCAAAACAGGTGTATTACAAACAGAAAAAGTCAGAACTTCAAGACAAAAATCGTACAATAAAATGGTTGTTTAATGTTGGATGATAGCACTAAGTTTAAAAGAAGAATTTTTTTCTTTATTGGCGAATTTACTTATTTTAAAACACCAACACATACTGCAAAATTACGTAAATACACGATTCTGTTTAAGGACATATTTACAATTTGGGATTTGATTATAGAGATTCGACGAAGCCCACTGTCCCACTTTTGAGCAAGACGATTCCTATATGACGTCATATAAAGGGAAACGAAAAAGGGAAGGGGGGGGGGAAGAAAATCTCTTCAAAAGAGATGGGAGAAAAGGGAATCGTCTTGCTCAAAAGTGGGACAGATTGGCCTTCGTCGATTACTCGCCTAATATATTAAATCTTGTTGTCTTAGGAATCATTGTTAAATAAATCAGTTGAATAGGATAATCATATCATACAAAAAAATGATGTAAAAATTTAATTATTTGCATGTTTTAAATGGACATAAAGACTTTCTAAGAACGGTTATAAAGTTGCTACCCTTCTAAATTATGCCTAATTATTACAGGAATCATTATAGGACAAATCTAACATGCCTAATTTAACAAAAAGAGTTGAGTGTGACTTACGGACAAAAGTACAGACCCAAATCATAGAAAAGCTTCGTTTTAAAAATGTCATTATTTCTGCACTACATTATTTCTACTTGTTGGAACACTATCCATGGCGTTAAAACTTTATTCTTTTTATGAAATTGTTTATGAAAAGTGCGCAAACTTTGCTCAAAATTAATTTGTAAGTTTCACGAACAAACACAAGTTTTAAATAAAATTTTAAAAGGTAAATAATCTAATTCTTAATTCCTTGGTTATCTTAAAAATAAAAAGCAGGAGCTGTAAACAACAAGAACGATAAGGTTCATTTTTACAACAGAATTAAAAACCCAAAATATTTGGGATAAAAAATTAAAGCATTATGAATCATAACGAAAATTTTTGCAAGCTTCAAAGTTAATATTTTTTCTTAACAATTGTCAATAAACCTCTGAATATTATTTTTTGTTGTTGTTGTGTGGTAATACGACAACCAGACGGACAGGCAGTTTACAGAGTTGCTACGCTGTGACTTATCATAACAAACCCACTGCACTAATCTTATTATATCACCATCTATCTCATGACCGATGTTGACCCCGCTATCTAGCGGTCAAACTGGCCTGCCTAAATGTGGGGAGGGGCTCAAACATGCAACTATCACGCGCCCCTCACGCGCTTATATAACCGGGAGGCGCTGCCTCCCCTTTTACCACCGCTGCCCCCACAGCCTGTCTACCGCCGGGAGCTAAGCCCTAGCGTCCCACACCCCCTTCAAACCTAACCATTGTTATAATCTGTTGTATATATATAGTAAACATTGCTTGTAAATATTATTCAGTTAAATATATAATTTCTGTATGACTAAATCCTGCTAGTTTGTTTTGGTAGAATAATTCAAGGCTAGGGCTCGTTGAACTCGAACTCGTTACCCTGTGGGCCGAGAACGCTCGGCTTACCAGAACTTGGTGTCAGCGTGTTTCAATCGAGCCTTACAGAAACTAGCCTATTCTACCTCTGATTGGACCCTTTGGCAAGTAAGGGGACAATCAGCCGCCAACTGAGAAGCCAACTGACCCGCGAGACGGCCTTTTTAGGTCGAATTTCCATCATTTTGAACGCAATATGTGGGCCTCTGGCCTACGGCAAGCAGATTTAGCCTGCTAAAAGCGCCAGTTAAGACGCTTTTTCCGTACCGTGTAGGAGTAGCGCTAGGGGCGCAGCCACGGTAATCGGATAATTTAGCTCAGACGGCTACAGAACTGAGTCTAAATTGGCAAGTGTAGCTGGGACAAGCCCCAGGACACCCAGGCCAAACCTACGAGACAGACAGCTGGGTGCTGGTCTCCTTGAGAAGGCAATGTGTGGCTGCGAAGCTTCAGCACACAAGTAAGCCCTACCACTGCGACGGATAGCAGATTTTGAGCCACAGGCACGGCAGGACGGGACATTCCCTGCCGCTGCCTTCCAGGATTCGAACCCGAGGCGCTGCAGGACGGGCCATTCCCTGCCGTCATTTTCGGGATTCGAACCAGCGGCGCTGTAGGACGGGTCATTCCCTACCGCCGTCACCCCTCTGAACCTTGCAGGACGGACATTCCCTGCTGCCAGTGCTTCCAGAATCACACCTAGAGCTCCTAGTGATAACAACACATAAGTGTGTATAAATGTCAACCAAGTGATAAGAATAAATATAAAATTGTTGACCCAGTGATAATTAATAAGCTCTAGTGATTCGAAGCTACAGTCTAAGCCACCATGGTAAGCGATACCACCATAGCTGCGGTTCGGCCACCACCGAAGTTTCTGCCAACCCCAGCCGAACGGGAGGCCCCCTTGTCTCAAGGGCAGGACCTCCACTTCCCCTGCCATATCAGGGTGAGGTTTCCTACTCCTGACCCTGCCCAGCATGTACAGGTTGATGCCATGATCGATTCTGGCAACCGTGTACCAGGGTCTGCTGTAATTTCTGAACACCTCATGCACGCAATGGGCGTGCAGCGCATGTTGATTCCGGACAACACCCAAATCCTGACTGCTAACGAGGAAGGCCAGCCCCTCCAGGTAATAGGAAAATTGAAAGAATTATATATGGCAGTCTCACACACCCTTATACTCCATCTTTACCACGTGACTGTGGTCCGGAACCTCTCACACCCTCTGAACCTAGGAGGGTATTTTCTCAAGGAGTTCGGAACTAGGCTCTGTTTCGACATGCAACCACCTTGCTTGTGGGTGCTTGGGGAGTTTATCCCACTCCGTGGCGTCCCCATTGACCGGGAGACAGCCGAGAGAGAGCTGAGTTATGAAGGGCCTCTGCCAGGCCCACTGCCAGAGCAGCCGCGTGTGGTCGAGAAAGGCACGCACTGGGTGGATGCTGCGCTCAACGCCCATAAGGGGGCCAACCTGCTAGCCATGGGGTTGCCCCCAGTGCCCAAGGTGCCGCGGGAGAACCTGCCAACAACGTTCCCTGAGATTGCCAGCCCTCCAGAACCAATCTTCTCCTCCGACACCTTTATCAACGGCCAGCCGTGTCCACCTGGCCCCCTCTACCTGGGACCCCCAGCCAGTCAACCAGCCAAGCCCGAGTCCAGACCCGTCAAGTCGCGGTCTGATGCACCCGGAGCCACACTCAACTCCCAGGAATCAGCCTCTCCCGGCGCCGGGCCCGTCAAGTCGTGGCCGGCTGCCTCCGGAGCCATGCATGGCTCCGCTGCCTCAGCCTCTCCTAGCGCCGAGCCCGTCAAGTCGCGGCCGGACGCCCACGGAGCCCAGGCTGGACCCAGCGCCTTGGCCTCTCCCAGCGCCGAGCCCGTCAAATCGTGGCCGGACGCCCTCGGAGCCACACTTGGCTCCGACACGTCAGCCCCTCCCGAGGCCGAGCCCGTCAAGTCGCGGCCGGTGGCTCCCGGAGCCGAAGCTGACCCCACACCAGCCACGTATAGGCTAAGCGCTGTCACTCCAACTGACGGCCAGCCACCCCAACTTCGCACGGCCAAGCGGGTGGTCTTGCCTGGCCGCGGTGTCATGGCGGTCCCTGTTGAGTTAGTAGGCCACCGCACCAAGGATGCCATCCAACTAGCTGCCCCAGAACAGAGGTTTGGGGAGGATCTTGTCATCCCAGAAGGCCTGTATGCCCACAGGCCTGGATCCGCCACTGTGTTTCGAGTGCTGGTGGTAAATGAAGGGGAGACGCCCCTCCTGCTGGACGCTGGCCTCCCAGTGGCAGGGGAGCTGGTCAAGCCCGACATTTTAGAGGTTTCTGATAAGCCTCCTCCGAGTCTCCACTCGTTCCAAGAGCCTGTTGAGCCCCCAGACATGCAGGAGTTATGGGAGGCCCTTGAGATGGAAGACAACGAGTTCCTGCGCAAGGATCCCTTGCTCAAAAAGGAGGTTTGGACCATGTTATCAGAATACAGGGACGTCTTCTCCAACTCTACCCCCGGCTGCACAGATGTAGTCGAGCTGCAGCTGCGCCTCAAGCCAGGGACCCAGCCGATCCGCCAGAGATTTAGGGATCTGAACCCGCGGCAAGAGGCTGAATTGGAGAAACAATTGGACACTTGGCTACAGGAGGGAGTCATAGAGCCGTCAGACTCCGTCTGGAGCAGCCCCTTGGTGCCCATCAAGAAGAAGGACGGGAGCACCCGCTGGGCCGTCGACTACAGAGCCCTCAACAAGTGCCTGGAGCTGGATAGCTACCCTCTGCCCAGGATCCAGCAGCTGGTAGAACGAGCTGGAGGGCACCGCGTCTACAGTGCCCTAGACGCGGTGGCCGCATACTACACCATCCGTGTGTCTGAGGACAGCCGGCCCTGCAACGCCTTCACCACCCCCAGGGGCTTGTATCAATGGAAAAGGATGCCCTTTGGCCTGGCTACGGCACCATCCGTCTATTCCAGATTTATTGCAGGGGTCCTAAACCCATTAGGCACAGCCAACCTCCAGTCCTACCTTGACGACGTCCTGACCTTCCACCAGGATACCTGGGCCCACCTGGCTAGGCTCCGAGAGGTCTTGGAAGCCCACCGCAGGGGAGGAATCCGCCTCAAGCCAGCCAAGACTAAGCTGTTCCGAGCCAAGGTGGATTATCTGGGCCACACCCTCAGCCGTGAGGGGATAGCCATGCAAGAGGATTATATTGACCGTATCCTGGACTGGCCGGCCCCCAGCACCCCCAAAGATTTGCTGGCGCTTCTGGGGTTCTTTGGATACTACCGCCTGTTCATCCCAGAGTATGCCGACCTCACCTACGAGATGAATCGGCAGAAAACGGCCAAGACCCTAGCCTGGACACCTGAGATGGAAGCCCAGCTGCTGCAGCTCAAGGACAAGTTCCGTCAAGCCCCCATCCGAGCGCCGCCCAGGTTTGACTTGCCAGCAGTATTCCAGCTCACCACAGATTTCAGCAGCCGCGCCATCTCTGCCATTCTGAGTCAATGCCAGGACGGCAAGGAGAGACTGATTGCCGCCGTGGGGCGCAAGACAACCGACCCCGAGACTCGCTACCCGTCCTGGAAGGGAGAGATGGCCGCCATTATGTATGGAATCCGGAAATTCCACGGCATCTTGTCCTACCGCAGCTTCCAGATCAACACTGACTCCTCAGCCTTGCTACAGATGAAGTCACTGAACACATCCACAGGGATGGTGGCCCGCTGGCAAGAGGAGCTAGCGGCCCTAGATTTTACTGTCTGCCACCGTCCTGGCACCCAGAACACCAACGCTGACGCCCTCAGCCGCCGGGAGGACGCCAACATGCCAACGGCCAGCGCCGAAGAATTAGCAGAGCAGGCTGAGTATATCCATAACCTTGGCCAGCTAGGGGAGTCCGCAGCCAGCCGGCCCCCTGCCGCCCGACTGGACCCAGCTAGAGTACTAGAAGCCCAGACACAAGACCCTCTCCTGCTCCGTGTCCGCCAGTGGGTGGCTGATGGCAGAGCCCCAACCAAGGCTGAGCTGCGCGGCAAGGAACGAGACGAGCAGCAGTACGCCAGCCGCTTCCCAGCCCTGGGACTTGACAAGCATGGTTGCCTCACCACCACTGACCAGACCCTGACAGGGGAACGGACAAGATACCTGCTGCCTTCGGCCCTCCAGCAGGACGCGTTCTTTCTAGCCCATGGGACCCCCATGGCTGGACACTTTGGGATGGACGCGACTATCGCCCGCGTTGCCATGCACTTCTGGTGGCCCAACCTGGCCCGTGACGTCCGCCTGATGGTTCAGACTTGTCCTGAATGTGTCCAGAAGGTTACCAAGGAAAGGTTGAAGCAAGGGATACATGTACCCTCCCGCCAGGGGTATCCACAGCAAGTCCTGTTCATCGACCTGGTGGGGCCGCTGCCAGAGACCCCAGCTGGGAACCGCTACATCCTCACCTGCCAAGATGGGTTCAGCCGGTTTGTCAGCCTCTACGCCATCCCCAACAAGCGCACCCTCACGGTGGCTGAAGCCCTGCTGCACCGCCACCTGGCCACGTTTGGATGCCCCCTGAAGATCCACTCCGATAATGGGATGGAGTTCACCGGCCAGGTATTCCAGGAACTGGCCTCCAGGCTTGAGATTGGCCTGACACATCCACCACCCTACAACCCACAGTCCAACCGAGTGGAAAGGTTTCATCGGATGCTCAATACAGGCATGCGTCTGTTTTTAGACAGAGACGACAACAACTGGGAGCCCCACTTGCCGGCCATTGCCTTTGCCTACAACACCAAGGCCTGCAGATCTACCGGCGTGACCCCGTTCCTAGCCTTCTTTGGGAGAGAGGCCAAGCTTCCGGTGGACATGGTGCTCCGGCTGCCAGAAACAGAATATGCCTCGGTTCCAGCCAACGTCCAAGCCCTCCTGCAACGTTACTATGCAGTGTATGATGCCATCCAGCAGAAGGAGGAGGGAGCCATCCGGAGGAGCGCGGCAGCCTACGAAGGCACGGCCAAGTATGAGGTTGGAGACTTGGTCTGGTACCTGGCCCCCCGCCTGGTGCCAGGGAAGGCAGCCAAGATCACCAAGAGATGGACTGGCCCCTGGAAGGTAGTGAGGAAAGCTACAGAAGTCCATTATGTCATCAAGCCTGCCTCTCCAATAGCCAGGATCTCGGAAGTTACCGCGCATGTAGGCCGACTGCGCAAATACACTGGAGATGTGACTGCCCACCAGATTCCAGCAGACATTCAAGTTGACGTGGACGGCGACGAGGATGCCACCAAGCTGCCGGTTGGAGCGGCGGCGCCCGCAGCTGGCGACCCAGGACAGTTCCCAGTGCACCAGCCGGCCGCAGCCGCCCCACAGCCCAGCGGCCAGGATCGTGACCCAGTAGAAGAGGACCTGCAGGAGCAACCCAACGAACCACCGCCGCCGCCGCCAGTTCCAGAGCCCCCCAGAGATGCCATCTGGAATCCTGATACAGAATGGAGCACCTGCCAGCCAGCAGCGAGCCTGTAGGAGGAGAAGCAGCTGTTGCAATGGAAGAGGCCGCCCCAGAGGACGAAGCTGAAGCCATGTGCCCCCTGTTGATGACAGCCATCCCTATCCGGGTAGGAGCTAGGAGGCCAAGCAACCTGAACCAAGCAGGCGCCCCCATGGAATTTTATGCGCCCTCATCCATCGTCATCCCCCCCTTGGGAACCACCAGAGTTAGCCTAGGCCTCCGTGTCCAGCTACCCGCTGAGGCAGAGCTAGTCCTGCAGACGAGGCAAAATTTCCAGCGCCGGGGCCTGGCCGTCGCCAACCCCCGTCTAGAAGCCAACCAGGAGCTGACAATGCTGATATCCAACCACAGCCAGACCGAGCAACGGGTGTCCCGTGGAGCCTGTGTAGCCAGAGCTGTCCTCCATCGAGCTGTGCCCCAGGAAGAGCCTGTCCTGCGCAGACATAGGTTGTCGTATCCCCAGGTTCAAGGCCTGGTGGCTCGAGAGCCACGCAACCCTTGAAGGGGAGGTTGTGGTAATACGACAACCAGACGGACAGGCAGTTTACAGAGTTGCTACGCTGTGACTTATCATAACAAACCCACTGCACTAATCTTATTATATCACCATCTATCTCATGACCGATGTTGACCCCGCTATCTAGCGGTCAAACTGGCCTGCCTAAATGTGGGGAGGGGCTCAAACATGCAACTATCACGCGCCCCTCACGCGCTTATATAACCGGGAGGCGCTGCCTCCCCTTTTACCACCGCTGCCCCCACAGCCTGTCTACCGCCGGGAGCTAAGCCCTAGCGTCCCACACCCCCTTCAAACCTAACCATTGTTATAATCTGTTGTATATATATAGTAAACATTTGTTTTGTAAATATTATTCAGTTAAATATATAATTTCTGTATGACTAAATCCTGCTAGTTTGTTTTGGTAGAATAATTCAAGGCTAGGGCTCGTTGAACTCGAACTCGTTACCCTGTGGGCCGAGAACGCTCGGCTTACCAGAGTTGAATTGTCCCTTTTTTAAAATACAGCAATTTTTTGTTTTCTGTTGTAAACCATCTATTAAAGGATAGACGTGATAATATAGAAGTTTGAACACACCTAATCTATAGAGTAACCAAGCTCTTTGGCTAGAGGGTACTCAGTGGCTTGCAAGGGGGTGTAAACCATGAAAGTGTGAAAAAGGGTAGGCTGGCTAATTCCAATTTTAAGGAGGGTGTCGAAATCCAAGAGAAAGATTTATAGTCCCTCCCCTATTGCTTAGTTGTCATATAATGTTATAGTATTAGTTCAAGCGTCTACGCTTCTAGATGCCTCTTGGGGCCCTTAAGAAAAAAAGTATTACAAACTTTTAGAAGAGGGTAATTTTCTTCTTGGGACTATTTCTCTTTATAGGGTGGTTGGACCCTCCTCAAAAATAGTTATAAATAAACCTTCCCAGGTCCAATAAGAAGATACACTGACAAGGAGAACAATATCGGTTCAGTGGTTATAGAGGTTCTTTACTATTGACATACACACAAACAGACACAGATCCTGTTACTTTTACATATGGATAATGATGGAACTATCCTAATTTAAGAAAGCCTTCGCAGCAATCAATCTAATTTATAAAGTATGATGATATGAATTGTATTGATTCCTATTAGAAGTTTGTTTATTGGGTATGAAGGGATGTATGGATTAGCAAAAGGGTGTTTTTAAAATTGGTATGCACGATTGCTAAAGTCAATATGAATGGGGAGGGGGGGGGGGGTCTATTTATCATTTCCAAATGTTTTAATCAAATGTTTTAATAGGTAAATTAAACGCGGAACCTATTTGATTATCATTTACAGTGAAGCTTCTTATAGGTCCAAGGAAACTTTAAACTATTTGATTTATTACTTTAGGATAGGACTAGCGGCTACGCCCCTAGAGGCCTCTAGTGGCACTTTAAATGTTGTTGTTTGTTAAAGTTAATTTTTTATGTACGATACCACCTTATTTGATGTTGAAGTCTCCTCTAAATTTGAAATTTTTTTTATTTTTTTGTCATTTCTCTTGGGAAGGTGGTGGTACCCTCCCCCAAAATAGTTATAAACCTTCCCGGGACTTATGAGAAGCTACCCTGTTAAGGAGAACCCGATCGGTTCAGCGGTTAGCGAGATCCTTCGGTACAGACACACAGACAGACACACAGACATCCTGTTACTTTAGTATAAGGATATGTTTTATTATATACATATATGAGTAATGGGTAGCCCCCTAGGTTAGCCTAGGGTTAGGGCAACGAAGGTACTGACCACATGTAGAAATTAGGCTAAAGAAAAAAATACCCACCCTTTCCCCAAATTTTCCATTTATTCTAAAAACTAGGAGGGGGGTTTCAGTGCTCGATAGGCAATTTTAGGTAAAGCATCTTACACTAATCGATATTCTTTTCTTAATTGCAAGCTGACAAAAGCAGAACATCCTGAAATAATTGGGGAAGAATCTGAATTATTTTTTGTTTATTGTCCTTTCCCTGCATGCCTGGTTAATTCTAAATTACTTGCGAAAGTTTGCTTATGGTGGGGTGATAGCTGATACATATATGTTTATTTATATATACAACTTGAAGACAAAAGTTTTTGTATTCAAGTATTCATTTTACTTTTTGTTTTGAGCAACAAAGCTTTTCTATAAGTTACCGTCTGTCCGTCATCTTGTCCAAATGTATAATTCTCCCATTTTATTTTCCTCTTTTCTCCATCATCCTTTGCCCAAAGAGCTACCCTTTTCTTCTTTTCTTTTGCTTTGAGCTTTCAATTTCCTCATTGCTCTTACATTTTGCCTTATTTTATCCTCTGCTTTCAGATTCTTTTGCACTAAAATTATTCTCTTTTCCCCAATAATCCTTTTAAAAGCCCTTGAAAGGTATATTAAAAACAGATTACAAAGAAACATTTATTTACATTTCAGCAGACAACAAAATTTTATCAAGTCTATTTGATTTCTGTGTTAGTATTTACTTCATCTAAAAAAGAAAAAAAAATTCTGTAACCTACATAGATTTATCAGTCCATACGTCTAATATTGACGAACACTTATAGATAATCTTTGCTACTATAAACAAAGAAATAATAATGTAGTGTTAATCAGTTGATTGTTTTTGGGAGAGATTGATACATTATAAAAAAAATCTTTGTCGAAAAAAGAAATAAAAGGCTACGTGGATTTTCGGCTACTGTTAGATATATAACTCTATAGCTCACCTTGTCTTATTTAAGTAGGTATTTTTATTATTTTGCTACTATAGATCTTTTTATCCTTGATTTCAATTTTAGTAACGAATTTGTATCAACGCTACCCTATAATTTATTTTGTCTGTTCATCAGTCTGTCAGTAACGCTAATGGTTTAATATGATTTTCTTGGCTGTTATTTTAGATAGATTGCTGGAATTTTTCTCTGTACCAAATAAATATCCAGAATATAGTTCATTTGGTCCGTCTTTCGGCTATTCTCTAAAAATAAAAATAAAGATTTCAAGATTTTCTTTAAATTATAGCATATTCTCTCTCTTTCTTTTTTTATGACAATTAAATAACTACTCTATAATTTATTATGTCCGTTTGTATGTATGTGTTTTTTTTCTTCTCTGCTTATAGATTTTGTCATCCTTGTTTATTTTGAGTATCCTTATATCTGTTTATGATTGTGTATATATCAATCAATGAATGGAGTTTCTTCTGTTTTTATTTATCCATTATCATTACAAACTTATTACAACATATCATCAGCAGAACAATAAGTAGCGCAGCTACAACAGGATAACAATCACTATCAGAATTTTGTGTAATTCAAATAACCTGAATAACCAATCAGAGATCAAGAGGGATGATGTATATCCTCAATGACGATATTCAAAATTACCTCTTCTATGGATTACAATTAGTGGTTGAACGTTTGGATAGTCAACTTAATGTACCTTCTAATACAATTTCAACTAAACCAAAAGATGTTAAGCCAAGGAATAAGAAAAGATTTTTTTTATAAATTTTGGGGACTAGTGTAATAAACAGCCCAATGTCCCATACTTCCCTGATAACCATTAGAGTACGGAATGCTGAACAATATCTTATTTTGGTTTATCATTGAACCAAACCTTAATAATGAAGTGCTTTCTTAATATAATCCAGTCAAACACCCTTCAGCCAACCAACCCTTTGATTGCCCGACCCATTGTGCTTTAGGCCTGTTTTAACAGCAATAAGAACCATTTTTAACGTCGTTAGTTATGACTCAGTGATTGGCTGAGATTAGAACTTATCGCAAGCCCTAGATATACAAAATCTACGCTTTTAAAACTAATAAAAACTTTTAATAAATATACCATATAGTCAAACTTTAATAGTTTGCATTTAACTGAGAAGATAAGTGTACCCACGGGTGGTGTATAACTATCGACTGTAGAAAAACCTCGTACATAAATATCTTATCGAGATGCATGAATACTAAGAGGTATGGAATGTAATGGCCTAAGAACAGCTGCAATTCAGTAAACTCCCCAGTTAGGACTGTTAGTAGCGTTATCTAAAAAAATATTTTGCTTCGCGCCCTCCATGGTTAATATGATGGGTAAACCCTTGACGGCAGATGGATAGATTCACACACATTTAAAACATTTTAGATTTTGTTTTCTTAAATGCAATATTAATCCATTAAGCTCAAAGGATTAGGGTCAACGATTATAAATTTTAATATTTTTTCAATAGTTATTTGCTTTAAGTAATTTACGTCTTAGGATGATTTAGTGCTGTATTTTTGTTATTTCCTCTGCAACAAGTTTCACTTTTTTTTTCGTGAGTTATTAGAGACAGTTTGACTTTAGACTAGCATTTGATAATAAAAGGCATCGGGCAGTTTATTATACTAGATCGCAAAGTTTTATAATAACCTTTCTCGTATTCATTCGAATCCGGTGGATAGGAACCGGTTCTTATCCATACGAAAAAACTATGTCTAGCATCGTATTATATCCAGCTTTCTACGAATATAGAAATGTACAATCATAAGATTAAAACTATTTTTAATCTTATCATTGTAAATTTTATATCCTCGGAAAGCTGTTTATAATACGATGCGAGAATTAACTATTATTATTCGTTGTCTTAACATAACTTTGTGGAATTTTCTTGAATTTTAATTGGTTGGTTCATTTAATTGAGCATAAAACTGGTTATATAAAAAGAGGTAAACCATTTACAGGAATGCTTTGAAAAAAAATTGTTGTTACTCCCTAATTTTCATCTATGTATGGAAAGCAAACTGTGAAGAGCTCATTTGACTACAATTTTTTTAAAAACTTATTTTCTATATTGCTAAAATGTTTATTTTTTGGCTGTTTAAAGGATTTTTAGTGAAAAAAAATACCTACAGACAATTTTTTGCCAAGATAATAGTGAACGCAAAAAACGACTGTGTAATAGTAGTGTGTAAAAATCTTTTTTGAGAAAGTAAACTACACTATTGGTTTGTTTTGTATATATTTCATGGTCCGGTTTATGTGTTTCTTAATGTCAAAATCTATGGATCCCCAAGTGGATATAAGAGCAAAGGAAACAATATTCTTCATAATTCTCCGCCACTCAAAGATTACAGGGCTTCACACACAAACACACACACACATGCACACTCACACACACACACTAACACACACACACATGCACACTAACACACATACACACACACACACACACACATAAATGCTCTTCTAAAATACTACACGGAATCATCTTAGCAGTTTCATCCTACCCGTTGTTTCAATAAGTGCGTCTGATTTTAGAGTATAGTTATTTTTCAACCAAAGCTTGTCTTTTTGCCCGCAATTTAAAAGTTTACTGAAAATTCATGAGAACTCTTTTTTTTAAAGCGAAGCTTTTCTATAAATAGGGTTTGTACGTCCATCCGTCTGTACGTCACGGGTAGCTCTTTTCGTTTATTAAGGCATGTTATGATTGTATTACGCTTTAAACTTGGACAACTCTTTTTAAAAGCGAAGCTTTTCTATAATTATGGTCGGTCCGTCCGTCCGTACGTCCGTAACGGATAGCTTTTTTCGTTAATTTAGACATGTTAGAATTTTCCTATCGATTTCAAATTTTGCATGGTGATTCCTTTAATAGTTAGGTACGATTTAGAAAGCGTAGCAACTCTATAATCATTACCAAAATGTCCGTACGTCCGTTTTAAACATGTTGATTTTTTTACTTTTTTAACAACAAATTTTTATGTGATCAAATCATCCGATTGATCTGATTTTTGGTTGATTCCTGGGAGAACAAATTATAATGTTATAAGCGAAGCAACTCTATAATCAAGTCCTAAAAATGTAGGTATGTCCATAAACATTATCCTGTATAAAGAAGTTTTTCAACAAATTTACTTAGAATTTTGCTTCGACTCTTATATATTTATATTCTGATTATTTAGTTCTGACAATATATAAGTGTTGTTAATGTCCGTTTGTCCTACCGTTTCAGTGCTTCGCTTTTATGGATGTTGTCATCCTTGTTTAATATATGTATAACTATTCTATTTATCTGGTTTTTGAATTAATGATTTCTTGGACAGAAAAGGTACAATATTCTAAGCAAAACATCTTTGTATAATCGAGTAATAAGTATTTCATTAAACAGTATTATGTATTTACGCACAGTGGCTAGAAATCAACCTTATTCGACATTCACTCAAAGCCCCAAAAATAATGGACTTAAAAGTGTATTAAACTGTATATAAGACATTTGCGAATATATTGGTACCATTAATTTGCCTCTGAGATAAAAAAAAGTATGTTTTTTTGATATTTTTCTCTTGCAACAAATCAAATTTCAAATTTGAGTCACCAAAAATGCTAAACTAATTTTTGCTCTAGAAGAATCAATTTTTTGGAGTTAGAAAGTGCTTAATACCTCATTTTAATCGCCTGGCATTGCTTTATAATATACAGGTAATGACTTGGTTGTTTATAGAACAGCTGACTAAAAAATCGAGGTTTTGTGATAAACCCACTTTTGTTGTTGCTCCATAAATGATATTTTTTTTCCCAATTTTTTTGGCTGTAAAGAAGCTTTATATATTCATATAACATCCACCTAAATTTGACTTTTGGTATTTTATTTGTAACATCACCAGAGGGAATTGAATTTTGAAAAAAAATATCAATTTATATTTTACACTGCTATGCATTGTTCTTGTTCTTGTTTCTAAAAAAAAATTATATTATAAAAAAGAGAATTATTTAACGCTTCTATTGGTATGTTTATCATTTTTCTAGGCTTAATATAACTATAATTACACCATTTTAAAGTTAGACATTTTAACATATTAACACAATTATTGAATCGGTCTGTATTATTAAGCTGGCAACCCTTAAAACAGCTGCATTTCATTATCCTATTATATATAGTAATTATTATATGTATAAACACACTTAATTTTTTAACTTTTTATTGATGGAATACATATGTTTCTCTATAAAAATAGATCATCAGTTCCAATTAAGATGTATAAAATAAGAGTTAAAAAAATATGTATATGTCAATGCATTTTGAATCCTTTTAAAAGACTAAATAAGAAAGAAGTGTTAGAAAATTGTGCCACCTGCGGGGTTTTTACTGCTTATATCCTCTTGGGGTTAGGGGGGAATTAGCATCTTTATATAAAAAGGGGGAGGTGTTTAAAGAGAATTCTTAAAGAGAAAAAAATAGGTCATATTTTATCATTTGCAGTTTTACAAATTAATACATGTTATATAAAGCTTTTTTGTCTGTAGCTTAAGATTTCGGTAAAGTATAAGGCTATTTTACTAATTTCCTTACTCCTTTAATTACAGAGCTCCTAGATGTTTGGAGCGCAGCTGCTAGTAAACAAACAAAGTAAAACGATTCCTGAATAATTGATTTACAATTTTAAAAAGCAAAACATTTTTACAATTAGGATGTGTATATCCACACCATGCACAGTGCCTTCTAAGGTGCTTTGACTTTAGTGTCAGAACCTAAATTGGGACATAGTGCATTTCATTACCCTAGGTTAGGTAACTTTATTTCACTTTTCAATAAAATCTAAAATGCAGCGGTTTTTGAGAAAATTAAATTTGAAAATTTCAAGTTCAATTTTCACCCACTAGGAGTTACCGTATAATCATAACAAGAAAAGCAAAGATTATTTATTTTTAATTTTGAACAAGTTTGCTCTAATAAATTTCTTCATAAAACCACTCCTGAAGTGATGTAATTAATGGCTATTTTTATCAATTGCTTTGCTAAGGTCACAGAAATTCAGCCTTAAATAAATCATATATAGGGAGGTTTTATGACTGACTTTATAAAAGCAAAGTTGTTCAAAATATTAAATAAATAATCTTTGATTTTCTTGTCATGATTATGCGGTAACTCCTAGTGGGTGAAAATTTAACTAGAAATTTTTAAATCTAATTTTCTCAAAAACCGCTGCATTTTAGATTTTTTTGAAAAGTGAAATGAAGTTACCTAACCTAGGGTAATGAAATGCACTATGTCCCAATTTAGGTTCTGACACTTAAGTCAAAGCACCTTCGAAGGCACTGTGCATGGTTAGCTCTTATTGTTAATTCAGGCGTTTTAGAATTAATCTTAAATGTTGGAAGATGATTTTTGTAGTAGTAAGGTACTTAGCAACTTTATAATCATTACTTTATGTAAAGGGATGTCCCGGTGGGGGGGGGGGGGTTAGGGGGTTAAGGGTTATTAATTAATTTGGGGCAACCCCATAATTTTTAAATTTTTAATTTTTAATCTTCCCCTCTCCCCCCCCCCCAAAAAAAAAAAAAAATATAAAAAGCTTGACGTCCTTGCCTTTTTTATATAAAGATTACCCCACAAAATAAACATGGGGATGCCCAAATTTCCCTCCCCCCTTCCCCCCCAAATCAAAAAGCTTGGACGTCCTTGATTATGTAAGCTCATTTAAAACATACTGAAATCAATTTGTGTACAACAATTATCCTATTTAGTTTTTTAGTAGTGAAGCTACTCTATAATTCAAAATATTTGTCCGTCCATTGTCTGTCCATTCATCTGTATGTCTGTCCATTGGTATGTCTGTCTGTCTGAGACAGAAAGGGGAAAACGAGATTTTCTCGGCTTCTATAAAAGATAGAAGGCTTAAATTTTCATGGATTGAATATTCTCTCTCTCTATCAATACTCCATATTTTCATCAAGTTTCATTAGGATTTGCCAAAAAACTGGGGTGGGCTATATCGATTCCTACAATTCAAGTTTTCATGATTTTCTCTACTCCTATTCAAGATAGATAGTTGAAATTCAGGGATTGAATACTTTGATATTTTGCATAATTTTATCAAGTTTTATTGAGATTTACTTATTGGGGTTCTACCTCAAACATAGGAGTCCCAAAAATCGGAGTGGACAAATGCAGGAGTCCCAAACATCGGAGTGGACAAACGTAAGAATGGGACAAACGTCAGAGTGGACAAACATCAAGGTGGACAAACATGGGAGTGGAAAACATTGGAGTGGACATTGCTTAAATAAAACCTAGGAGTGTCTACTATTTTAATAATATAACAATTTTGAAATTTTTTATACCCCTGTCTACAAAATAATGACTATGGCTGCAGCGCTCAGCCCCCTAGCCTATATCCTAACCTAACCTAACTAAGAAAAGTAACGGGACGAAGGTAGGGGGGGCTGTGTTTGTAAACAAAAATTCAAAATTGAAAAAAAAGTTTGGGACTCCTGTGTTTGTCCACTCCGACGTTTGTCCCAAAAATCCTGCGTTTGTCCACTCCAACATTTGTCCCACTCCTGCGTTTGTTCCACTCTTACGTTTGGGACTCATGCATTTGTCCCTTCAATGTTTTTCCACTCCTACATTTGGCATGGAACTGATTATTGGTTGGGGTGCTAGTTTGATTCCTAGATTTGTAAGTTTTAAGGATTTTCTTTACTCCTATTAAAAAAAATTTAAAAGGCTGGGTTTATACCCCCCATAATATATTAAGGGGGGTGATTACCCCCATCCCTAAAAAAATTACCCTTTTACAAGCACCTCCCCCTGGATACTCCTGCACTCCCCCTTGTAGTTACTAGGCCAACTTTATGGTCTCTGGTTTCAGGAAGCCCATTCAATTATGAGAAGTTCACATTATAAGAGCACTCTTATAGCATCCTCTCTATTAGCATTACATGTGTAATGCATTATAGACAGACAGATAGATATTGTGAGGGATCCTACACTTTATAACACCTTGTTTTGCATGGTAAAAATTGTTCCAATAGTTCTTGATATTGATATTTTATTTAAAAATTACAATAACTTGAATATAATGATGTTTAAAAAATGCTGGAATTATAGTTATATTTAGACTAGAAAAATGATTAACATACCTATAGAAGCATTAAATAATTCTCTTTTTAATTATAAAAGTATGTTTTAGAAACAAGAACAAGAACAATGCATAGCAGTGTAAAATATAAATTGATATTATTTTCAAAATTCCAAAACTATCCAGGGTCCTATAGGAAGCATCCATAAAACACAGAACTCAATAGGTAATGTAATTGTCGAAATCTTAAGCTAAAGACAACAAAGATTACTACTTAATATAATAGGATAATGAAATGCAGCTGTTTTAAGAGTTGCCAGCATAATAATACAGACCGATTCAATAATTGTGTTAATATGTTATGATGTCTAACTTTAAAATGGTGTAATTATAGTTATATTAAGCCTAGAAAAATGATAAACATACCTATAGAAGCGTTAAATAATTCTCTTTTTTATAATATAAATTTTTTTTAGAAACAAGAACAAGAACAATGCATAGCAGTGTAAAATATAAATTGATATTTTTTTTCCAAAATTCAATTCCCTCTGGTGATGTTACAAATAAAATACCAAAAGTCAAATTTAGGTGGATGTTATATGAATATATAAAGCTTCTTTACAGCCAAAAAAATTGGGAAAAAAAATATCATTTATGGAGCAACAACAAAAGTGGGTTTATCACAAAACCTCGATTTTTTAGTCAGCTGTTCCATAAAAAACCAAGTCATTACCTGTATATTATAAAGCAATGCCAGGCGATTAAAATGAGGTATTAAGCACTTTCTAACTCCAAAAATTGATTCTTCTAGAGCAAAAATTAGTTTAGCATTTTTGGTGACTCAAATTTGAAATTTGATTTGTAGCAAGAGAAAAATATTAAAAAACATACTTTTTTCTATCTAAGAGGCAAATTAATGGTATCAATATATTCGCAAATGTCTTATATACAGTTTAATACACTTTTAAGTCCATTATTTTTGGGGCTTTGAGTGAATGTCGAATAAGGTTGATTTCTAGCCCAGTGTTTACAATTTTATATATTATATCTTTTAATTATTATTATATTTGTAAACAGTATAAAGTTTATTTTTCAAATTCAGAGCTTCACTTTTATGGATGTTGTCATTCTTGTTTGCCCTTATAATGCTTAAATTTTTAATAACCATTTTTTGCTATATTTGGGCACTATGAGCTGTAAAGTAAAAGAAGTTTAGATTAATAAAAAAAAAGGGAAAACCTAGTACCGGTAGAGGGGAGAGGGACAAATGTTCCAGAGGGTAGTTTGTGTGATAGTGCTCTTATTAAATTAAAATAGACTAACAATAACACTAAAAAATATATGTGGATAATATTTATTTTGGACATATTTTTAGCACAAAGAGAATATGAAAGTAGCGTTAATGATTTTTATAAAACTTTTGTTTTTATAAATACTTACAAAGTCTAGTATCAAGAAAATTTTAAAGTAGTTACATAACCGTTTATTGGTGAAACTTTAAAAACTTTTCTTCTTCAAAGGTGCGTTCGTATGCCCATTAATAAATGTCATATTCTTTGGCACTTATCATGAACATTTTTTTTCATAGAGTTTTTCATGTTTTTCTGTACCGATCAAAGTTCTGTTATTGTAGCTTTAAGAATTAATATTTATGTTTATAATTTTTCTATACTAAAGATCTGAAACTAAAGATCTTGGTCGAAATAGGTTGTTCTTTTTAGGGTATTTTTTATAAATATCTTGCTATTTGTCTTTCCTCCTTAGAGGCTACGGGCAAAGGAGAAAAAGCATGACTAAAAAACTAAAGATTATAAATTATTATCCCTTCATCACTGAAATTTGATGGAATATGGTTTATATCTAACTTAAACCTTTCAATATGAACCTACAAACTTTATATCTAGATATTATACACTCTCCTTTAATACAATCAAGAATACATATTTATCGCTTCGTACTATAGACAGCTTGCCGCAGATATTAGAATGAAACATTAATGATAAGGTTGAAACTTTTATTGTTAACAAAAATGGTATTAATTTTATTTTTATTTTATTTTCGTGGAAAATTGTTTGTAATACGATGCTATTCGTGATATTTCAGCATGGCTGAGAAACTGTTCTAATCCATTATTTTGAAGTATTTTCATTACAAAATTAAAATTAATTTAATGATGTTCGTCGAACCTAGTAAAAGTGGCTGACTCAGATTATGACGTCAAAAAAAACTAACCAATGAGAGGCCTCTATAAATTTTACCATTGGTCAATTTCAGTGTATACTGGCCTTTCATTGGCTTTTTTTACGTCATAATCAGAGTCAGACACTTTTACTAGGTTCATGTTCGTCGTGACACCCTTGGCAGTTATCTACCCCCCCCCCCACAATAAAAAAAACCGCAAATGAACGGAATCTTCAGAGATTTTGTGACTTAAAATTTTGAAGAAATATTTTAGTAAAACAGAAGGGTGCCTTATTAAACACAATATTTGTCTTTTGGGGGTACATGACATAGCAAATATTTTGAATTTATTTTAGTGGTGCGTGACTTATAAAAAAACAAAAATATAAAACTTTTAGTCTGTCTGTCTGTCTGTCTATGGATAATGCAATCTAAAGTGATTTTTGTTTCGTTTATATAACAAGAACAATATGATCATCCTTATATAAAATTAACAGGATATGTGTCTGTGTGTACCAAAGTATCTCGCTTACCGTTGAACCGATACAAATTTCCTTTACAATATAGCTTCTCAGATGTCCTGGGAAGGTTAATAAGTTTTTTTCTGGGAAGAATCTACCTCCCCCCCCCCATCCCCCCCAAAAAAGGTATAAACACATTTACATTTTCCTTACAGGTAAAAAACAATTTGAGGTTTAAAATTTAATTTCTACTAGCCGAGTTTAACACCCCCTTTCAAAAAATAACAAGCTTGAACGTCCTTGCTTGCCAATATACTACCAAGATTACCTTATTATATTAAAGCTGCGCTACTAATGATATTTTTATTTTAGAATGTTTTCAGAATGTGATATTTTTGAAAGTTGATGTGATTAAACCAGACCAAGGTATCATTAAAAGCTTTTAGTAAATCCCATTCCTTAAAATATTATTTCCACATTTTTTTGTTTACATGTTTTAGTGTTTTAAACTAAAAAAATATGTTTGATTACCCTATCGAAAGTGTTTTCCAATTATAACTAGTGTTTAACACTCTAAATTTGTTGTATAAATCTTAGTATCCGTTGTCTGTAGGTCTGTAAGTAACACTAGCAAAACATTGGAAAAAAGTACTTTGCTGTCAAATGTTCAAAAATTGGTGATTTCCAACCCCCCCCCACCTTAATCAATAAGAAGACTAAATGTGAAGCTTTCCTGAAAATTATAACTCCTCGTTTATCGGACAAATAAAAATAAATTCATCCCACATCCAAGTTGTTATATACAAAGAATTTTATTATTTTTAAGGTTTGCACCCATATTGACAGAGAACTAATAAATCTATGATAGAATCATAAAATATTGAACTTTCTGGCTACCAAATTATCACTAAAATTGTAAAGTGTTTGTCTGTCTAAAAAATCTCACAAACGACTGAGACGATTTTATTTATTTGACAAAATTTTGTTTTCGATTTAACTTCATACGATTTTATTTTTCTTTGGTACGGGGGGGGGGAGGGGTTTAACTCCCAAAATTTTCATCTGGAGTCAAATAAATTATATGTAGCGAAGCAAAGTTATCTATAAAAAATTAAATAAATAAAAAAGAACTTTTCATATAAAAAGCAAACCCCAAAAGAAATAAAAAAATAAACTGTCAAGTAAGGAAATTTTAAATGGGCAAAAAAAGAGAGATGAGAGGGAAAAGTGGGATGAAAATTAATCAAATAATGAATTAATGAGTAAATGATTGAATAAGTGATAATGATATTAATAAAGTTACTCAATACACATTTAAAAAGTACAAAGGAACTTTCCTCAGGAAAATGTCAAACAGTGTAGAAGCATAAAATCCTTATCAAGAAAATATAATTAGATTGAACACACCATCACTTTTCTGGAACATTCCCATAACCTGGCTTTTGAACTATAAATACACCTTCCCCCCTCCCCCTTTATCAAATCTCTCTTGGGGGGGGGGGGGGTAGTTCTCAACCAAACTTTAATGCTATGGAGTTCTTACGGATGGAAATGTTCAAAAAACAAAAAATTGAAGTAAAAAAGTTTCGTGCTGTTTTCCTTTGGGCTTGGTTGTACGAGTGGAGGAGGGTAAAAATGACCCACATCATTCTGTTTTTTCTATCTCATTTTCTGTGTGGAAAATAAAGTCGGCTGGGATTAATTGACTATTTTGGTGTTATTAATGCACATAACTGGGAATTGATTTTTAAAAAAATATCACAAACCTATCCCCAGGCTTCTAGCAATTCTTCCAATCTTCCAACCAGGGTCTTGCTGGTGCAAGGGTTGAGAGGGATGTGAGTGGTCCAGAGTATGTTACAAGGACAATACAACTTTCCTCTCTTCCTGAAAGTGCATTGACAAATAAAGGAAAAAAATATAAAAATCAAACCTTTCGTACTGATAGATATAAAAAATAATGGACAATTTAGGTTTTTTACTTTGCTTTTTATTTTTTATTTGCCAAGTTAATTCTTTAAGTAAAATCCAACAGACAATCAATCCTTTGCTTGCACGACCATTTACTTGTAGTCCTTAATTTACATGTTAGTAAATTGCGCCTATTTTAGGCCAAAACATTCCCCTTACTTTAATAATCTATGTTGCACAACTGACATAGCAGCAGAAGAAATCATTTTTATCGTCTTTAGTTTTTGTTTTTACAATGAAACCGTTTTAATCTAACTTTAAATGTAATTATGAAATGACCTAAATTCATACAAATTTTTCAACCATTTTCCCATTCATACATATGATGAAAAACCATGTCATTTTGATATTCTACTATTATATTTCGCCTTTGTGGATAATATCATCTTTGTATTTAATGTATTGATAATGCACATTAAATGATATAATAGCTTCCTCCTTACTATAAATGTCTTTTATACATTTTAATTCTTTATTTGAGTTTTCGCCCCTCTAGGGGCCGGGGTAAACCTAATAATTTAATATTTGTTGAAAAAAGCCAAACAAATATCTAAAAAATAGTTTAGAATTACCACAGGACAAATAGGAGTTTTCTCTGAAATATATAATACAATCATCTAACATCTATGGAATCTGTATTTGAAAAGGGATTAGAAAAATAGCGTAAAAAACATCCAGAGTATACTCGAGCACTGTGTATTAAAATGTAAAGCTTAATAGGTCCTGAACTGTAAGCGTTGTTTCAACGAACAAATAGATGTGCAGAAGTGAGTAGTCTCAAATAGTCAACGAGATGTATTTACAAAAAATCTAATAAATCTTTTTCTTTTCAAAGAATCTGTAAAATTTTCTTCGCTACTTTCAAATTAACTTATCCTTGTTTTTTTTTAAATTTAGATGTTGAGTTCCGAGGCAGCGAAGATACTCATATATGCAGATCATGTTATTCTGGTAAGTATATAATACAGTTTTTTTGCGAATAATGATTTTTACATTCTATGATACAAAGTAGAACCAAGTATGTTTGTCCATTATGGTGTAGTTAAAGATCTCACTAACAGCTTAAAAATGTGTCTTTGTTGGTCAATTTCATGCTATAGTTTAAGGTAATTTTCTTGGAGGGTTTAAAAAAATTGCCCCCTCCCTCAAAACTAAAATGAGTATCCACATTGTCTTTTTAGTTAATTAATTGTTAATCTATTCAAATAATAAAATCAATATATACAGAAACTAATTTTGTTTATCATCATTGGGGATGTATATTGATTTATCGTCCATTGTCTTATCCTTTAAAATCCCTGACTTTAACAATCAACTAATTAGTTACCTTTGTCCTCAAGTCCTAATTACGGACATGTTAAAATATACAGACTAACTTTGAATACAGAAATAATTCTCCATTAATTATGCTTTAATGTTTAAATGTAAGTGATTTATGTACATTACAATGTACGTACAGGGTGTCTCCTATTAATTTTAAAGGAATTTTATACCCCTCTAAAAAATCTTAGCAAAACAATAGCTCAGAAAACTACATTTTTTCAAATAAAAGCTCAAATTTTGAAAATTGAATGAGTTAATTGTTGCATTTTTTTATAGGATGTTATTTTTAAAGGGAACATAAGTTTAAAAAATATTTCACTTTTTTTTTTAATAAATCATGTCTAAAAATCCTGTTTTCTATAGTATATGATAATAGAAATATTAAATCTAAGGTTATTGCTTTGACTATCTATAAGTGTTAATGTTTGTTTGTCCTACAATCTAATTTTAGAGCTTCGCTTTTATGTATGTTGTCATTCTTGTTAAAAAGGGACAGAATTTAAAGGACCACCCTGTACAAAAGGTTTTCTTGTCTTGGATTTAATTAGGTTTAATTTATATGCAGTTAAGGTTATTCCTGAACAATTAATTACAATAATTACCTTCATGTACCATTAATTCAAAAATTTATTTTAGAAATGATAATTAGATAAAATATTCTTATTTTAAAGGATAATGTATTTTTAACAATAATGTGTGGGTGTGGGGGGGGGGGGAGGAGGGTGGTGTGATAAACACCCGCCCTTTTAAAAGAGGCTAGGTGCGAAGGCATCAATAACATAAAAGCGGTTATTTGAGTTGTGAATTCTAATTTGCCAAAAAGTAATTTTATAGCGAAATATTTGGTAAAATTGATTCTGAAATGATCTTGATAGGTCTTTCTACCCTTCAATAAAAAACCTTTTAAGATATAGAATACAATTAATCGCGCTCAGGAATTGATTTTTTAGTGGGAGTATTTTTAAGAGGGGAAGGGAGTAATTAAAATTAAAATTGTAAAAGCCTGACACTTCCCCTTTTTTACTCAGGTGCACACTACTGTTAAATAGCCTAAAACATGATAAGGACAATTATTAAGCTTTCCTTTAAATTGTAGACTTGTTCAGGGATTTTCGAGATCTTGCTGGACATGCGCACAGCCAGCTTCTTTAGTGTAAGAGATGTTTCTCTATATTTTGAAAATGTAAGGTTAGGGTCGAAGAAACAATATGGGAGTGGACATTAAGCTGTTTATTACTCTAGTCCACAAAGTTTTATAGTCTTATTCGTTGACTTAACAAATTTAAGTAATTTTTATTGAAATTTGATGGGTTTGTTCATTAAGTTAAGTGTCCAAACGTTTCAACTACTAATTGTAATCTAATTCTCTATATCATCATTGGTTATGTACAGAACATTAATTTTTCGGCCATTGTCTTATCCCTTTAGATCTCTGAAAAAAAAACTCATTTATTCTGATTGTCAAGTTCCACCTTTGGGTGTTAGGGTTTTTAGTTGATTTAACTACCATTGCCATATCCCTTCCTTGCTAAATATATATATATAAATTTAGTGAAACTATATTTGGAAATGATTTTGATCCAATATAAATCCTGTTTTCATTTCCGGACAATCTTATTCCATTCCATATGGTGGATACACAACAACATTCAAAATTTTAATGAGTGTTTTTCATCATGGCTCAGATTCATTTCCATTGGATATAAACCGGTTCCTCGGGGCCAACAAAACCAGAACTTTAAATTTACAAGTTTCCTTTTTCTTATCTCTCCCACCCCCTCTAAAAATAAACAGCGAAGGGAGGGTGGTGTCAAGGTAAAAAAGTGACATCCTCCTTAGACTTTGTGTGAAAAAATTTATGAGTCGCTTTTCTTACTTTTGAGTATAGTGATCATGTTTGAGGTTGGACTTTAATAGTCAAAAATTCTAATAGGGAGGTAAAAATTTTCGGGTGCGATTCGCAAATAACCCAGGTAAGTGGCAAAACCCAGTGCACTGCTTTCAACTTTTAAATGAAAACATATCTATAATACAAAGTAGTACGATGTCTGTCTGTCTGTCTGAATCTTAAGATCTCAGTAACCACTGAACCGATTGGACTCTAATCTTCAGGGAATATACCTACTGGTCCTTGGATGGTTTTAAACTATTTTATTGGAGGGGGGGGACACCCCCAACCCCCCCAAAAAATGAAAAATACTCCCCCCACCAAAAAAAAGTTGTTTTTTAAAACTAAAATTTAAAAAGGGAAAATTGACTACACCCCCCTCCAAAACATTTTTTTTTACTTTTTCTTTTAAAATCTAAAAACACACCAATAAGTTGAAAAAACTTTTTTGGACAAAGCCCCTAGAGGCTAGGTGCGAAGCCGCTAGTTTTAAAAAAAGTAAAGCTCTGTATGACAATATTTTCTCATACGCCTTGCCTAAACCTAGTAGAATATAAACTCTACATCCATCTTTTCTTGCCTTTCTGTATATTTAAACCTATCTTTAGCATTTAAATCTTCACACTAAAAGCTTCTTTCTCTCTTTCTCTTTCCTTTTTTAAATCCTTTCTTTTGTAACTGTCTGAAATATTCTTAAAAATATTTGATATATCCAATTTCCTTTCTTATATGGCTCTGTCTTAAGATTATGTGCCTTCTATTCCACCTAAGATTTTAGAATGCCAATTACTAAAGTATCAGGATGTGTGTGTGTGTGTGTATATATAGCAAAGGATCTCGCCAACCACTGCACTTAAATGGAAAAATAATATACTATACATAGGACCTATTAAAAAAATCTACAATCAAAAATTTAAAAAAAATTGTTTCAAATTTTAAAAGAAAATCTTCCAATTTTTGTAAAGAAGTTGTATCAACTTTTTTTTTTATAGCTAGCCGGTTCTTTTAGTAAGTAGTAGATGTAAAATTTTTCATAGAATTCAAATATGCAATCGGTTTTTTTGTAGACCTCTTATTTTTTAAGTAATTTAAGTTTTTAAAAAAAATAATTAAGTCGGTTTTAAGGTACTAAAACGCAACAAAATAAAAGAAGAAAATGGTCAGTAAGAACAAAAATAGTAAGATCTTTAATTTGACACCTTACTTCTAAAATTCTGTTGAGTAATTATTGAAAAAATCTATTTTTTTAACCTCGGTATAATAAAAACTTTAGACCTAAATATTTTCTCAAACAGACATAAAAAACATGGGTTCATATATACCATTAGAATCAGAAAAATATTACGAATCCATTGTAAGCAAAATTGAAAAAAATTAAAAAATTAAAAAATTACAGAAATGGCCAATTATTTTTTTTGTTCAGACAACACTATTGTCTTCCCTTTTTTACCCCCTCTTTACCCCCTCTTTACCCCCTTCCCATTTTTATACTCAATTGAAGAATTAAGACGTTGCCTGTACAACATAATATGATATTTTCATATAATTCCTTTTATTGTAGTTTATATACTATATTGTAAACATTTTTTTTCAATTTTGCTTACAATGGATTCGTAATATTTTTCTGATTCTAATGGTATATATGAACCCATATTTTTTTATTTGTGAAATAATAAAATTAAGTTCAAAGTTTTTATTCTCGTGGGTTTAAAAAAATCGATTTTTTCAATAATTACCTGACAGAATTGAAAAAGTAAGGTGTCAAATTAAAGATCTTACTATTTTTGTTCATAATGACCATTTTCTTTCTTTTTTTTGTTGCATTTTAGTACCTTAAAATCGACTTAATTTTTTTTTTTTTAAACTTAAATTACTTAAAAAATAAGAGGTCTACAAAAAAACCGATTGCATATCTGAATTCTATGAAAAATTTTACATCTACTACTTACTAAAAGAACCGGCTAGCTATAAAAAAAATAGTTGATACACCTTCTTTATACATAAAGAATAACGAACCACTTTAACTACTCAGTGATCCGCGGGTTGATGAATGAGGAGGATGCCCTGGCTCGCTCCAAGTTTCCAGAGCTATAAGCCAGAAAACATAAGGAGTTCCTATTTGGAAACCGTGACACTGTTTAAAATTCACTTGTTTTTTGTTTTTGGATACATAAATTGTTCATTGATTTAATGTATAATTTGTTTTCTCTTTGTTTAAATAATAAATTAAATAAATACCTACATAGTTATATTTTTTTTAACAGTCGCTGTTTTGTAATTTCGCCGTTTTGTAACATTCGCTGTTTTGTAATTTCGCTGTTTTGTAATTTCGCCGTGTTGTTACATTTGCTTTTTTTTGTAATTTCGCCGTTCTGTTTTTCGCCGTTTTGTATCCACTCCATCCTATCATATCCTATTGTATAGCGAAGGATCTCGCTAACCCTGAACCAATAATTTGGTTTTATGCTATTTTATTTGTAAAACTAGGTCTGGGGAGGATTTTGTCAATTTTCTGCCCTTCTATATCCCTTTAAATATAGAGCCCCTGAATGTTAGCTGCCGGCTGCTAGTATCTATAATACAAAGTAGGATCTCGCTAACCGCTGAACCGATCGGGTTCTCCTTTATAGGGTAGCTTCTCATAGGTTCCGGGAAAGTTTATAACTATTTTCTTGGGCGGGTGGGACACCCCCAACCACCCCAAAATTATCTGTATCCCTCATCCTGGAACTGAATGACGTCTCTTGTCAAGCTTTCATTTATGTCAGCTTTTCTGTGGAGAGAAAGTTTTTGTTCGAGTTCTGTATGTGTGCCGGCTGCATAATAATTCCAGTGCAGCCGCCTATGTGTGCAGGCTACATTGTAACACCATGCAGCCGCCTATGAGTGCTAGCTGCATTATAACACCAACAATCATCATCTTATCATTATACTAATATCATAATATAATCTTATTTATATTCAATAAATATTGTTAAGTAAATGCAGTGGCGTATATTAATGATATTATTATCAAAGCTATTCTACTAAAAATGTAAGTCCAACCGTCAACTGACATTGTGTAAGTGATGAAACACCTCTTAGATGAGAAGTTCAGGAATTGAACAAAGACAAATCTACAAAATGAAAAGGACTAAAATATTTTTATCAGCGCTCAGCGAGGGCTAGGCACTTATTTTTTGTTCATGAGTACTGGTTTTGTGTACCCTAGCGCTCTTACAGTCACAGATTTTAATTCTCCAATCACTAATTTGCATTTATATAAAACTGATAAAACATAAAAAAATCTTTTTTGTTTACAGAGAATAGGAATTTTAAAGATGCTTCGAATCTTTAAGGTTTTGAAAAGTTGACACTTCTTTATTAAAAAAAACCCATTAATTTGCAGTATTGAACGCTTTTTTAAACCTGTAAATAATTAGAATTACGACAGATAACCATTTATTTCAGGCACAACTAAAAATTATGATTTTTGTTATAGACTTGGGCAAATAAACAGACGGACATACAGATAGAAGACGAAAGTTACGCCCTGATTATAGAATAGTGTCGATACTAATTATTTATCATTTTTAGTGTTTTTTAGTGTTTCCTTATATTGAATTAATTGCCCATTGTCCCCTCCCTTACTCCCTGACAATCTCCCCTTACTTTTTAAATAGACTAGCGGCTACGCCCCTAGAGGCCTCTAGGGGCAATTGAGGAGGGGAGAGTCGAATTTGATAACCAAATTTATTATTTTAGATTTGAAAAGAAAAAGTAAAAAAATTGGCGGAAGGGGTAAATTTTTTTTTTTTTTTTTGGGGGGGGGTGAATTTTTTCTCTTGGTAGGATTGTGGCACCCTCCCCCAAAATAGTTATAAACCCTTACGAGACCTATTAGAAGCTACCCTCTTAAGGAGAACCCGATCGGTTCAGCGGTTAGCGAGATCCTTTGGTTTAAACACACAGACAAAAGACAAACAGACATCCTGTTACTTTAGTATAAAGATTAATAATAAAGTAGATGGAAGATAGTGTTATTTATACCTGGCCACTGCGGGTGACCTAACCCTGTGTGGCTCCCCAATAACCAATAAAACATAACCTCACCTAAAGTAATAAATATAAAACAATTTATATTAAAATAAGTGAAGGGGTTTCCTGCTCGACCAGTTACTTTATGGGAAACAGCCTAATAATCTCAAATTAATTATTTTAGGGAATTTTGTTTGTGATTGCACTGCTATGTATCCTGTCTGTGGTGACGAGCAGCACAGTTAATAATCAAGCACAAGGTAACAATCTTATAGTAACGACGCTACTCTACAAGTTTCCCGTACAGGTCTGTCTATAACGCTCACAGATTTTCAATGTTAATTCCCAGAGAGGGAGAGGATATTGGTGAACAACTTTGGGGACTTTTATTGAATTTTTGTCAGTTCATTAAGTAGAGTGTCCAAACGTTACAAACACGGTCCTAGGACAAACGTCGGATTGCACACTTAAACTAACCTAACCTAACCTATTTTAGACCATCTTATAGGTTTTTAAATGCCTAACCCCTGCGGGGGGCTTATTTATACATTCATATCTTCACCAAACCTAATCTGTATAGAAAAACCTAATTAAATTAATATTTTAAAACACCTGCGCGTTTGTCCATTCCGACGTTTAGGACTCCTGCGTTTGTCCTGGAATTACAAACACTAATTGTAATCTACAGAAATAATTTTGTGTATCGTTAATGGGTATGTGCATCAATTTATCGACAATTGTCTTATCCCTTTAGATCCTTGGTTAATTCCTGTAATACACTTATAACCTTAGATAGGCTGTCAGATACAATAACCTATCAAGCTTAAATGTTAAAAGTTATTTTTAGCAGAAAATTTTTTTGTTTATATTTAGTTACATATAATTCATTCCAATGATATTAAAGATTAACGATATAATTCCATTCAATGAAATGATAAAATAACTGCAATATGTGTACACATTCTAACAAATAAAATGGACGGACTGTACCTTCACTATTCCTCATTGGTCCAATTAACTGATTTTGAATCTAGGTCAACAACAACCACATTAATTGTTGCTTTCTATTTATCTTTTGACAATGTAAGAGATCGGGTCAGTTGAATTTGAGTTGCCGATTGTGTACACAATTTCCTCGGTGTTTTCTCATCCTATCTCAATATTTACTACTAGCTAAAATAAGTTTCAAACTTTAAAAAAATCTAAATTAAAAAAATTAAAATTTTTAATCTATAATTTATAAATTGTTATGATGGGGTGAGGAAACACCGAGGAAACTGTGTACACAATCGGTAACTCAAATTCAACTGACCTGAGATCGTCTAAGATGATACCTAATTGTTACAGGAATCTGTATAAAAAGTTTAAAATCAAAGGCTGTTCACAATATATATCAGACAGACAGACAAAATTTCACTTCCAAATGCAAAATAGATTTATCTATTACCAGATCAATAGATTAGGTATATCTAACCCCTTATTGTGATTTTACTTCTGCCTAACAAATCCTAATCTAATGTGTAATTTCTGTCAATATTAGATTAAAACTTTGCTTTTCAAAGGTTGGAATTTTCAACTGAAAGTTGGATAAAAGACTTTACTGAAAATTATGTACAACGTTTCAATAAGGGCGTGCTCAAGACTTTGCTAGGAAAGGTGTCATCAAATTTAAATATGGTAGAGTGATATGGGGAGGGTGTCTAATAAAAATCAGGAATTTTTTTTTACTGAAGGAACTAATAATGTTTCAAACAATTATCAGTAAAATATATTCTATATAATTCCTTTCCCCTGTTAAAGTATTTTTTTCCCTTTAATACTGGGTAAGAAGCGCAGCCACTCGTTGTATCAAAGGTAAATTCTGAGTGTTATTATAATATTAAGTTGTAACAATTGCTTTTCAATTCAATCTTATCTCTAAATTGTTGAATTTCATGTTCCCACTATAATTCAAAATCTTGTAGCATATTTAGCAAATGAAATATATTTTCTTTAATCTTTAATCCTATTATATAAAATATGATTTACTCACTTAATAACAAATAGTACACAGAAAATCGGGGATTGTACAAGTTTTAAGATTTTTTTTGGAGGGGGAGTGGTTGGTGATTAAAGTTGCCTGAAATTGTAATTTTACCCCTCCCCCCCCCCCCCCCTCCAACTCCCCCCCTAAAAAAAGACATTTAAGGGGTAGGGTTATGACAGGTGAAAGTTGTTTAACCCTACCTGGAATTTCTTCTTTTTTTGGTGTTTTTCTTCTTTTTACACTCGCAAAAAGTTTTATTTCGTAAAGCTGATATTCTACATTGAATGATCGACAAATTGTTAGGAGAACAGCACAAACAATTTTGAGCCATCCCTCTTAGCAAATTAAGGACCAAAAATCCCCCCCCCCTCTCTTCTTATCAAACCTCCAATTTTTAGGTTTCACATCTTTCGCGGATTAAAAATTTTTATTGCAGCTTTCTCATAATTTGTATGCAGGAAATTGTAGCCAACAAGCGAAATAAATCTAAAATAATATTATTTTTTTTTGGGAGGGGGGGGGGGGGGCAGAAAAAAAGGTCGTCAGTTCTACTATGCGTTGACCCCAACGACAGCTGAAGATCACGTATAGTTTTGTAATTTTTTCTTAATTAGTTTCGTTGTTGGTATAAGCTGATAGGTATGTCCCTTGGGACCTTTTTTGTTAGACAATACACCAAAAATCCCCTTAGTCGCCGTGAAAATCATTTTTCAAAGACATGCTTTGACACGTACAGACTATATAAATATTTATAGATTGATGGGTTTGATATGGTACACTTTATTGAAAGTGGGGATGTTGCAAACAATTTTTAAATGGAAAATGCATTTTCCGTATGACAAACCAAATTTTATAAATAAAATTATTCTTTTTATCTTTCATGTGTTTCTTTTCATCACTTTTTTGCATTTGTTTGGCTGCTAAGCTACTCTATAAGTATTAGCGTCTGTCGGTTAGTCACAAGGAACTTAACTTTACACTTTAGTTTAGATAGTGGACCAAGTAATGCCACGTCTCGCGGTCGTAGCGGTCATGCGTAACATTGGAAGGGTGACGCAAATGTCAGATCTCAGTTTTCGCTATTTGATTTACTATTTTTCTCTATAAGATAAAAACGATGCTTGCAAGATTATTTATTTTGCTTTAATATAAAGAATTTTTTTTCAAATCGCAAAATCTGGGATCTGAAATTTGCGTCACCCTTCCAACCTGACTCATGACGGCTTATGACCGGGAGATATGTCATTATTTTGTCCACTATCTTAGTTTAGGGAGTACATAGGGGGTGGGGGTCGGGCATCCTAAGGGATAAGACTATGAACGATGAATTGATATACATCCTAAATGAAGGCAAAAAAATTACCCCTTCTACAAATCCAAATTGTTGGTTAAACAGTTTGGACACTTCTAGTTTCAAATTAACCAACCAAGTATAATAAAAGTATTCAAAATTTATAGTCACAAAAAAATGAAAAATCAACTGAGGATTTTTTAAAAAGGCTATAAATTTTGCTAACTATTCAACCAAAAGTCACATTCAGTGATTTATTAGCTTACGTTTGTAGGCTATTGTTATAATTGTTTCAATTATTTACATTATTTTTTTTCAGATGAAGAGAAAGCAGAAATAATCCAGTCAGTAAAATATAACTTCTTAGGTAATATTTTAATAAACCAAGGATGACAACATCCATAAAAGTGAAGCTCTGAAACGGTAAATCAAACGAACATTAACACTAGTAGAGTGTCAGAACTCATTATTTAGAATATAAATGTATAAAAGTCTAAACGAAATTTTAATTAGATTTGTTGAAAAACTGCTTAGTTATAGGATACTGTTAAGGACATACTTACATTTTAAGGACTTGATTATAAAGATGCTTCGCTTATAACAATATACTTTGTTGTCCTAGGAATCAGTATTCCAAAAATCAGACCAATCGGATAATTCTATCACATATAAATTTGTTGTTTAAAAAGTAAAAAAAAGCAACATGTTTAAAATGGATGTATGTACTTTCTGGTAACGATTATAGAGTTGCTTCGCTTTCTAACTCGTACGTAACTACTACAGGAATCATAATGAAAACTTTGAAATTGATAGGACAATTCTAACATGCCTAAATCAACAAAAAGAGCTATCCGTTACGGACGAACGTACCGACCCTAATTATAGATAGCTTCGCTTTAAAAAATAAAAATAGCCATTTTCCATAAAATTCTGTGAAGAAAAAATTGTTCAAAGTAGCCTCTTAAATGATTTTGCTATCATTTTATTAAAGGCTTGGTAGTAGATATTTATTGACATGTTATGACATAGAGTCGACCTAAATCCATAAAATTGTATGTCAACTAGTATAACTAGCACTCCGATTTAGCGCACCATTGAAATGATTTAAAGATCCAGCTCTGTTGTAAAATATTATATTTGATTGAAAAGTGAAAATGAAAGCTATCAATCCAAAGCAGATTTTACTTTAAATTCTAAAGAGTGAGAATAAGGAGAGAGAGAGAGAGAGAGAAAGAGAGAGAGAGAGAGAGAGAGAGAGAGAGAGAGAGAGAGAGAGAGAGAGAGAGAGAGAGAGAGAGAGAGAGAGAGAGAGAGAGAGAGAGAGAGAGAGAAAGAAGAAGTAAATAGAAAAGAAATGGAAAAGGGATGAAAATAAAGAGAAAAAAAGGTTATTCCCTACTAATTTCAAATAACATTATAACAGCATTACTGAAAGACTCAAACTTTCTGAGAATCTTTGTATTGATCCAGGATGGATTATAGCTGTTTTGAAGGACGATAGTTCATCTTGCATTGTTTATAACAGTTACCAACATAAAAACATCTTCTTATCACAATAAAAAGATAAATGGAATTATAATGCAGCTTTTAAAGATAAGGGGCGCAGCCAATTGCATGTAGAAAATCGATATGATATGGAGGGACATGACAACATCAATAAAGTTAATCTACACCTCTATCTTTCCTTTCATTTTTAAAAGCGAAGCTTTTCTATAATTAAGGTCGGTCCGTCCGTACGTCCGTCCGTCCGTCCGTACGTCCGTAACGGATAGCTTTTTCCGTTAATTTAGGCATGTTAGAATTGTCCTATCGATTTCAAATTTTGCATGGTGATTCCTTTAGTAATTAGGTACGATTTAGAAAGCGTAGCAACTCTATAATTATTACCAAAATGTCCGTACGTCCATTTTAAACATGTTGATTTTTTTACTTTTTTAACAACAAATTTTTATGTGATCTAATCATCGGATTGATCTGATTTTTGGTATATTGATTCCTGGTACAACAAAGTATAATGTATTAAGCGAAGCAACTCTATAATCAAGTCCTAAAAATGTAAGTATGTCCATAAAAATTTTCCAGTATCAAGCAGTTTTTCAACAAATTTACTTACAATTTTGCTTTGACTCTTATTCATTTATATTCTGATTTTTCAGTTTTGACACTATACAAGTGTTAATGTTCGTTTGTCCTACCCTTTAAGGGCTTCGCTTTTATGGATGTTGTCATCCTTGTTGATAAGCTCTTAGAGCAAAATTTTAGTATAAATATATTTCTCCTGAATAGTCCTATCCCTGGCATCCCTGGGTAAATGTAAATACAAACATCACAATTCTTATCAAAATATTCAAGTATTGCAAATTCTTGCAAAATTATTTGGGAAGAATCCCCAATTTCGCAAGTAGACCATAAAACTATGCCCCGTAACTTAATTTCAGTTTAAACAGCTCGACTTTTTATAACTATAGGTGAGGCTTTTTTTTGAGTTGGGTTGAAAAGGGTTAAAGAGAGCTCCGCATAGCCAAGAGCCATGGAGAATGGGGACATTTGACTTGTTTATTACACTAGTCCCCAACGTTTTGTAATAACGTTTTCTTGTTCGTTGGTTCAAAACCTTGGGGACTTTTATTTGTTGATTCCTAAAGTGTCCAAACGTTTTAACCACTAATTCTGAGGTATAGAAGGAGTATTTTTAGTCATCATCATTGGGAATATATATCAATTTATTGGCCATTGTATTATCCCTTTAGATCCCTGGCGAAGCACATTCTTTGTCATGACTCCCCATAGGATCAATAAAAAGGCTTTTTAAAAAGATGTTGTAGGAGGGAGGAAGGTGGGGGCGAGCAACCCTTAAAAATTGCAAACATTCCAGTAATAAGTTTATTGTCTTTACATATTGAAAATTCACATTTTGTTATTATTTATTCATCATGTTGTGTAGATAAATACATTTTAACAAGAATACCAACATCCTGAAAGGCGAAGCTAATGAATAAGAGTAAACAAGGAGTATTAACAAAGCTAAAGTTAGAGCGCTCTTGATTGATATTAAAGAAACATGAACAAAAATGCCGATTAAATGCATACTTACCTACATACACTGTTGACTCGACTTGATTCCAAAGAAACCAGACAACCGTCTTTTCAAAGTCTAAACATATTTACTTGGAATGACATTAAAATCATCTCTTTTTTATTTTTAGGAGGCGAGGAAGTTTGCGTTTGAAGAAATGGCTGAGAAAAGAAAATTTTATTCCTGTATCATCTAAATCCCTGTCAAAATATTGTGTAGTTTTCATGTCAACATATGTATTCCATAAGACTCTGGATATGTCGATGTTATGTCAGTAATTATTGTCAAAAAATTTATTAAAATAAAGCATCTCGAAATTCTGTAGGCAACGAACACTATACATTAAAGCAATATAGTTGACCTAGACTTTTAAAATTGACATTTCGGTATAATGCCAATAGTTTTGACAGGGATTGTAAATATTTATATTATTTGAAGCACATCTATACTATAACTAGAGGTAGTATATCTGAATCACCGGAAACGGAATTATCTCAGTTTTTATGGTTATTCGCTCATTTTTTTTATCAAGGTAGGAGGGGACATTTGACTGTAAATTACCCTGGTACCCAAAGTTAAATATGCTTATTTGTTTGCTCAATTTGGGTACTTATATAAAAACTTGATAATCTCGTTCAAAGAATATCGTCGAAACTTTTCAAACAATGATTTAAATCTAGAGAAGGGGTAATTTTGTTTTTCATCATTGATAATGTACAACATTTTATTGTTCTTATCCTTTAAGATCCCTGGCTGTTTATTTATTTTTAGTTTTGTGTTTTTCTAATATCTCTCAGCCTGCAATAATGTAAATCTTAATTTGATTTTGGGAGATGATAATTTTACTAAAGAATATCTAATCAAATATCATATGAAATACATGATAATATTTTTTTTTGTTCATTTATTAATCTTCATAATATTTATTAAATTTTCCATTATTAATAATGTGAATGTGTGACCATGAAATATTAATAAAATTTTCAAAAATGAATGATTGTTTTTATTATCTTAGTTACCTTACAACTGGATGTGCTTTATGGCCTTATTAGCTCGTTGAATAATTCCTGATATAAAACAGTTTTTGAAGAAAAAAAACGGGTATTATCCTCTTAGAAATTATTTTTTTAATATTGAAAATTTGAGTACCCCCTATCCCCCCCCCCCCCCCGACAGCGAACTATGAACTCTGGCCGCAGCGCTCGGCTCGCTAGCCTGCTTAGCCGCAGCGCTCGGCCCCCTTGCCTGCCTAGCCGCAGCGCTCGGCCACCTTGCCTGCCTAGCCGCAGCGCTCGGCTCCCTAGCCTAAAACCTAACCTTACCTAAAATAGTTGTTCGTCGGTAGTTGGGGGGGGGGGGGGGGGGGGGTACAAAATTGAAAAAAGTTGAAAAAAAAATTTCTAAGAGGATAACGCCAAAAAACGGATCTACTGTAGTTCACGGTAAAATATTGCTGGCTGTTAACGAATATTGCCATAAATCTATGAATTTTAAAGGCTGCTAGCTGTCAAACGGCTGAACGTACAAATCATACCCGCACACCATTTTAAGCGGTATACGAAGGCCTGCAAATAATCTGGAATAGCCAAGATCCAATGATGCACAGGGAAAGCTTCACTAAAAAGCTTCTTATGCCGCCTAAAACAGTGTGTGGGCATGATCTGTACGTTCAGCCGTTTGGCAGCTAGCAGCCTTTTAAATTTATAAATGTTTGGCAATATTCGTTACTAGCAATATTTTACCGTGGACTGCAGTAGATCCAAAAAAAACTTCTTTATATAATCTTATGGTCTTTTAATCAAAAAGCCATACTCATTGCTTATTCAGTGTTTAATTGTTGCTGCTTAATTAAAGTGAATTGAGGCTCATATTCAATGCCAATGTTTTATCTTTCTATTGCTATTTACCTATCCCTTTAGATTTGAAGATGCATTGAGTCTCATATTTCTTTTAAAGCTGATAATCAGTAATCATTAAAAAAATAGATGGAAGAAAGAGAGAGAATTATGTCAACGGACCAAGTAAGTTGTATAGAAGATTCTCTTCCATAAGCGGTATCTTCACAAAGTAAATCAGCCAACTATTTTAAATAGGAGCCGAGAAAATGACATCTCCCTTATACAGATGGATAAACAAAGTGAATTATAAAGAATTTAGCTATTTAAAAAACAGAAGAAGCATATAAACAATGGATGGATATTTATCGTATTGTAGACAGCTTTCCCCGGATATTGAAATGAAAAATTATGAGATTAAAACTGCTAATAATTTTATTATGTTTTATCTTAAATCCACAGAAAATTGTTTGTAATACGATTCTAAAGATGATTTTTTTCTAGAGCTAAGAACTAAAAACTCTAATCCAGAGGATATTAATCGGTTTCGAAGCCATTCTGGAAAATATATTAAAGAGCAGATCCATTTTTATTATTTTAGCTTTATCATTTTTAAAAATCAAAAGGTTTCAAAATATTTTTTCCTTTCTTAACCTAAAAATTAACTTGGGTCTCGGTATGAATCATAGATTTGACCGTAAGAAATACTAAATTTATATCAAACATAATTAGGAACATAAATATTAAGAACAAGGATAAAAATATCCATAAAAATGAATTTAACAAGAATGACAACATCCATAAAAGCGAAGCTCTGAAACGATATGACAGACGAACATTAACTTTTGTTGAGTGTCAGAACAATATACAAAAAATGAAAATATAAGGTTTGACAAAATTATACGTAAATTTGTTGAAAAACTTCTTAAATACAGAATTCTGTTTAAGGACATACTGACATTTTTAATACTAATTATAGAGATGCTTCGCTCATAATATTGTACCTTATTGTAATAGGAATCAGTAATAAAAATCAGATCAATCGGATGATTTTATCACATAAAAATTGTTATTAAAAAAGTAAAAAAATCAACATGTTTAAAATGGACGTACGAACATTCTGGTAACGACTATAGAGTTGCTACGCTTTTTAAATCGTACCTAACTACTACAGGAATCACCATGCAAAGTTTAAAATCGATAGGACAATTCTAACATGCCTAAATTAACGAATCAAAGCTAACTATCTCGGACGGACGAACGTACGGACGGACGGACCGACCCTAATTATAGAAAAGCTTCGCTTTTAAAAATGAGACAAAAAATCAATAGCGATTATTTCATAAAACCTAATAGAAAGATGTATGTCTGTCTGCTGTCTAGATGAAGCATAAGATCTCGCTAACCGTTGGACCTCTTGGGCATGTATTTTGTGTATAAATAGTTCTTTTTCAAAACAGTTTTAAGGGCGGAAGTACATTTTGGAGCTTAGTTTTCTTTATAATTCCTAATCGTTACAGCAATCTTCATAGAAAATGAAATGTTCCAATCTGAAATGCCAACGAAATTCACAAATACAATTGTATTTCTTTGGACTTACATGAACGGAGGGACAGACTTTAGGTGTTGAAAAGATTCGCTGCGAATATAAAGTAGACTTTCCTTTAATATGACACGTTCTATACTATACAGGGAGGGAGGGGACATTAAGCTCTTTATTACACTAGTCCTAAAAGTTTCATGTAATATTTTTTCTTTTTCGTTGGCTTACAACTTTGGGTACTTTTCTTATTGAATCTTGATTGGTTGGTTCATTAAGTTGAAAATCCAAACGTTCAACCACTAATTCTTAGAAGGGGAAATTTTGTGCATCATCATTAGGGATATATATAAATTTATCTGCCATTGTCTTATCCCTTCAGATCCCTGCATTCTCTAAGTATCTAATTATTAGTGACGTGTTGGATATTTGAGTAAAAATATTAAAATTTCAATGTTAAACTTTATTCTCCTTTGATAACACTATCTTAACTAGAAAATCCTTACCATGTATACTTATTTACTGGTATGAATAACAGAAACATGATTTTTTAATAATTATTTATCACATGGTGTTATAGCCGAAGACGGACTTACAAATCTGGTATTAATATTATATTTTTTATTTAAATAATAGTGGAGAATTGAATGTAATACAATGCTATACATATTTTTTCAGTATCGCTGAGAATAGGTGCGTGCTTATCCAACGGATATTAGTCAGTTAAGAAGTCATACTTGAAATAAATAATGAATATCTACACTCTACATATTTTAGGTCATTATGACACCAAAGGTCAAAATAAACATTTAAGATTTAAATCAACAAAATACAAAACGCAACAATTAAATTTTTATTTGGGGTTTCAAACTGTTTTCTTGAAATTCTATAAGGCTTTTGCTTAAATTTTCCCGTTTCAAATCTAAATTTTTATGAAGCGTTTTATATTGTCAAGTTAAAACCTTTTGGTCGATTATTAGAATAATGGACTATTCTGATATGACGTCATTCGGAATTTTTCGGCCAAACGTTTTAAACTTATCACGCTCTATTGTGGGCTCTATAAAGAGCTTCAATTTTGACAAGTGCTTCTTTATAAACTCAACTAGTGGCTTCGCACTAAGAGGTGGGCTGCAGTTCCGAAGTTGCTTTATTTTTTGTTTAAATTTAAAAACAAGTGAAAAAGGGGTTTCCGTGATTATAAGTGACACAAGCATACATACATCCAAGTACTTTTAGAGAGGATCAAATATCTTTTCCATGCCTACAAAAACTGGATTAGAAGCTAATCCACAAATTTTTGTGTATGTGAGAAAGCGCACTCCCGGCCACTGAAATGTCCTCTAAGGGACAAACTGACCGGTCAGATGGCTAGCTGGCTGATTCCAAATTCTGCTGATTTGGCGATTTATTAAAACATGTATCATATTCAAGTGTATTTGCCGATTATTATTATATTCTCTAAAACATTTTTATGCAATTGTGTATAAATAAGACTTTATTTATTTATGTCTGTAAAAAACATTTACCAAAAAAAATGAAAGCACAATAACAACGCAGCTACAAGAAATGTTCTCACAAAAGAGAATAGGTCCTGAAAAATTACAATATTTTCTTTAATTTTAAAATGAAATTTATTGAAGTACGTCAACCTTACCCCTCACCTCCACCTTAAAGCCTCGCTTTAAATTTTTTCAGGACCTTATAAGCATAAGAATTATATGGAAAGTGATCCTTAAAACACTATTAAATTCATATTTCTTAGGTCACTTTCATTCCCCATGAATATGATCTAATATATTGTCGATTCAGCATTTAACCACTTTTCCCCTTTCCCTTCATGATCCCCCTATCCTTGCTCTAAAGGGGAAGTAAGGTTTTATTTGTAGAAAGGGGAAATGGTAACTAGGACAGGCGAGTTGACAAGTTGACCGCTGTGAGTGTAGCTAATTCACTCTCTTGGCTTCTTTTGGAGCGAACAGGAGCGTCTTTATTTTTCTCTATTGACCAAGGTATGTGTGCTTTATATTTGGGGTAATCCTTTAGGTATACTTTTCTACAGTCTTATTAAATCAAACTTTTCCAAAATAATTTCATGCAATTTACCTAACATTCTTATTTTTTTTTGAAAGCTTGTTTTAAGTAATTTTTAGAGTATATATATGGCACCTAAAAGTATTTGTATTTTGCTTCCAATTTGATAGCAACTAAAAAATAATTTTTAAAACGGAATATATTAGTTTCTCTATGTTATTGTAATTTTAAACTGCTGTAAGAAAAGTTTGAGGCAATATTGTGATATTAAAGTTACATATTAGAATCTATTTTCAAGTTGAGTTCGAAACCGATTATTATCCGCTGGATTATAAACGGTTCTCAGCCATACTGAAAAATCATGTACAGCTACATACTACTGACAATTTTGTTGGCATTGGTCTTCGGTCCCTTGGATCTAATAAAACTGGTTTTAATCTAATAAATTCTCATTTTCATATCCGCAGAAATAATACGTTTCTCAGAATAATTTTAAATCTTACAATAAAGTCAGGTCAATATAAATGTAATATGGTATAAACACAGTAAAAAATCATATTCAATTATGAGAAAAGAGTCAAGTAACTTAATTTATATTCATGTTTGAAATTGGAATTCAATATTTTGAGAAATGAGAAATAAAGCTAATTTGTAGATCTCTATAAATCTTTTCTTGGTATAATTAGATAGTTTCCATAATTTGAAAACAATATTTGAATATTTTTCAAATTCTTAGAAAGTTTATTAATACGAAAAAGAAAAAAACTTCTATTCCTAACAAACTTAATTTTATCCTCAAAAAGTTATATTTATCAATGCAATGTTTAGTAATATTATTTTTCATTTTAATAATAAAAAATAATAATTTAATTTACGTGTTTGTGGACAACCGTAAAAATGTATGTTTGTATTATTCAGGTATAATCTAAATCATGCCTGGCCACGTCAAGTCTGGAGGTTCCAAGGAGCCGGATCCAGGTAAAGTAAACTTTCTGGTAGCGCAGCAACTTTATAATTTAGGTTTTTCTGATCGTCCATCAAAAAAATTACATTTTTTTCTCAAAAAGTTTCTTTGTCTTGCGAATTTATTGATATTCTAGTCTTTTTTGTATTTTTTATCTAAAAATTGATTTAATAATTATTGACTTTTTAGAGAAGCTCTACAAAGTATCCTAAGAAATGAGCCGTGTGACGTCAATAGATCCATCTGTTTTTCCTTTCCCACTACTCCTCTCATCCCTTATTTTTATGACGTCACATGTCACATATTTTCTTTGTAAAACTCCATTTTTTAACAAAAATGTTTTATTCAGATCCATCTCCCTTCTTGTTCGTCTCTTTTGAGATGAAAAAAGAGGATTCCCTGAAGCCTTATGATGCCAAGAAGTCTGTGTGGGTCCCCGATGGAGAGGGAGGTTACGACGAGGCCCTCATTCAGGAGGTCAAGGGAGATATGATTGATGTCAAGGTAACAATTTTCACCCTGTAGGCATTAAAAAACCTAACATACATTACATAACTTGAATTTTAATGATTATTTTTTTGTGGAAACTACTTCTGATAGTTTGATTCTATCTAAATCATATGTTGACAAAACATTAAAAAAGTCAACTTAATACCTGCAGATTTAACAGAGTTTTTACTGTTTAGGTTGGATGGGAGCCCAAGACCTTCAAGGCTGACAAAGTGATGCAGGTGAACCCTCCCAAGATGGAGAAGTTCGATGATGTGTCCAACATGACCTACTTGAATGAGGCTGCTGTCCTCTGGAACTTGAAGTCTAGATATGTTGCCAAGCTTATCTATGTAAGTAACTTATATCTTACATTTAAGGGTAAAAGAAGTCATCTCTTATTTATAATCATTTCATGGCATGGGAAAATTAGTAAATTTATCTGAAAATTTAATCAATTTGGTAAATTCAATAATATTCACTCAAAAATCAGGGAAGTTTATTTAATCCAAAAGCTAAACATCTTTTATTTTTTAAGACTTACTCCGGTCTTTTCTGCGTTGTCATCAACCCCTACAAGCGTTATCCCATCTACACCAACAGGGTTGTCAAGCTCTACATCGGCAAGAGGAGGAATGAGGTTCCCCCTCACTTGTTTGCCATCTCTGACGGTGCTTACCAGCAGATGATGGCCAACCAAAAGGATCAGTCTATGCTGATTACCGGTATGTTTTATTCTTAGACAGGGGAAATGTGTTTGCTTTATTTAGCTGGTAAAATCTTTTATTTCATGAGTAGACGAAATAATAATCCTCCCCCAAATAATTCAAATTTTGTAAAGTAAAAACAAACTAGGTAATTAAAAAATGGATATAAAACGTTAAAAAGAAACATGAATAACCTTTGTAAGTAAGAAAAATATGGTTGCATACAGTCATTTTTTAATTTTGTTAAAATTATGCAAGTTGGAAATTTTAGGGCAAGAAAATTAGAAAAAAAAATATGAGAAAGATGCTGTAATTTAAATGTTTTTTTTTATTTAGGATTTAATTCAATTTATTCATTTAGGAAAAGTATATTTTGAATTTTATATTCAATTTATAATCATTGATATTTCTGAATAATACCACAAGAAAAAAAAAATCTGAAGGCAATGGCTTTATTTGACGTCACAGGTCAAGGACGTCCAAGCTTGTTTTTAGGGGGTAAAATGTCATAAGTCATAAGGTTATGTCATATAAATTAAAGTTATGATCTACATATGGAACTTAATTCTAAAAAGTCACTGGATCATACAGGCGAGTCTGGTGCTGGTAAGACAGAGAACACGAAGAAGGTCATTACGTACTTCGCCATCCTCGGCGCTAACGAGAAGGCCAAGGTGAGTGACATGTATCTATTGACATGTTGACATGTAGGTGAGTCCGGTGCTGGTAAAACTGAGAACACAAAAAAAGTCATCACATACTTTGCCATCCTTGGTTGTAACGACAAGGCCAAGGTGAGTGACCACATATATTTCTAATGCTAACACCCATGTAGGTGAGTCCGGTGCTGGCAAAACTGAGAACACAAAAAAAGTAATCACTTACTTTGCCATCCTCGGTGCCGATCCAAGGGCCAAGGTTAATATGAATTATTATACAAATTAAAAAAAAAATAGTAATTTTTTTCATTAAAACTTATTTTTCAATTTTTAATTGCCTTATTTTTTTTACATAATGGCAAAGTTTTAAGTAAATTTCAAGCATTGCAGATTAAATATTTAGTTGTTTAATTATTTATTCAGAAATTATAAACACTTTTTGGTGTTCTCTTATTTGAAGCGCTGTAGTTGAATTGACTTCCTTCTCTTTTGAGGGATTTTTAAAAATTTAATACAATGTTATTTTAAAATGGTCGGTATCTTGAAAAAGGTAAGTTTAAGTAAGTGTAAGTGGAGAAATTGAAAGATTTTATTGATCTTTCTCCTTACAACCATTTCTTCAGTTTTAAGAGGGAGGTATTTTTTATCTTGAAGAATAAATGTTTATTTTCTTTAACATTTTCATTGTTTTCTTACTGTAATAATCACGAGCAAAAGAAATAATACTGTTTACAAAAGGTCCTTTTTGGGTGGCAGAAAAGTTTAATGCAAATAAGTTTTTATTTTTTGGGGGTAAAAGTTAGTAAACTTATTTGAATTGTAACTTGCTTAATCAGGGAGGTGAAGGTGGTGAGAAGAAGGCCAACTTGGAGGACAGGATTGTCCAGACCAATCCTATTCTGGAGTCCTATGGTAATGCCAAGACCATCCGTAATGACAACTCTTCTAGATTCGTAAGTTTTACAATTTATTTAAATCAATATATCTTGATATCTTCAACTGTAGGGTGTCAGGCTTTTTCTGAATTAAAAGTTATGTCTTTATTTAAATCTGATATTAGCAATTAAAATCATAAATATTTTATTTGAATTTGATATACATATTATACTGCATACTTTACCTCTCTAAATTGTTATGCCCTTGTTTTACTATGATATTCAAGTTGATAAATACTTTATTTTCTCTACAAAATATTTATGATAAAATGAAATTAATTATTCTATTTTGTTTAGGGTAAGTTTATCCGTATCTACTTCAACCACATGGGTAAGCTTGCTGGTGGTTATATTGATGTCTACCTTCTGGAGAAGTCCCGTGTCACTTACCAGCAGGCTAATGAGAGAGGCTACCATATCTTCTTCCAGCTGCTTGAGACTGGCCCAGTTGAGGGTCTCCAGGAGATGTGCGAGCTGAGCACTGACCCCTATGACTACTTTTTCATCTCTCAGGGTAAGGTCAAGGTCGACTCTATTGATGATATTGAGGAGTTGGAGTTTACTGATCAGGCTTTTGATGTCATTGGCTTCACCCCTGAGGAGAAGAAAGATGCTTTCAAGTTGACTGCTACTATCATGCACATGGGTGAGATGACTTTCAAGCAAAAGGGTCGTGAGGAGTCTTGTGAGATGGATGACCCTACCCCTGGTCAAAAGGTCTGCAAGCTCTGTGGTATTGAGAACTGGCAACTGTTCTATGGTAACTTCATCAGACCCAAGATCAAGGTCGGTACTGAGTGGGTGTACAAGGGCCAGAATGCTGACAACTGTCTTTCTGCTGTGTCTGCCCTTGCCAGATCCATGTACAATCGTCTCTTCTTGTGGCTGGTTGACCTCTGTAACAGAACCCTTATTGACCCCACCATGAAGAAGGTTAACTTTATTGGTGTGCTGGATATTGCTGGTTTTGAGATTTTCGAGTTTAACACCTTTGAACAGATTTGTATTAACTTCTGTAATGAAAAGCTGCAGCAGTTCTTCAACCATCACATGTTTGTGCTGGAACAGGAGGAGTATGTCAGAGAAGGTATTGAGTGGGAGATGGTGGATTTTGGTATGGACTTGGAGGCCACTATCCAGCTTATGGAGAAGCCTATGGGTCTGCTTGCTATCCTTGAGGAAGAAACTATGTTCCCCAAGGCCAGCGATAAGTCTTTTGAGGACAAGTTGAAGGAGAACTTGCTTGGCAAGTCACCTGTCTTCTTAAAGAAGCAGGCTGGTTCCAAGGACAAGAATGCTCACTTTGCTATTGCCCATTATGCTGGTATTGTCAACTATAACCTGACTGACTGGCTCAACAAGAACAAAGATCCTCTTAATGACACTGTTGTCGACCAGATGAAGAAGTCTGACAATGCTCTTGTTGTCTATCTCTTCAGAGATCATCCTGGCCAGCCTGAAGATGAGGGTAAGAAAGAAAAGGGCAAGAAGGGTAAGGACACCAAGACCCACAAAACTGTATCATCCTTCTTCAGATCCCAGCTTGACTCTCTGCTGACTACTCTTAACACCACTGATCCTCACTTTATCCGTTGTATTGTGCCCAACAACCACAAGACCCCTGGACTGCTTGATTCTGCTCTTGTCATGCATCAGCTTACTTGCAACGGTGTACTTGAGGGTATCAGAATTTGCAGAAGAGGTTTCCCCAACAGAACCTTCTATGCTGACTTCAGACACAGATTTATTATCATCAAGCCCAAGGAGGTCTATGCTGCTGGTGAAGATAAGCAGAAGGCTGCCAGAATCATCCTTGAGAGCATTCCTGAAGCTAATGACAGATGGCGTCTTGGACACACCAAGGTGTTCTTCAGAGCTGGTACTGTTGGTATCCTTGAGGAAGTCAGAGATGAGTGCATCAAGGCCATTCTTCTATACATCCAGGCTCTCTGCAGAGGTTACCTGGTTAGAAAGCAGTACAAGCTTGAAATTGCCAAGAGAAATTACATCCCTGTTATGCAGAGAAACTTCAAGAAATACATGTTCTTCCGTGACTGGACATGGTATGCTCTTGTCAATGGAACCAAGAGATTTATTGGTCAGGTGAACATTGAGGAGGAGATTGCTGCTCTTGAAGCTGAGGCTGCTGTTGCATGTGCTGCCTATGACAAGGAAGTTGTACTTAGGGATGAATATCAGGCGGGCATTAAGCAAATGACTGAAGACAAAAAATCCATGATGAAGCAGATTGAAAATGAACAGGGAGATCTTTCTTCCTACCAGGCTCAGCTTGCTGATGCTAGCGCTGCCAGGGAGAAGAAGGAAGATGAGTTGACCAAGATTCAAAATCTTTTGGCTGATACTGAGGCAAAGAGAAATGCTGCCACAGACCAGAAGAGAAAGTTTGAAAATGATCTGCAAAGCTTCAAGAAGGACATTGAAGATATGGAGCTTGCTATTCAGAAGGCTGAACAGGAAAAAACCAACAAAGATCATACAATTCGTAATCTTAATGATGAAATTGCCCATCAAGATGAGCTGATCAACAAGCTGAACAAGGAGAAGAAGCACATGCAGGAGACCCAAGCTAAATCTAGTGAGGAGCTCTCATCTGCTGAGGAGAAGCTTGATCATTTGAATAAGATTAAGACCAAGCTTGAGGTTACTCTTGATGAGCTTGAAGATTCTCTTGAAAGAGAAAAGAAGGCCAGACTTGATATGGACAAGCAGAGAAGGAAGGTTGAGGCTGACCTTAAGGTTACCCAAGAGATGGTTAATGACCTTGAAAGAGATAAGAAGGAGATGGAGAGCCTGATTGCCAAGAAGGAAAAGGAGATTGCTGTCAATCAGGGCAAGCTTGAAGAGGAGCAGAACAGTGTTGCTAAGCTCCAGAAGAATATTAAGGAGCTCCAAGGAAGAATTGAAGCCAGTGAGGAAGAGCTTGAGGCTGAGCGTCAAGCCAGAGCTAAGGCTGAAAAGCAGAGAGGTACTCTTGCAAGAGAGCTTGATGACCTGTCTGAAAGACTTGAAGAAGCTGGTGGTGCTACTTCTGCCCAGATTGAACTTAACAAGAAGAGAGAGGCTGAAATTGGCAAACTCAGAAGAGATCTTGAGGAGGCTGCTATTCAGCATGAATCAACTCTTGCTAGCTTGAAGAAGAAGCATCTTGATGCTGTTGGTGAGATGTCTGAGCAAGTTGACCAGCTCAATAAGATGAAGACTAAGATTGAGAAGGAAAAGCATGGCAAGAGACTGCAAATTGATGAGGTCAAGGCTGCTATGGACACTGTTGCTAATGAGAAGGCATCTGTTTCCAAGCAGAACCATATGCTTCAGACCCAGTTGAATGACCTTACGCGTAGATGTGAGGAGGCCAATCTCACCCTGTCCGACTTTGACTCTGCCAAGAAGAAGATTATTGTTGAGAATGCTGACATTCTCAGAAACATTGAAGAGCTGGACAACAACAACAATGTTCTGAACAAGGTCAAGCAGACCCTTAATTCTCAGTTGGCTGAGCAGAAGAAGATTGCTGATGATGAATCCAAGGAGAGATCCTTCCTCCTGGGCAAATTCAGAAATCTTGAGCATGAGGTTGATACCACCAGGGAACAACTGGAGGAGGAGACTCAATCCAAGGCTGATGCACTCAGAATGCTTTCCAAGTCAGTTGCTGACTCTCAAATGTGGAGACAAAAGTATGAAAAGGATGGTCTTGCCAAGTGTGAAGAGTTAGAGTCTGCCAAGTTGAAGCTGCAGTCCCGTCTGGCTGAAGCTGAAGCAACTGTCCAGAACTACAACAGCAAAGCTATTGCTCTTGAGAAGGACAAAATGAAGCTGCAGTCTGAGATTGAGGAGATGAGTGGACTCCTTGATGATGCACAAAACAAGTGCTTCCAGATGGAGAAAAAGGCCAAGAACTTTGACAAGATTGTTGCTGAATGGAAGAACAAGATTGATGCCCTCCAGGCTGAGCTGGACCAGACCCAGGTTGAGTGCAGAAGCTACTCTACTGAGCTCTTCAAGGTGAAAACTGTATATGAGGAATCTCAGCAGCAGCTTGATGTTGTCAGACGTGAGAACAAGAATCTGTCCAATGAGATCAAGGATATTATGGACCAGATTGGTGAGGGTGGCAGAAACATCCATGAGATTGACAAAATTAGAAAGCGTCTTGAGAATGAAAAACTTGAGCTGCAGGCTGCTCTTGAGGAAGCAGAGTCTGCTTTGGAGCAGGAAGAAAACAAGGTGCTTCGCTGCCAGCTTGAACTTAGCCAGGTTAAGCAGGAGATTGAGAGAAGAATTAAGGAGAAGGAGGAAGAGTTTGAGGGTCTGAGAAAGACTCATGGCAAGGCCCTGGAATCTATGCAATCTTCTCTTGAGAATGAGACCAGAGCCAAGGGTGAGGCCATCAGGCAGAAGAAGAAGCTTGAGGCTGACATCAATGAGCTTGACATTGCTCTTGAGCATGCTAATGGCTCCAATGCTGAAGCCCAGAGATCTATCAAGAAGTACCAGCAAAACATCAAGGAGGCTCAGTTGACCCTTGAGCAGGAACAGATCCACAGAGACAAGGCCAGGGAGCAGCTCATCCAGGCTGAGAGAAGATTCCATGCTGTACAGAACGAGCTGGAGGAGTGCAAGACCCAGCTTGAGAATGCTGACCGCCAGCGCAGAGGTGCCGAGCAGGAGCTTTCTGATTCCATTGAACAGCTGTCTGATGCAACTCTTCAGAACCAGGCTCTCCAGTCAAGCAAGAGGAAGCTTGATTCTGAAATGCAAACCATGCATGTAAGTTTAATTTTAAAACTAACAAAATTTTGAATTTTAAATACTTTATTATCATTTATTCCTTCATATTTTAATCACATTACAAAATATAGTCAACAATAGTAATTTTTAAATCTTATTTTTAGGCTGATCTTGAGGAAATGCTGACTGAGAGCAAGATGGCTGAGGAGAGAGCTAAGAAGGCTATGATTGATGCTGCCAGGCTGGCTGATGAACTCCGTCTTGAACAAGAGAATGCTCAGCACTGCGAAAAGCAGAGAAAGGTTCTGGATAACCAGGTTAAGGAGATGCAGTGCAAGCTGGATGAGGCTGAGCAGGTTGCCATGAAGGGTGGCAAGAAGGTCACTTCCAGGTAACTTTTTTATTTCTTAAATTCAAAATGAAATCCATCTATAGTTTTTTATATATAGTTTTATATTTAATAGCTTCATCTTTCCCATTAAAAATAATATAAGAACTGTATATTTCAGCATTTTTATACTAAATAATACAAGTGAAATTAATCCCTTTTTGAAAAATGTTGTACATATGGAACATTGCAAAGTATTCCTGAAAATAATCAATCTAGTTCTTATTGAGCACATGCTTCACATAATAGCATAGCACAAATGATTTAACACAATAAATATTTAGACTTGAGCAGAAGATCAAGGATCTTGAGAGCCAGCTTGACAACGAGCAGCGCCGTCTGGTTGATGCCCAGAAGGCTCAGCGCCGCACCGACAGGCGCATCAAGGAACTGACCTTCAGCCAGGAGGAGGACACCAAGAACCATGAGAGAATGCAGGAGCTGGTAGACAAACTGCAGAACAAGGTGAAGTCTTACAAGAAGCAGATCGAAGAGGCCGAAGAAATTGCTGCTCTTAACTTGGCCAAGTTCAGGTAAATTAAATTTCCTCTATTTTATAGCATGTTGTATAGTGTGATCTATAAAGCTTAGTCTTGGTTTTAGATGCACCACATGTAATACATTTTTTTAAATTACTTTTTTGGGTAAAGCCCCTAGAGGCGAAGCCGCTAGTACATTATAATTGGGAGAAATATGCCCTTTTGTTCAAATTTCTAAAAAAAATTTTAATCTAGGAAGGTGCAGGCTGACTTAGAACAAGCTGAGGAGAGAGCTGACATCAACGAGCAGGTGCTCGCCAAGATGAAGGCAAGAGGCAGGGCTGCTTCCGTCGGACCATCCCTCTAAACATGACCTACACAATCTAATCTTCATATGACAACTTTTGAGATGATGTTTCTATAGAATTAAATATACTTGAATCTTATTATATTTAATTCTGTAATTAATTGTAGTCTTGTTTAGTTACTTTTGTTTCATTTAAACCAATAAATATTATGAGCATTAAATTAGTATTTATTTATCTCCATCAGGGGATGATATTCAGCCAATCAATTCAATTTAAAATTGCCGAAAATAAAATATTTTGTTGGAGTAACAGAAAGGGAAGTGGTTAGAAGCCTTTAAAAAATATGTTTAACATTTTTTTAGCAGAATCGACAGACCAAGAAGCATTTTTGGCAAAAAAAACTCAGCGACATATCTCATTTCTCCAAGCGTAACGGACGAACTTAGAGGCCGACAAAGTAAATTATAGAGCAATATGGATACAAAAAATATTTCGTTCGCAGTAGGAGTCAGCTATAAAAGTAGCATATACAAATTTTCTTTGGTAAATCATTCATTTAGTGTAAAAATTGTATTCCCTCATACTATGTCATTGTCCAGCTTATAACAAAACATATAGTAAGTTAGTTATTAATAATTAAATTTCTTAGGGTAATTAGCTCTCTAAAAATTATATCAAAAATACATCTTACTATGTATTTCTTAATTGATGGATCTCGTATCTATATTACAAATTAGAATGATGTTTGTCTGTTTGCAACGAAGGATCTCGCTAACCGCTAAACCGATCGGGTTCTCCTTAACAGGGTAGCTTCTCATAGTTCACGGGAAGGTTTATAACTATTTTAGGGGAGGGTACAACCACTTTTTCTTATAAAATCTAAATTAAGAAATTGGGTTATCCAATTCAATTTCCCCCTTCTCAAGAGGCCTCTAGGGGCGTAGCCGCTAGTATAACAAAAAATAAAGTTTGCTATTTGTCAATTTTTGTTATGTTTTACAAGGTATACTAAGTGAGGAGTTTTGAGGTATGAGGGGGGATAATCTAAGTATTTCTTTAGAGGGAGGTAAAATGGGCGTTTACAAGTTTTTATGAACATATTTGCATTTTTAGCACTTTATTACAGAGATGCTTCTCTGATAACAGTGTACTTTGTTGTCCTAGGAATAAGTATTCCAAAAGTCAGACCAATCGGATAATTTTATCAAAATTTTTGTTTGTTAAGAAGTTATATGTTTAAAATGGATGTGCGGACAGCTGGTAACGATAATAGAGTTTCTTCGCTTTCTAACTCGTACCTTACTCCTATAGGAATCATCACGCAAAGTTTGAAATCTAAGAGACAATTCTAAGAGCTATCTGTTACGTACGGACCGACCCTAATTATAGAAAAGCTTCGCTTTTAAAAATGGATTAACAACAAACAATCTTTATTACAAAGAATTCAAAGTAAAAAAGACAATTAAAAAAATTCAGATTTGATAGGTATAATTACATAATATATCGATCAATTTTAGTAAATTATGATTTTACATAATATTTAATTTTTTACAATTTTCTTTTAAATCGATGCTTAAAAATAGTATTTTGTTTTTATTTCCATATTTAACAAAAATAATGCATTTTGATAGGATACAATTAAACTAATTAAACAAGAAACATATCTTCTAACAAGGTTCAGATCTAATTTTTTTTTTAATTTGGTAAAATTGGGCTAGAAAAAGTTACATGAGCAAAGAAAAGTTGCGTCAATCAAAGGAGGGAGACGGGTGTGACACTTTTTTAATATAAAACTAAAAATCAAAGGAATTAAAAGAGTTACAGCACTGAAATTTGGCAAGCAAGTTGCTTTCAATAGATGCAATGTAGAACTGTAAAGAAACGGCGGCGGAAACGCCGCTATCGCCGAAAACTGCCATTTTCCGCCGTATTTTTTGTCTTTTCTTGCCAAGATGAACAATTTTGAATCATTTGAGACATATTTCTTTTCATAAAAATTTAGCGTCAAATGAAAATGTAAGGAAAATAAGTTTTCTCAAATGATTTAAAATTGTCTAATTTGGCGAGAAAGGCAAAACAATTTTGGCTGGAAACGGCGGTTTTTGGCAATAGGGGCGTTTCCGCTGCCGTTTCTTCGCAGCTCCATATTGTTCCTCTTTAAAGCGACTTCTGTGCTAAATTTCAGTATTGTAACTCTTTGTTTAAGTCGAGCTCCATTGACTTTTAGTTTTGGTTTTAAAAAGTGTCACACCCGCCCCCTCTCTTTATTACCTATATATTACAATTATGTGTTTTTTTTCAAAACCAAAAAAACATGATAATGAATTTAAAATTTCGTATTGGATGATGAAAAAAACAACTATTTATATTATGTTATGATACATAGATTCACAAAAGTTAATACCTATACAATACATTATATATACTTAGAGCAGCGAAAAATATGGATTTACAGCAAAATTCGCTAAAAAATCCTTTTCAGTTGGTTGGAAGTCCATTCTTTTGATGATATTATCTATCTGATAATGCTTTCCGAGTTTGATCTTGACCTGGAGGCTGGGGAGCTGCCCTTGCTTCCGTTGCTACGGAATATGATATCCTAAAAAATAATGGATGTATTACCTATGACTTGGATCTTAAACCAGACTTTCATGTTCTCTAATAAAAAGAATCCACCCTATCATACTGGATGAAAAATTTTGCCCGGTCATAATATCCACGTATATTCTACATCCATTTGTATTAGTCAACAAACAAGGACGAAGTCGACCATAACTTCGTAAGATTTAAAATAAGGAATATTTCCGCTTTTTTATTTCTCCACTTCCCCTTTGGAGGAATAATAGAAAATATACAACTCTGGTCAAAGCTTGAAATAAGTAACTAAGCAATGGAAGAATATAATTCAGTTGTAGAATTTTAAGGGATAAGACATACATACTTACACCCCCAATTATGCTAAAAAAAGTACTCATTTGTAGAACCAAAATATTGCTCGAAAAGTTTGGACACTAGTTATTTAATAAAAGTAGGTATTAAAGTGTTACAAACCAACGAATAAAAGAAAATAATTCTTAAACCTTGGGAACTAGTTTAATTCACACTCCATTGTGCCCTACCTCCCTGAGAATTACAGTGTCCCCTACCTCCCTGAGAATTACAGAGTCCCCTACCTCCCTAATAATTACAGTGTCCCCTACCTCCCTGAGAATTTCAGTGTCCCCTACCTCCCTGAGAATAACAGTGTCCCCTACCTCCCTGAGAATTACAGTGTCCCCTACCTCCCTGAGAATTACAGTGTCCCCTACCTCCCTGAGAATTACAGTGTCCCCTACATCCCTGAGACTTACAGTGTCCCCTACCTCCCTGAGAATTACAGGGTCCCCTACCTCCCTGAGAATTACAGGGTCCCCTACCTCCCTGAGAATTACAGTGTCCCCTACCTCCCTGAGAATTACAGTGTCCCCTACCTCCCTGAGAATTACAGTGTCCCCTACATCCCTGAGACTTACAGTGTCCCCTACCTCCCTGAGAATTACAGTGTCCCCTACCTCCCTGAGAATTACAGTGTCCCCTACCTCCCTGAGAATTACAGTGTCCCCTACCTCCCTGAGAATTACCTGAATATGTTGAACGATGAGGTCAATGGCGACTTTATTCTCTGCTCCACGGGGAACTATCACATCCGCAAACTTTTTAGTAGGTATACAGAACTCCTCAAAAGCAGGTTTCACTAAATAAATATAATATCCTATTATATAAAGTAGTGAGGGTTTTTGTTTGAAGCTTATAATCTCAATAACTTCTGCACTGAACTGATTGTGTTCTCCTATTTAGGGAAGCTTAACATTACATAGTCTCCGAGATGGTTTTAGGCTATTTTTCTGTCCGCTTCAGGTTCCGTAGATGCTAGGCGAGCATCCTTTAAAACAGTATGTCTGTCTGTCTTTGTATCTTACGATATCAATAAACACTTGTTCAATATGGTTCTCCTTTAAAGTATGATTCTTATAGGTCAAGGGAAGATGAATAACAATTTGGGGAAGGGTACGTCCACCCTCCCAAGAGTAAGCGCCCCTAGGGGCGTAGCCGCTAGTATTCACAATAAGCCAAGTTTGTCTATATAAGAAAAAAAGGACCAGGCGCAGTTAAGGGTAAAATGTTGCTGGTGTTTCAAAAAGCTCTTAGTCTCCACCCAAAATAGCAAAAAGCTGAACTTGCGTGTACCACCGGAAAAGGCCTGGAGAAATTAATCGGTTGATTGGTTGGCGAGATCTTAACGGACAAACAACAAAAACCTTTCTATTTTATTATTCAACTTAATATTGTCGGATTTAAGAATGTACAAGAGAAATACGACTTTTTAAATGTTTTGTATTGTGAAGTTTTACAAAAAAAATATTTCTTTTTTCTTACTTTAAGTGCTTATTATTAACCCTCAACCTTCTTATTTAATTTTTAATTTCTAACACTCTTCTAACCGTTCAAAATGTTTGTTTGTGGTCCAATAAATTATATGAAGGATACTGCCGCCTTTCATTTCATATAACAAAAACAAGGATGACAACATCCATAAAAGCGAAGCACTGAAACGGTAGGACAAACGGACACTAACACTTGTAAAGTGTCAGAACTGAATAATCAGAATATAAATGTATAAATGTCGAAACAAAATTGTAAGTAAAATTGTTGAAAAACTGCTTGATACAGAATAATGAAACGGTAGGACAAACGGACACTAACACTAGTAAAGTGTCAGAACTGAATAATCAGAATATAAATGTATAAATGTCGAAACAAAATTGTAAGTAAAATTGTTGAAAAACTGCTTGATACAGAATAATGTTAATGGACATACTTACATTTTTAGGACTTGATTATAGAGTTGCTTAGCTTATAATATTGTACTTTGTTGTCCCAGGAATCAGTATACCAAAAATCAGATCAATCGGATTATTAGATCACATAAAAATTTGTTGTTAAAAAAGTAAAAAAATCAACTTGTTTAAAATTGACGTATGGACATTGTGGTAATGATTATAGAGTTGCTACGCTTTCCAAATCGTACCTAACTACTACAGGAATCACCATGCAAAGTTGGAAATCAATAGGACAATTCTAACATGCCTAAATTAGCGAAAAAAGCTATCCGTTACGGACGGACGTTCGGACGGACGGACTGACCGACCCTAATTATAGAAAAGCTTCGCTTTTAAAAACAAACTATGCACCAATTATGAATTAATGCATAAATATAATTTTTGAAACTCAGCAAAATTGTACCTTCATAAATTACATGTTTTCAAGTTTTTTCATCGTTTCATAATGTTGCTACGCATAATAAAATACAATCTTCAGGGATAAGACAATGTACGATAAAATAGTGTAACACACTGTTGAGATAAACAAAATTACCTATTTTTAAAAGCGAAGCTTTTCTATAATTAGGGTCGGTCCGTTCGTACGTCCGTAACGGATAGCTTTTTTCGTTAATTTAGGCATGTTATGTTGAATCCTATCGATTTCAAATTTTGCATGGTGATTCCTTTAGTAGTTAGGCACAATTTAGAAAGCGTAGCAACTCTATAATCATTACCGAAATGTCCGTACGTCCATTTTAAACATGTTGATTTTTTTACTTTTTTAACATCAAATTTTTATTTTATCTAATCATCAGATTGATCTGATTTTTGGTATATTGATTCCTGGGACAACAAAGTATAATGTTATAAGCGAGGCAACTCTATAATCAAGTCCTAAAAATGTAAGTATGTCTATAAACATTATCCTGTATAAAGCAGTTTTTCAACAAATTTACTTAAAATTTTGCATCGACTCTTACACATTCATATTCTGATTATTTAGTTCTGACACTATGTAAGTGTTAATGTCCGTTTGTCCTACTGTTTCAGTGCTTCGCTTTTATGGATGTTGTCATCCTTGTTTAGTTTAAAATTATTAATAAAAAAGATTGAAAATAAATTCAAGATTAAGTACAAGTCAACAAAGTTTTTAAGCTTAATCTGTTGATTTATTGTATTATACTCAGTTGTACAACGACGTTTTTTTAATCGAACAAAAGTATTGCCTTTTTTAACCCACTTAACCTTAACAGAAATTAATCATTAATATCTTATTTTCTTCGTTGCCTTGGGGAAATTGTAACAGAATATATTTATCAGTTTTTGATAAATTATGCATTTAAAAAAAATAATCTACAAAATATTTAGGGATCAAGAATAGTTTAAAGAGCAATAGGTACTTTTGTACATCCACTAGAACAAATATAATTGCATACCTAATGTTGTGTACTGATTTAGTACATGTTCTAGATTTCTACCTCTCTCTTCAATATCACGGAAAACTCGCCTGAACAAATAAAAATTGGCAAGTTTAAAATAAAAGAGTATTCAACATAATATATATTTGTTGTTCAGTTCAAGTAATTACTAATATCTAATATATCTTAAAAGAAATAGAAGAAATATGCAGCTCAATACTGACCCTCTCTATGGAATAATCTTGAAAAATCTGTGGAAAAAAAATCTACGGATAAATAAGTATAATAGATACAACCAAAAGATGAAAATTATTTGTGGACCATTTGACAGTATACTGCTAATTATTGAGAGAACCAATCAATATAGTAACAAAGTTTGAAATCGATATAACAATTCTAACGTGTCTAAATTAACGAAAAGAGCTAACCTTTACGGACGGACGGACCGAACCTAATTATAGAAAAGCATCGATTTTTAAAAATACCCAGTTTTTTTAATATAGGAAATCGGGAATTATAAAATTTGGGTACTAGTGTAATTAACACAAGTCCAATGTCCCCTCCATCCCTGAAAAAGTATAAGCAAGCTCCATAACACCTCACCCACCCACCCCTAGAACTCAATATCATTGTAGAGATGAATTATAAACTTACCTGGCAAGTCTGGTATCGGCATCAGCATCGACAAACAGCTTCAGGTTGAAAATCTCTCTAAAAATTATTAATGGATCATTGAATTTTTTGTTAACAAGGTTAGCTTTCATGAAAATTTCTTAAATAAGTGTAAACTGTACAGACATACATCAAATAGATCGTTTGTAAATTATTTTCTCATTCAAAATTTCATGTGGAAATTGTTTTAACAGGCTTAAAAACCGGCTAAAATATGTCCAAAATAGGGTTGTCAATCCGCCCAATTTTCAGATTGTGGATTGCTTATTCTAGCAATATTTTCGAAGGTCTTTTTATAAAAAAAAAATCATGCCACAACAGCGGCCATTTGTTAACCCTTACTTAACCTAGCCTAACCTAAAATAAGCATGAAAAGCTACCGTGAAAATAAAATACAAAAAACTATGGATGCTACCAACCATTTTACTTGTAGTTAAGAAAAAAAAAATACTATTTTGGTTTTAGTCTGGCACTTTTATATACCTACCTACAATTTTTTAAGTGCTGCAAAAGTCATAAAAATTAACAATCCGAATCCGCAATTTAAATTTAAATCGGATTCTGGGTCCAATAATTCGGCGGATTGCCAACCCTAGTCCAAAAAAAAGACTTACACACAGACAGACATAAAAACTGTCAAAGGCACAAGATTGGGTTAAAACAAGGCCGACACTTTTGACTCGAGTACATATGTACATATTTTTACCTCATTCTGGCATAGTAGAATATTAGAATTCCCTCGACTAGCACCACATCAGATGGATAGATAACTGTAAATTTATCTGCCACTCGAGAATTTGTCTTGAAGTCGTACACAGGAATCTATTAATAATCGATAAATAATTGCTTGGATGTTGCATTAGAATTTCATGTACTCTATTAAAGTAATACTCACAGCTGGCTAAAAAAAAACAATAATTTACTTCATCCATCCCTTTAACCCTAACCCCTCACCTCCTACTGGATGAAAGAACTGGCCAATGAATTTAAAATTCAGCTGGTGGTATAAACTAAAATGACAATCCCTTTTTAGTTTTTTTTCAAAAACTTTTTCAAAGCCACAAACTGGTTAATATATATGAGGCTTAGTCGAGCTTTGTTTATTATTTTCTTAGAATAAAGCTTTTCTATAATAGAGAAGTCCAGGGTTTCGGATCCGCATTGATTTTTTGCGGATCCGGATCCTCAAAATTTGGTCAGTGCAGATCCGGATCCGGTTCCGGATCCTTGACAATAAAAATAAAATCACCAAACTTTTTAAAAATATTTATTCTTTAATTTGAAGTCAAAAATACTTTTAATTTTCAAGTCTGACCCTAAACCTTAAAGATTGGCTCTCATCAAGAGAATGTCGGAGATTTTATATAAATTTAGGTAGATTTTTCTATTTTTTCCGCATTTTTTGGAGTCCAAGGATCCGGATCCGCATTTTTTTGCGGATCCGGATCCTTGGACTCGAAAATATGCGGATCCGAAATCCTGTAGAGAACCAAATATTTCAGTTGTCAACAAGATTTTAAGTGACTAACAAAAAATTACCTACAACTTTATTTATAGGAAAAATGTTTAGGTAGCTAGGTATCTATTAATCTTATCCATTTTTGTGTAGATACTTGGTAGTAGGTAGGTAGCAATATTTTTATTATTACCTTGGTTGGTTTGCCAACAAGAATATCATCTAAACATTTCTCCATAAGCTCGTTGTCAAAAGCGTCTGGATGGTCAAAATTAAATTTTCCTTTAGCAGCCATAATGCTCTCCTGAAAAGTTAGACGGTAAATTTTCTTGCTTGAAATTCTTCAGGGTTAGAAAATGGCTAAGTAATATTTTAAGTTTAATTCTTTTAAAACAAAACTAGAAATATTTTTAAATTTTACTAACCGCGGAAACCTATTCATATTACGATGCGATAAATAACAATGTAAAGGTTATTTTCCAGGTAAATTAAGAACCTGTCTTAACCAATTTGAAATGGCTAAAGTTATTATCGAATAGTAACATAGCTCTAAACCTTATTAGTCTGGAATGATTTACTAAAAAACGGTCAGACAAACAGACGTACATTCCATTAGTTTAAAATATATTTAAAATGTAACCTGTTCATCTAACTCTCTGTAGAATGAATCTTGAGATATTGACACAACCTAAATATTAAACAAAATACAATTAATGATAAAATAATGGTAACACCTCCAATTGAGACAAACAAAAAACCCTCTTCTGTGGATTAAAATAATTGGTGGAAACGTTTGGACCCTAAAGCTTGGTTCTATTTGATCAAGATTTAATGAAAGTCCTCTAAGTTCCAACGAAAGAGATATCTTGTTTTTAAAAACTTTAGGAATTAATATAATTTACAGTCTAATATCTTCTCCCTCCCTCCTTGTATAAATACTGAATTCAGTGTGGCCACAACCAAAAAAATACTGATACTGAAGAAAAAAAAGAAAAACTGAAAATACTTAATCCTAAAATAAGAAAAAATACTGAAAATACAGAAGAAAAAAAAGGAAATACTGAAAATACTGAATCCTAAAATAAGAAAAAATACTGAAATACTGAACAAAAAAATACAAATACTGAATAAGTATTTTTTTTATATGATTCCTCATTTCAAAATTTCATATATCATACCTTTATAATTTGGGGGATATTTTAAAGACCTTTTATTATTTTTTGGGGGGAGGGTAAAATTTTTTTAAGGGAGGGGTAATTCGCTTTTTGGGGGGGGGGTAAAATTCGCGCAATTTTTTTTACCCCACCCAAAATTTTTACCCTGGGGGTAAAATTTGCTTGGGGGGGGGGGGGTAATTACCCCCCCTGAAATCTGTTGGCAGGGGTAAATTTTTTTTACTCCCCCCAAAATTTACCCCCTGGGGTAAAATTTTTTTTTTTTGGGGGGGGGGGGGGGTAATTTAAATTTTATTAAATATTTAGTATTAAAAATGCGCGCGAAGCACGCAAAATTTTTTTTGTTAGAGATTTTTATTTTTTTGGGGGGGGGGAGGTATTTACCCCCCCAAAATTGTTTAGGGGGGGTAAATACCCCCCCTCCTTAATGGTTGGGGGTAAATGTTAAATGGGGGGGGGGGAGTAAAATGAAAAAAAATTTGGGGGGGTAATCGCCCCTTTACCCTCCCCCCCTTGGACGTCTATAATTACCATAAAAAAAACAAAATTAATGTACAAAGTTATAGGGTAATTTAAAGGAAAGTAAAGTGAGGCGCGAAGCGCCAAAAAAAATCTGACATAAACTACTTGAAAAAACATCTTATTTATGCAAATTTTTTTGGAATTTAAGAAATAATGAAAATACTGAATCATGAAAATTCCCAAAAACTGAAAAATACTGAATAAAATTTTCAAATACTGAATATTCAGTATTTACTGAAAATACTGAAGCCCCAATTTCCAAATACTGAAGAATACTGAAGATTTTCAGTATACTGAAGAATATGGCCACGCTGTGAATTGTTAACTCATAGAAACCCAGAAATAAAACTTGTTTTATTTACGTCGCGTTGTCACGTCTCGTATTTTGTGTTTAGTACGAGACAAAGTCAATGCACACTAGGTCAGTGAAAACAAATTTAATTAGCTACAGGCCTTGTTTGGTTTTGTCAGTGCAACAAATTTTGGTTTTTGGAGTGAAGGAACTCGGTGATTTCCCTCAAAGTGCTTAATCGGGCACAGAAACCTGATCCCCTTCTTAAAAAGAAATTGAAAATGAGAGGTGGGGGTTGGTTTATTTTGTTTGTATCCTGACTTTGGTTAGTTTATGTTATATGAGTAGGAAGAGGGGTTATGGGCCCGCTTAGCACTCTGAGGGAAATCACTAGGAGCACGTTTTTCAACTTTTCAGAAACCCAGTAAGTACAAAAAACAGTAATAATAATGAATTATGTCTATGGACGGAAAACAAAAAATGAAGTAGAATATCGAACAAATATTTTAGTACTATCTTTGTCCCACTGTGCATGGTGAAGTATCAAAGCAACGGATTATTTTCAATTACATTTGCAACTTCTCTTTTATCATTAAAAATCCCACCAAAACTTCATTTTTTCATGGCAAGTTTGTTTCTTAAGTACCTAGGTATATCTTACTTAATTTTTTTACCGATAATTAACACAACATTGTTGCAACACCTAAAGCACACATACACACACACACCTTAACTCCAAAAACTGATTATGAGTACCCTAGGTTTTTGACCCCATCCGTTTGTAAAAGTGGGTTAGTTTTTAGTAGCGAAGCTACTCTATAATTCGAAATGTCCGTCCGTCTGTCTTTCTGAGACAAAGTGGGGGAAACGTGATTTTCTCGGCTCCTAGAAAAGATAGACAGCTGAAATTTTTAGTGAAGATTCTTATAACATATGCCCATCTAATCTATACGTTATTTTGTCCATCTGTCTGTTGTTGGGGGTGCTAGATCGATTCCTAGATTTTCATGTTTTCGTGGTTTTCTCAACTCCTTTTTAGGAAAATGGGCTGAAATTTTCAGGGTTTGCTTAAATTTACATTCTACATATTTTCCTTAAGTTTTATTACGGTTTTTCTATTAGTTGGGGTGCTAGATCGATTCCTAGATTTTTAGGTTTTCTATGGTTTTCTCGATTCCTATTCATGATTTGCGGCTGAAATTATCAGGAATTGAATATGCTCGTATTCTTCATATTTTTTATCAAGTTTTATTAAGATATGTCTATAAATTGCGATGCTAGAAAGATCGATTCCTAGATTTTTAAATTTTCGTGATTTTTAAGGTTGCGTGATTTTTAATGTTTCCTTATTTCCCTATTTTATCAAGATTAATGTTTATTTTATGAAACTGCTTTATAGTATTTTTTTCCGATATCCATTCATAATTTTTGAGCTTTGCTTCTTATGGATGTTGTAATCCGTGTTAGTTTATATTTTACGGCATTATTTTATCTAAACTTTGTTTGAAAACAGGAAAAAAAATATTTTTATAAGCAACAAAGAAATGGTTTTATATTTCTATGCAGAAGAATTGTAACAAGGATGACAACATCATGTCAAGCGGAACGCATGGATACAGAACATTATTAAGCTAAAAAGAAGTTTGTTAGACTTATGGACAAAGCAGTCTATATAGTAGATGCCTATTATTCAAGATAATCTTGTTGAGAAGTCCCACCTGTATAACTTCACTTAAATAGTAGCCAAGTATATTCTTATCCCAACGAAACTTTACCGACTGCCAGTGGGAAAAATTTCCCCCCCCCCCCCCTCCTGGCCCCCATAGCCTTCCTAGAATTTTATCGACTGACTGACAAAGTTCCTAACATACTAAATCATAATAGTAAAGGAAATCGTCTATCTTTCTCAGCAGCCGAGGAAATCCAATTCTCAACCTTATCGTTACGGACGGACAGTGTGAAGTATTGAAGTAGCTGTTATACTAAAAACCTACCTGTTTTTCTAAATTTTTTACTTCATGTTCAGCTAATCTGCTCATAATAGTCCTAAAAAAAAAAATATATACCAGGGTTGGCAATCCGAATTTGTCCATCTTTGGACAATTTTGGAACCCAGAATCCGTTATTTTAATAGCGGATTCGGATTCTTAATTGTTAGGCTAAAATTAGCTTTTCATGCTTATTTTAGGTAAGGTTAGGTTGAGTAAGGGTTAGAAAATGGCCGGGCCGTTGTAGGGTCTAGAAATAGGAGAAAAGATTATGTAAAAATATGAAAAAAATTGCAGCTTCAGATTCTTCTCAGTACCCGGTAAAATTTAATCCCTCAATTTTATTTTTAAAAATGCCTTTTAAAATATTGCTAGAATCCGGAATCCGTCAAAAAAAAAAGAATCCGGAATCCACGGATTAATCCGGTTTTTTTTTGGCGGATTTTTGTAAGAATCCGAATCTGGTCCAAAAATTGGTCGGATTGCCAACCCTAATATATACAGACACACTTGGTAAACTTAGTTAAATGGGCGTGCGGAAGACGGGTGTCAAAACCCACTTAAAAATTAAAACTGGGAAAGCATTTTTCCACTTTATTATCCTCCCCAGCCACACCAACACTAAACACGCCACTGTTCTGAAACTTTGAAAAATTAAATTATTTTTTTCGCCAATTAAGTAGGTGGTCTTTTTAATTCCTAGTATTACTTTTAGTACTACCTAATAACTTTGTTTATGTAGTGGTATTGACAAAATAATATTTTATTTCTCCAATAGAGTTATATGTCTAGGGGGCCGAGCGCAGCGGCCATGGTCATAGTTTTGTTGGGGCGTGAGGGGGAGTCTACCCCCCAACCACCACCATCAAATTAGTTTTTAAAAAAACATTTTTTTTTGTCAGGCGGAATTTTTTTTTGATTTAGGGGCGATTTCTAATTGGAGGTTTGTGGTATCCTCCCACAAAATAGCCTTTTTGGGTCCTATAAGAATCTACATATGATATAGGATCAGCGGTCAGAACAGACAGACAGACATCCTGATACTTATTGTTATAAGGCTAATGAATTGTTACTTGCAAACTGTAGATTTACCAGACGCAGTACCTCCAGCTACACCAATCATAAACGGGATTCTGAAAAGCAAAAAAAAACGTTACTTCCAGGTATAAAGTATTACCCGGGCCGGATCTAAAGGGTTAAGACAAAGGCCGATAAATTGTGTACATCCTCAATCATGATACACAAAATTACCCCTTCTGTGGACTATAATTAGTGGTTAAAATGTAGTGGACACTCAATTTAATGAACCAACTAATCAAAGTTCAATTAAAGTCCATAAAGTTGTTGAGCCAACGAATAAGAAAGCTTTTTTAAAGACTTTAGAGACTAATGTAATAAACAGTCCAATATCACACCCTGGGTATAACCAACAAGCAAAATAAATAAAAAGATCATTTTTCATATGCCCCCCCCCCCCCAAAAAAAAAAGGCTTGGTAAATAAGCTTTTTAGGAGGGTTTTAGTTAAGTATATAAATATTTCCTTCTTGAGTTTCATTAATTCTCTTCTAATAAAAACCCAAACCAGACCCCGTAAACAAAACTTTAGCTGATATCTAACAGTATATCTTTTTACATTTAACTCCCAAATTATTTTTTTAAAATAAACTAGAAACAAGTGATCTCAGCACCTTTCATCAGAGTTTCCAAGCAATCTAAGTAAATAATTGAAGTATGCTATGTATTAAAAACTGATAATAATGTAAAATAAATTTTCCTTTATCGTTAAATAACAGAAACCAGATAAGTATGAAAGAAAAAAACTGCTTTTGTAAGTGTTTTAAATAATTTGCTCTCATTATTTGTTAACATAAAATATTTAAAACTAAAAAAAATAATATTCCTATTTTGTAATACGTAATGCCTGGCTTTAATTAATTTTAAAACAAAAACATACCTAAGTAATCAAATAAATCTTTAGGTAAAAAGTTCAACGTATACAAAACTTCATAATACAAAAAAATGCTTAGTTTTATTTCTCTAGTAATGGATAAATCAAATTTCCATGTTAGCAATAAAGCATTGCGTTATAAAAGTAATATCTTTCCATTTTATTTTTAATGAATAAATCAAAATTACATTGATTATTAGCGCATGCTTTGATAGGTACCTACAGTTTTTAATTCGAAAAGTTATGATTTTTTTACATTTTATTTAAATACCTAGTCAACAAAGAAAATAAAAAATATAGGTATGGATATTAAGAGAATAATAAAGGATAGGTATAAATCAATGTACCCCCCAATTATGAGAATCAAACGGGAAGATTTCTTATACTTAAGCTTTTAACCTAACCTGATGTATTAACATAGTTAAAAATAATCAAAGATCAACAACCTGATACTTATCATAATTTGTCGGTAGTGGTATTCCCTCTCTATGCAAGAGAACTTATGTATGTTAAAATAAAAATATTAAAAGATTTACCTTGGAGTGTTGGACAATTTCCTCTGAGGAGATCCCCTAAAAACATTTAAGGTATAAATATAATATAAAATAATCAATTTGTAAATGAAGGTGGGGTATCTATCTAATACCTAAGATTTGTTTTAGACGATGAAATAATAACAGTCTAAAGATATCTAGCTTTAACTTTCCTAATTTAAAGAACTACTTACTACCTAAAATCCTTATATAAAAGTAGCAGTAGCTGTACCGAAGGATCTACTTGCTAGCCGCAAGACCGATAGGGTTCTACTTTACAGTGAAGCTTTTCATTTAGGTTAATGTAAGTTTTATAACTATTTTTGGGCAGTATTCTATCATCCTTCCAAGAATAATCGCTCCTAGAAAAAAATGATCTCATTATCTTACTTTTCCTTTAGGTATAAAACCAAAATTGAAAGTGACAGGATGGGGGCTCGACTTATCCCCAACCTCAAGGTTCTAGGCGCATAGACACAGGGCCTATTTTATAAAGTAGTAAGGTTTCATTTGTTTGCAAGAAAAGATCTTGTGTACTACTTTATATAGTTCCTGGGATAGATTTAGGCTATTTTATTTCAAATTTAAGTTGGCTATTTTACTTATCTGTCTCCCTTAGATGATGGGGTAGCATCTGCTAGCATATAAATTATTGTTACTTGGAAGAAATTATAAGTCTGTATATTAAAAAAGTACTTATTTGGCAATCTTACAGATAAATTTTATATGCTGACTGGAGTCTAACAGCCATGACTTTTATTATTAATAAAATCATGAAGTGTACTTTGTCTCAATAAGATTCAGCAACTCTGCTTTAATTCAAGCAGGGAGGGAGGGGAAATTGGAATGAAAATTAAATTGATACACACACTTTTATAAACACAATCTTTCATTCATCGGCTTAGAATTTTGGGTACTTAAATCTTGATTGGTTGGTCATTCGGGCAATCCCCAATCTTTTTAATCTATAATTTTAATCTTAACAAACAAAAGTGAAAGTTTTAGGATGGGCATGAATTCAACGTTTATTTCCCTATCCCTTAAGATCCCTGAATTTAATAGCGCACCTACTTTAAGTCTAGACTTGAATAGGGTATGTCCGTCCTATGTCATTGTCCAATCGACAAAAGGTTGACTTTAAAAGTTAAATAAAATATTATGGGCAAGAAGCTTCACTATAAAAGATTTCCATATCAGTCCAGAAGTTCGGAAAGATCTTTTTATTTACAAAAACACAGACAGACAGCCTGTTACTTTTATTTAAAGATTTAAAGACCTTTGCTTAGAATAGCTGACACAGCGAATTCTCTTTGATTTAGTTTTATCATATTTAGATAACATTTATCAACTCTAATCTTTAAACAATGAATATAATAACAAATCCTATGTTACGCAGAATAGTTTTTTTTCTCGCCTGACAGTAAAGATCTCGCTATTCACTTAACCGACTTAGTTTTTAGGTACTCTATGGTTTAGAGATTGTTTTAGGTTATTATATAAATCAGTCATCCCCCCCCCCCCCTCAAAAAAAAGAAGCTTGGACGTCCTTTGGTGAAGCCTCTAGTTTATAATATGACGTAAAGGACTTTTTTTTGACAATATTGAGTTGCTCTGCTTTCAAAATTGTTTGTAGTTTCATTATAAGAACTTTCCTTTTTAAGCCTATTTGACGATTAAGGACGGACTGACATACAAACAAATCCTTAATACAGATAAGCTTTGCTATTAACCAGAGTTTAAGTTACAACAAGAGTGAAGAAAGTACTAATTTCAATGTGGGTGAACAATTTTAAACCTCATCTCATTTCTCTTTCAAGGGACATTGCTCTTTTTAAAAATTATAATAAAAAAGTAGTAAGGTATTTCGTAGGGAGTTGAAATAAAAAAACTCAGGACGCTAAATTTTAGCCTACTAATTAGGAATCCGAATCCGCTATTAAAAAACGGATTCCGGATTCAGATTCCAAAATTGCCCAAAAATTGGGCAGATTCCGGATTCGGATTGCCAACCCTAGTATTTTGCTTGATTTGTAAAGCTTAGCGTAAATAGATGGTGCCATATATATTTTATATTTCTACTAGAGATCTTAAGGGAAAGATAATAGACGCTAAATTGATATATCTCCAATGATGATTAATTAAAATTATTTCTTCTGGAGATTAAAATTATTATATACCCAATAAATAAGATAATGTTGTTATAAAACTTTGGGTACCAGTCCAATATCCCTTCATTTACATTTAGTAACATTTACTAAATACTAAATAAACACTTGCATAAAAAGCCAAACCATAGTGTATCTTTTGAACATAATACGTTGAATAGAATTTAATTATATAAATATTTTCTCTCTCTCGGAGAAATTTTCTCTCTATTACCACTCTTACACAAATAGAATTAAATCTTCCTGCTATATAAAGTAGATGGTTTTTTTTCTTTTTCCGTTAAGATCTTGCTAACCACTGAACTGCTTGAGTTCTTCATTTTAGGGAAGCTTTATCTAATAGGACCATGGAAGGTTTAAGGGTGCCCCCTTCCCCATCGAATAAAGATCCGAGAGCCCTTAGATACTAAAGGCTCAGGCGCAATATATGATTAACCTACTTTTTTAATAAAAAAGATTACCTATTTCACTTTCGTTAAGACAAATAAACCCCATAGAACATCCAAACATTTTGGGGGCAGGTACCACCACCATCCGAGGAGATATCACCCCCAGAAAAAATATCCACCCCCCCCCCCCCAAAAAAAAAAAACAACAACTAATATTTGAAATTGTGGTGGTCGGCTTCCCCCCCCCCCTTCCCTATGCGTCTACAACACGCTAATAAAATATTTTTAATTTCTATATATAATCTATTTATTAACAAAAGAAAAAAAACTTACCTATAATCACTAGCAGACGGCATATTGAAATATTTGTTTCTCAAGTAAGTCGGACGTCTACTAGTGCTTGAGTTAAAGTTTACACCAATAACACTATAAGGCACTCGGTGTTTATACAATCGTACACAATTTTCTTTTTTTAAAATGGTCCAATGAAAGGTTATTAGGATAATCCCTCCCCGCCCCCATATTTTTCATCTTTTTTCAATATTATAAATGCTTTAAAACACCTCCCCCCCCCCCCCCAATCAACATATTGGGCGAACTAACTTGCATTTTATCATAAGTTATCCATCAAATTATTAAAAAGAGCTAGGCATTTAAAGATAAAAGGCACAAATAAAATTCAGAAATGGGGCAATCGACGAAAAAAATAACATTCCCCTAAATTCTTATGATCGAAACTCTAATTTTAAATTATGGTAAAAAATTATGGGATAAAAAGAATGAAAATATGATTAATACTTATGTGCGCAATTTTTCATCTTCCCATAAAAGCATTTAAGCATGTTAAACGTATCTTAATCCTTTTTTTTATTTGTATAAAATATTTTGTGTAGATTGTGTAAACACCTTGAGCTCCTATATCTAGAATAGCCGGGGCTGGACGCGCTCACACAGTGGGCTGCACTGGTCAATAGGCTTCTATACCAACAAAACATTTCACTGTGGAATTTTCCTAGATTTTTCCAGCACTAAATTTTGTGATTGAATTATTTTTTTTCAAAGAATTTAAAATTCATAAATATTTTGACTGCAATTTAAAAATTTAATTTTTTTCTATTTTCCACATTGTAAATGTTTTTTTCCTACTGTGCACCAGGGGAAGTAAGGAGGTGAGAAGGGTTGGAGGTGCTCTACAGGTGACTAAAGTGGAAGGTTGGAGAGCCAATACAGTGGAGAAAGATTTTGATTGTAGAGGAAGAGAGTGGCGTACTAAAGAGCTAAGTCCTACTCTTCCTACAAATAACCTGATATAAATGATAAGCATTAATAGAGTTGTATAGATTGATCAGCCAAAAAACTTTAAAATAAATGAACAAGGATTGAAGCTTCCGTAAGTACCGAAGAGAAAAAAAAAAGATCTTTGCATCAAATACCCCCAAACTGGAAAGATAATACTAAAAACCATTAGGTACCCTCCCTTAAGATGTACAGACAACCTAAACTATTAAAACGTTTCGATACTAAAATATTAATATTATAAAAATTATGATAGTTACACAGTGTAAATGATTACATAGTAAAATTATCAAGTTAAAACCTAAATAAAACAATCAAGCAATAATTGGTCTAAATAAGCTCAAACGTGACACTCGTATGTTTTTTAGAGGGTCAGACATACACGGAGGGGGATACAAATTACAAAATCAAAAGTTAGAACTTAATAATCGAATTTATGAATAAATGGTGGCTGCGTTCGCACCAAAAGTCAAATAACCTTAAATGCTCAGACTTAAATTTGAAGATAAAATAGCCTTAAACCATCCCAGGATCAAAGTTAACATACTCTTTAGATGATTAATCCCAACTCTGGTTACATATATGAAGTACAATAAGGAACAATTCACACACAGAAAGCGGAGCTTACTATGTGCATTACGTAGATGATTGCGTGTTTGTGAAATTTGGATAAGAGATAAAAAGGGGCTTAAATTAACACCAATGAATACTTATACCAACTGATTTTTATTTAATTTTAAAAACTATTCAAAGCGATACAAAAGTAAAAATGGAAGAAATAACTTAACTTTGCTGTTAAACAGCAGGGGTATAGAAGTGGAACATAAGATCTAAAACTCATTATTTATTTTGACTCTCTTGGACTTAAGGAGGGAGGAGCATTAGACTGTAAATTGTAAAGTTACCCAAAGTTTTATTATCATGTCACTCATTCGTTGACTTTAAAATACTTTGGGTACTTTAATGTACAGTTGGTTTAAGTTGGCAGTGCAGTGTCTTAACATTACAAGCATCAGTTTTAATTACCTCTGAATGGACATCTAATTAAATTGTATGTTGATAAATTTCTTGATTAAATGCTTTGTTTTGACCATTGGCTTAATATTGGGGTTAATTCTGAAACAAATAAAAATAAAAATCTTATAGAAAGGTTTAATTGAATTCTTAGGACGTTGCCATTTTTCAATACCAGTTGAGCAGAGAATGTGTTTATTTATTTGGCAAAAAGTACATTTTTTAAACCTCCGTTATATAAAATTCTAACTATTTTCCTAAGAGAGATTATTTATCCTTTCGTTAAATAAAGCAAACCTACTTAATATATACAATTCTAGTGCAAGCGCCTCTAGCATCTTATCTACAGGGTGAGGGAGGAGACAGAAATAAGGACCAAACCATCAAAGAACCTATATATGAAACTTCTTTAAAAAAGGGGATCTTCACTAAAGCACAAATTAAATTAATTTTTACATAAGAGAAATCCTAAATTGCCATTTCATATGAATTACATGATTCCTGAAAGCTGCAAAACTGAATTGCAATCGCATTACGAAATATCACATTTAACTAGAAAGCCGGGCCATCATGATAAAATTAAAAAAGCTAGCAGCAATGACTAATTTTAAACTACAGCTTTTTTATGAGTAAAATTTTGCATAAATGAATAATATTTAAATCAAATATGCTACTAAAATAAAACAATGGTAAACATATTTTATACAAATTGTTAATTTTTTAAATTTTAAGCTATTTTTATTGATTTAAATTAAATAGCACATGTTTAAGGCAGTTGCATGTTTGTTTACATTCGCATGATGGTGTGTGTGTGTGTGTTTTGGTGTACTTTCTGTAGCAGACGAGAAAATCAGCTGATTATTTGTGAAAGTAAATGTCGTCGTCGTGAATATTATTTTAGTAAGGACATTGTAGTTTGTTTTCTAATTGTTGGTTAAGATCTCGCTAACAACTAAACCGATTTGGGTTTCCATTGTAAGGAAGCTACTTAAAGGTTCTGAAATGGTTCCAGGCAATCTAAATTATCAATTTATGCCATCGTATGGTTTCTATAGCCTATTTTTATCGTTCTTCCTTTTGACGGCAACCCTATGATGCTAGGGGCGACGCCACTATTATCAAAATAAATTTATTATTTCGTCCGTACGGGAATCGTGATTTTTTTACTAATAGTAATATAATACTCAAATCAATAACATGAAGATTACAATTCATAAGATTAATTGGCGAGTTTTTAGGACACACATGGTAGTGGCAGAAAAATAGCCTTAATCCGTCCCAATTGACATTATTCCAAAATAAGATAAATAAGCCATAAATAATCTCAAGAACTTTTTAAAGCTCTAAGTGAAGAACTTATTCTACCGTGAGATCTTACCCGACAAACAAAAAATCAAATATGAATTAAGTTTTCTGCATAGATTTTTGTTTAGAATAAGGAAAAAATTATACAAAAAAATGTAAGATAAATATTGCACATTTGGAAGCCCTGTTTTATAATTAACAACTTAAATTTGGAAACCATGATTTTCAGAAATTGACGGGTCTTGTACGAGTGAAGCAAAGCCCAAAGTTCGAGTAAACTTTTTTCCACTTATTTTTATTTTTGGTGAAGAAGTTACTCTTTTTTTCAAACCTTCCCCTAAAATAGTTATAAACCTTCACTGGACCTATGAGATCGAAGCGAGCTTTATTACTTTTATATAAAGATTATCTTTATATATATCTATTTTTTTTCAGACTTCAAAATGGCAAAAAATAAACAGAAGTAAGAAAAATATATAATTTATAATTATTCTAAATTTTTCATTTCTTGATTATGAGATATCTTTAGTGGTTGGTCATGTTCTCTAAGTCAATCGTGTGAGGATTTCTTTGTGAATAAGGAATAATTTGTAAATCGCAACGACTCAATAAAATAAAGACTGAAGTATTGTTTTAATGAAATTTTACTTTTAACTTGATTTTTGAAATAGTTATTTAAATGGCAACTTTTCGGCAAATTACCATTGAATTTTTCTAGATTTCACAACTATATTTGTTCTCTTGACTTATTGGATGAACTTTTCTTGTATGAATATTTACTATTGTTTTAGGAAGTGTTTTTCTAAAAAGAGTGAAGACAAAGTAAAATCTGTTAAAGGTAAAATGTACTACTAAAAACCTTGGGGGGGGGGGGGGCATTTATTACCGAAGCTATTGGAAAACTAAGTCAAAAGCTACTTGTCCCCTCATCGACAGACACAAAAATCCCTCAAATTTACTCAAGTGTACTCAAATTTTCAAAATTGAAAAAAATTTCTAAGCGAATATTATTAACTGACAAATAAATGAGTGCCATGCAATGTTAGCAAACTAAATTGACATTTTTCTACCGTCATAATATCCACAACGTAGGTATAATTATATTCTACATACATTGATATTGTTTTAGGTGGTTCAGTTGGTAAGAAATCCGACCAGAAAGTAGTTTCCTACATTCATGTTGGGGATGCTGGGAAAGAGGATCTTGAAAAATATATGACTGGAAAAAGCAATCTAACCCTGCAGGTTTACTAACCAGGGGTGTATATTCTACATGGGATCCCCTGCTCAGGGGGGGGGGGAAATAAAAAATAGTTGGTTGGAGGGAAAAAAATGTAAAAATTAAGAAAACTGAAAACATTTTTTCCATTCCCCCCCCCCCCTTCTTGGTGAAAAAACTTTTAAAAATGTGTGGTAGGAGGGATAAAATAAATAAAATATAGAGTTCTTTAAATATTTTTCCTTTTTCCACCTACTTGGTGAGAAAGAACTAGGGGGGGGAAGAAAACTAAGAAATTTTGTAGCAGGGGAAAAAAATAAATCTTGTGCAGAATATACACCCCTGTTACTAACAGTTTAGTCTAGATGCACAGCTACTCTAAAGCTCTTTGCACAGGCTCACACCCCCTTCTTATTTTCAACATTGATGGCAACATCTATAAGTAAATAAATTAACCAAAATTACGCATAAAAATGCCTGTTATCTTTAAATGCATTTGGCATCCGCCTCTTAGCAAGCTTAGCAACTCCTATAATTAGAATATCTGTTTTAAACATGTTATTTTTTATGTCTATGATAAGGATCATGTATTTAAGTATTTTTGGGATAGCTTTTTAAAGTATTTTAGGCTTAGTTTTTATATTGAATATAAAGTGCGCTTTTTATTATTCGTTTGTCTTAACGTCTTTGTTTTAAGCTTCAATTTTGAGTTTGTTGTCACCTTTATTATATAGATTTATCAAGAGGAGAGATTACCAGACATAGACGAGAACTGCATGATCAATGGTTTAGATCAACTAGGAACTTCAGCTGATTTTAGTGATGAACATCATAGGTAATCAGATACCTAAATACAACATTTTTAGATAAAATATTTACCTATAAAAGTTGATTTATTGTTTAAATACATCGACATCTTATTTATGTATTTTTAAGGTGTTCCCGTGCTTGTCCTGTTGGATGTCAAGGCCATCTCAGACCAAATGAGGTAAAAAAGCTTGGATCATGGAAAGAAAACGAAGTAGCGGGTTTTGTCGTATTTTCACAGTATCTTTTCTCCTATTTTTAGCCCTTGGGGGCAATCATTAACATTTACCTAAAATAACCTATAAAAAGCTTCTTTGAAAAGAAAATACGATTTAACCAGCTACTTTGTTTTCTTTCCATATTTTAACAGCTTTAATTGAAGTCTTGAAGTAATTTGGGACATTGGGCTCAAGTTATACTTAGATCTACACGTTCTCTCATTCGTTAAATATTTTTTATATTTTGGAATTTTTATTTATTCCTTAATGGGTTGTAGGTATAAACTATAGTTGCAGTGTCACAACATTTTATCCAAGAATTTAAATATGCTCAGAAGGGGTTAATTTTGTTTCATCACAATTTGGAGTTTCTTTACTTCTATTGGACATTGGATAGAGATAGTGAAAAATTCACCTATAATTTTTAAAAACTTTTTTTTTTAGATCGCCATCTATGAAGGGTTGAGTGTTAAGGGTTATCTTGTTGAGAGAAAGAGATACAGAGCAAGATTTATCCTTAAGGAACGTTACCATATCATTGTTACTGAAAATATTTTTTAAAAAGCGAAGCTACTCTATAATTTGTTGTACAGTACGTCCAGCCGATTGACTATCCTGAAGAAACGATCATGGGGAACTTTAATTTTTATTCATCTATTGAAGATAGATGGCTGATATTTCATTGTTGTGACGATTCCCTATTATATACAAATAGGCATCCAGTATATAACCTACTTTGTCCGACAACCCCTTCTAGATCTTCAAAGAGAGGGTGGAACGTTTAACACCCGTTTGAAAATAAGAAAGAAAAAAAAAAATGGAGAAAAATATTTTCTAGGGTCAATTTTTATTAGGATGGACGAGGTCTCCTTTAAAATCTTCTCGGGACCCGCAAGAAAAGCTTCTATGTTGTTTCGGTACAACGGCATTTGGCTGGCCGTTTACCAGATCTTTACGTACAGACGTACAAAACCTGCTACTTCCCACAAGAATCAAAACCAGCATAGTTACTAATACAATTTATTGTATGAAAACGGTCATGCTGAAATAGAAAATAACAAAATTAATAATCAAATATTAAAATGTTAAATACATGATAAAGTAAATCTTGTAAAAGAGAATAAATCTTTTTCTTATTTGGACCAATCGTCTTTTTTAATAAAATAATATTCCTTACGAGAGGTTGCGTGACTTCGAAATTATATTTTAAAATGTATAAGAAGGCTAGGGTTATTTTTTGCTTAAAATTAATCAAAATTGAATGCGAGTTTGAAATTCATAAACAAAATCATTATAGACTACTATTAAAATATTCTGATACAAAAATAAATTAATTACTTGGTCTAATTTCAGTAAAAATGAAAGATTAATTTGCCGTCTTAAAAAAATCACTCCATTCCATTAAAAATGCTTAAGAAAGAATTCTTACCGAAGTTTTTGTTCCTGTAAAGCCGGGAAGCACTCAAAGGTATTTTTCAGTACGGATAACACCACAATTCTGACTATACATGGTTTTTTATCGCACAGATATTCCGCACATTTTGAAAGATAGATTAAAGATGGCCACGCTAGCTTTGTTTTGGTTTAAGCGCAAGCGTTGTTTTGATTGCCGCGTCCAATTATGAACTTTCAATTTAAATCTGGGCGCTTTCTAAACTGCCATTAATGATAAGGAAAACAAAAGGATAAAGGTTCGAGTTCACAAACACATCACACTATTATACTTCCAATACATATGTTAAGAAGTCATAAAGGTCTAGCGGTTAGCAAGATTGTCTTAGACCGTCATTCAACCTATTACTTTTATATAAGGATTGTTTTTGTGATATGTGTTACATGCGGAAAACTTAAGGGATCTTTGCAAGCACCAACAAAGCAGAAAAAGCCTAAAGTCGCTCTGGTACCTCCAGGTAAATAATTTAGATTTTTACCTAAACAGTGAGATTTTGAATATCTGTTTAAAAAACAAATTTCGTGCTTTGTATAAGTGTCTTGAGTACTAGATTATTAGCTAACTTTTACAACAACAATAAAACTCAGCCTTTTTGATTAATCCGTTTTATGAGATTAAACTCTGATAATTGAAAATGTTGTAATAGGAATAGGGTTTTCAATCCGTCCAATTTTCGGACTGAATTCGGATTCCTATAAAATCTTACCCTAAAATGAAACTGATTATTCCGTGGATTCCGGATTCTTATGCCTAAACTAAAGGGAAATGGATAAAAAGGGGGAGAAGGAAATTTTTACTTTTCAGAATCCAGACCTATCTTTTTGAGTGAATGCTATTCTTATGTACTGTTAAACGCTTTAGTTTAGTCAAACCTACCATAATAAGAAATTTAAGTATTTTTTGTCTTGCTAATATTTTCGGATCATGGAAAGAAAACGAAGTAGCTGGTTTCGTCGTTTATTCATATTTAGTATAAATATATTGTAGAAACGATTTGCCATTAAATACTTTGACTTTTCCTTGAGTTTTTGCTTTCTCTCTTACTTTGTTATTGCAACTAAACATCCCCTGTTTAATTCACTTTGTTCGTTTGTCCATTTCATGTCTTTTTTGCTTCGCTACTTATGGATGTTGTAATTTTTGTTTTCAGTGTTACCCAATGACAGTATAGGAGTGGATATACCAGAGAAATATCAGCTCATTATAGATGCTAGAGACCATTATATTCACAATGATCAGGTTATATAAAGTGATAGTTCCATATAGTATTTCTACAAGTTTAATAGGTTACCTAGTCATTATGATAATTTTTTGGTAATAATAGTCACGATATCAGAAAAATTATCGCTAGATAATTTTCAAAAATTACTTGTAGAATCTTAATAAAACTAATTTTAACTGATATTTTTAAGTTCTATAAGAAATATAGTTTAAACTAGAAAAAAAATATTTTCACTAAATTCAAATGCATTTCGTGTAACTACCTCTTTTTAACAAGGTAATAATGTTGTGCTTGTTTTAATTTAACGACCAAAAAGGGAAGGAAATTGGAATGTGAATAATATTGTCATTTAAATTTTTAAACCACGTTCTTTTATTCGTTGGCTTTTAAATTTTGGTACTTTTTTTATTAAATCTTGATTGATTTGTGTATAAATATTTAATGTAGTGTCTAATCTTTCCCCACAAATGATTTTACCCTACAGGGTATAGTAATATTACAATTCTTATGTATTTTATTCATAATACTTACTATTTAGATCCAAAAAGATTATGGTTGGAATCCTCTTGACAAATCAGATAATCTTGCCATGAGATCACAAGAAGACCGGTGTGTAAGGTGAATCAATATTTGGACAATGTAGTTGGAGTGTATATATGATACGTGGATATTGTGACGGGGGATTTTTTGTTGTCAATTTAGATTGCTAATATGGTCATCAGCTATTGGTCAATACGTTCCTAAATGGTCAGGGAAGTGGTTTGGGAAATGTCATTAGTGAGGGATGGAGAAATTAGCCAGCTGAAAGAATCCTTCATATGAAAAAAATGTTAATTGTAATAAATATGAAGTAAATAAATCAGAATTGTATTCCTTTAGACGTCAACCTGTCACTCAGTCGACTGATGGAGTCAGAGGAAAAATGGGCGTGTCCAGGTAAGCAAACAAAGCTAGGAATAAGTTGGTGGTGGAGGGTGGTGGTACACTCTTCAAAATAGTTTTAAACCATCCCAGGACCTATGTAAATGAGAGCCATATTGACAGACAGACCGACAGATAGAGATCTTGTTATTTTATTATAGGGATAACAATTATACCTATTGATTTCAGTAGAAATAACATAAAAATACTCAAATATTCAGATATCACGCAACCTTGTTTTAAAATATTTTATTTCAATTTATTATAGAGGCATCAGTATTTATGAGATAAGTTGGCCTGTCAGGATGAGAGGAACTCACGCATCTGTCGGAGTAGCTACCAGACAAGCACCCATTCAGGCACATGGATATATTCCATTAATAGGTAAGGAAAGGACCAGGAATTAGGCCCAACGATAATGCATAAAAATTAGATTTTTGAGGCTTTGGCAGATGAAAAGCTCGTTATGTCTTCTAGGAGAATAAAAACCAGCTGAAATTGAAAAGTATTAATATGTTTCCGTTCTTCCAATTGTCTGATGCTTAAGAATAGGGTAACTGATCAGGCTTTGCTTCTCAAGTAATAAACCGATTGGTCATGTTATGGTTTTAATCGATTTTTCCATGTTGGGACACCTAAACCTCCAAAAAATTGCCACCTCCTGTTGTTCATGATGGTGAAAACAATTAGTTTATTCTAATTATTTTGAAATTATTTCAGGAAGCAATCGTCATTCCTGGGGCTGGGATATCGGTAGAAAAGAAGTAATCCACCACATGACCAGAATTAACTATCCTTCTGCCGGTAAACAACTTTAATTATTTAAACCGCTGTTTTCCGCCGAAATGTTCGACATATTAAAAACAAATCAAGTATCAAGCGCAATTATAAGGAAATTTTCTTAATGAAAAAAGTTTAAGTTTCAAATTATTCAAAATTGTTTAATTTTACGAGAAAAGGCAAAAAGAAATGTTGGCCACAATCGGCGGTTTTCGGCGAAAGCGGCGGTGTCGCAGCCGTTTCTTTACAGTTCCATATTATACCTCTTTAAAGCAACTGCAAAGCTAAATTGCAGTGCTCTAGCTCTTTTTTTAGTTGAGTTCCTTTGACTTTGAGTTTAAGTTTTAAAAAGTGTCAAACCCGCCCCCCCCCCTTTTCTCAAAGAAAAAATCCTTTGAGCTACTGCAGTGTATCGCCTAATTTAACTGGATAGAATTGTTATAGATATTTTTATTTAATATTTGCTGAATTAGAACCGGTTCTTACCTCTGCTAAAAAATCTTGTATTGTATTATAGACAATTTTATACAATTAATAAAATGATAATAATATTAATATCTCCCAGTTTGGTCTTCGGCCTCTCAGGGCTAACTAAACTGGAATTAATCTCAAAATTGATTATTTATCCACAGAAAGCTGTCTATAATATGATGCGACAAATAAGTATTTTTTAGTTCAAAATCATTACCAATGGAGCGTGCCTGAATCTTTCTACCTGATCATTGATATGGAGGAAGGTTAGTTCAAGCAAATCTAGCGTGCAGAGCTTGAGTGGCGGACACTAATGTCTAAATTGTAGAGAAGATTCACTTCAACCCAAATAACTCATGGCAACTTTTTACATGCTTATTTATAGGCGAACAAAACGAAACCGAATCCAATATTTACAGGTTCGGTTAAAACAGATTATACACCAATCCTTCCCTTTATGTATTTCGCGGCTACGCCCCTAAAGGGCTCTAGGGGCAATTAAGTTGCAGGGGGGGGGGGGGGTGATGACTCGATCTCCCCTATTTTTAATTTTAGTTTTGAATTTTTGGGAAGGTGATTTTTCTTTTTTTTGCACTTTAACAGTTATAAATCTATCTCAACCATAACATTTATAAATTAGTAACTACTGCTGCTTCATAACGAAATATATTTCAAAGAAAAAAATCTTCATTATCAATCGCATCTGTAATAGAAAACAACAACATAAATAAATGAAAAAAAAGCATTAAGAATTATACAAAAATAGTCAAAATGTTAAAATATATCATAAAAAATAAAATTTTAAATTCACAGCTACTGTTTAGATCTTTACTATAACACAACCAAATAACAAATAAAGGAGAAGCGGTCAAACTGGCTGTGTAATAAGAGAGAGAAAGGGAAGGGTGTATAGTTTGAAAAAAATATTTTTTAAAAACAATTGCAACTGCATTTTGAATCAAGTTCTACGATTTAACAATGGTTCAAATTTTCTAATATAAAATTTTTCACGGGCTAATCTTATCCAAGGATTATTACTTTTAAGTTGCTCAAATGGAACAAATTGTAAATGGCAAGGGTTGTGGCCATTTTGTGAAAAATGTTGTCCTACAGTTTTTACAGAATTTGGTTCAATTGAATTTTTGTGTTCTCTGAATCTATCCACTGCTTTACGTCCTGTTTGTCCAATATATTGTGGATGAGATTTACAAGTTCCATTATCTTTAGTACAAGTTATACAATATATAATATTTTCCGAATTACAAGTCAAATTAGATAAAATGGGAATAGTTTCTTTTGTTACAGAAGATACAATGTTGTTAACAAATTTAGGTGAAAATTTACATAACATACAATCATTACCACAATGTTTAAAACCTATCTTATTTCTGGAAGGTCTTTTAGGAACTAAACTTTTTGGCAACTTTGCTCTTATGAGAAATTCTCTCAAATTTTTTGGTTTTGTCCAGCACACCATCGGTGGATCTGGAAAAATCTTTTTTAATAAAGGATTTTGTGTCATGACCTTCCAGAATTTAAACAAAATATTTGAAATATGTGGCAACCGTGGATCATATTGTAAACTAAGAATTGGGCGGTTTACAATTTTTTTCTCTACTTTTTTCAAAGCAGTTGACCTATCAATTACAGAAACACGTTCAAAAGCTTTTAAAATGTAATTTGGTTTGTATCCACGGGTCAAAAGTAATTCTTTTAAAGTATCTAATTGTTTTACAAAATCTAAATTATCACTGCAAATGCGTTTTAATCTCAAAGCTAATGAATAAGGAATATTTTCAGTTATATGACTAGGGTGACAAGAAGATGTAAGCAAATAAGAACATTTTTTGCCAGGTTTAACAAATAAATCAGTTTTAATATAACCATTTTTATCAATTGATATCACAGTGTCTAAAAATTCTACAGATTTGGTCTCGAAATTGTAAGAAGCTTTAAATTTAAGATAAGGATGAAAATTGTTCAAATGTTCAATAAACTTTAAAAGTTGTTGCTCAGTGCCAGTCCAAAAGAAAAAAATATCATCAATATATCGTTTGTAAAGGTGTGGTTTGATGCCTTTCCATGATGTTAGCATCAAACATTCTATCGCACCCATGAATAAACAGGCAAAAGTGGGTGCAACACGCGTGCCCATGGCTGTCCCAATACGTTGTAAGTAATACTTATTATTAAAAACAAGAACATTACATGTTAGCACTAGGGTTAAAAGAGTAATTAAGAAAGTGGTTGGGACACTTTTATCACTTCTTGTTTCTAAAAATTTACCAAATATATTGATTCCCTCGTCTAAGGGAATATTCGTGTACAGACTTGACACATCTAAAGTCACAGGAATTGAACCTGGAGGCTGTGGCCCTTTTAGATTCTCCTGCTCAAAGTTCCTTAGCATATCTGGTGTATCCTCCCAATATGATGGCAAGGATTTAACCAGATGGTTAGAATGAATATCAACGAAATGGCTTGCATTCTCGAAAGTAGTACCACTTGCTGACTCTACTGGCCTGAGGGGAGGTACAGTGGTACCTGGCGGCCATTTCTCAGGAGCCACATGATCTTTAATCAAGCCATACAATCTACCTGGCTTTGGCTCCTCTGTTACAAGCCATGAAGCTATATCATTGTCTATCCAGCCCTCCTTTTTAGCTTTATTTACTTCCGATTTAAGCTTCTCATGGTCATTAAACTGGATTTGATCCGCCTGATATGCATCCAGCTCTTGAAAATACGGGTGCTCTTGACCATCAGCATCTAAGTGTTTAGCCTTAAGTAAAATCTCCATAGAATCAATATAATCCGAAGTGTTAAGAACGGAGCAGCCACCTGTCTTATCGTTCGGTTTAATTGTGATTTGGCGGGATTTTTGAAGTTGAATCAAGTCATTCATAGCACGCCTCTCTGATTCAGGCAAATTTGTATGAATTTTGTTTAAATCCGTACCTAGGACGCAAGCCAATGAACCATTTAAAAATGTGTTTAAATCTGCAGAAGGAGCGCTTTTTGGAAAACTAGTCTTAACCTTTTGCCACGGCTTTTTACCTTGTGTGGGTTCTATCAAGGTTTTTTCCATGTCATCCTCCTTGTGAAGATTTTCACGCCATCTCATAGATCTGCCTAGCTTCTGAAAACCAGCATGAATATCTGTAGTGTTAACAGATTTCGGTGTCACTGCAAAATTTAGGCCACGGTTTAAAAGGTCAGACATTTCTTTAGTTAATTCTATATCACTGTAATTAGTAACCAAAGAGTTCAAGCTTTTATTCTGACGTTTTATCTTTCGTCTATATTTTGTTCTTTTCACAAATTTTCGACACTTTTTAACTGTAGAATTATTATTTGCTGAGTCATTGTTTGACTGAAACTCACGAGGAATAGGCTTATTATTTTTCTGCAACAAGAAACACAACTTATTTTTATGGACATTGAAAAATTGTTTCTTTAATTTTAACTTATCACTGTTGACTTTTTCCTCCAAAAATAAATGTAAATTTGGTTCCGAAATTAATCCATGCAGAGAAATTTTTAGGCTGCGCAGATGTTTTTTACATAAATCCAAATGTTTATTTTCCTCGACAATGCCTATCTTTAAATTATCAAAGCTCACATTTTGTAAATTTGTTTGAAAGTTTTGAGAAGCCTCGTTAGAAAATCTAACATTATGGTTGGCTTTTATCACAGAAGTTGGAGGCAAAACATTAAATCTTACACAGTTTTTTAAGAACCAAATGCGAGACGCGCATTTTTCTTGCTTTGTCAAAGCTTTGTGTAAGTTAAAGTATGACTTTTTGTAACTAGCATTCTCAAAAAAAGTTTTTTCATCATTTAAATTGCTGCTAACAGTAGGTACCTGGCCAGATGGTAGGGCCGTAGTAATCTGAGAACCTGGAGGGCTGGAAGCAGGGCGGGATAAGGCCGCATCAGCCCCATGGCCGGGGCCCGCCTCCTGCTCAACACTGTTCTGCACTGGAGACATACTATTTGTAGTGTATGATAACAATAAGTTAGAGTCTGTCTCAAAGATCACTGGAAAAATTACTATGGGATACAGTAATGTATTCACAAGGGATAGAATTTTCATCGTAAGCACTTTAACAGTTATAAATCTATCTCAACCATAACATTTATAAATTAGTAACTACTGCTGCTTCATAACGAAATATATTTCAAAGAAAAAAATCTTCATTATCAATCGCATCTGTAATAGAAAACAACAACATAAATAAATGAAAAAAAAGCATTAAGAATTATACAAAAATAGTCAAAATGTTAAAATATATCATAAAAAATAAAATTTTAAATTCACAGCTACTGTTTAGATCTTTACTATAACACAACCAAATAACAAATAAAGGAGAAGCGGTCAAACTGGCTGTGTAATAAGAGAGAGAAAGGGAAGGGTGTATAGTTTGAAAAAAATATTTTTTGTGAGGGGGGGTTGTTTTAAAACTCGTTAAATTACCTTCATGCAACTATCCCTTTACTTAAAATCAACGTCAACAATAAACTGAAAACTTTTTTAGGAACGCTAAGTTTCGCTGGTGATGGAAAATGGTATGGTCCTGCATTTTCTGGTTTAGAGGTAAGCAAGAACATCAGGACAAATGGATCTAGACACTCTTTAAAAGTATTAAAGTCAGGGAGAGAGGGGATATTGGACCGTTTATTACACTGATTCTGAAAAACAATTCTAAACGAAAATTTCTACACAACCCCCTTCCCCCATTTTTCCCTTCTTACACACCCTTCTTCAGTTACATCAAAAAACAAGTTATACTCCAACCTTACTCCAACAAAATATTAAAGGGGGATGTGGAAAATAACCATTTGGGCAGGGGGGGGGGGGGGCGTTTACTCGAGAACCCTTAGAGCTAGAGGGAGCTAATTTTGGATATAAGCTTCTATGGGGCCAAAGTTACTTTTAAAATTATCGTCGACCCCCCACCCCCCCCCCCAATTTTTTTTTTTTTTGGGGGGGGGCGGGTGGATTATACTATAGGATGTTTCTCATAAACGACTTAAGATAAATGGAGCAAACCTTGGGATACAAGTTTTGTAGGCCTATATTTGATTTTAGAATTATCGTTGACCAGCCACCCACCCCAAAACCCCTAATTTTTTTGGGGGGGGGGGCGGGTGAATTATACTATAGGGTGTTTCTCATAAACGACTTGAGATAAATGGAGCAAACCTTAGAATAGAAGTTTTGTAGGCCTATATTTGATTTTAGAATTATCGTTGACCACCCACCCACCCCAAAACCCCTAATTTTTTTTTTGGGGGGGGGGGTGAATTATACTATAGGGTGTTTCTCATAAACGACTTAAGATAAATGGAGCAAACCTTAGGATACAAGTTTTGTAGGCCTATATTTGATATTAAAATTATCATTGACCACCTTCTCACCCCCAAACCCCTAATTTTAAGGGGGGGGGGGGGGCGGGTGGATTATACTATAGGGTGTTTCTCATAAACGACTTGCAGCAATTTTATTTTGGGTGCTACTCCCTTAGTTTTAGAGATAATTGGATGAAATCTTTTGGGCTGGGTCACTAATTACCCCAACTATTAGTATCTTTAAAAAAAACGGCTGCGAGACCGCCGCTCCCGCCGCCCGCCACCGTTTACTGCCGCCACAAAAAAATTTTTTTTATTGCATTTCTCGCCAAATTAGGCAATTTGGAATCATTTGAGACCATGTTATTTTTTTCAAAAATTTTTCGCCTTACAAGCAACCCTGCGGGGGATTTAGTCATTTTTTTCAAATTCTTGAAAAAAATAACATGGTCTCAAATGATTCCAAATTGCCTAATTCCGCGAGAAATGCAATAAAATTTTTTTTTTGGTGGCGGCTGTAGACGGCGGCGGGCGGCTGGAGCGGCGGTCCCGCCGCCGTTTTTTTTAAAAGATACCAATAGTTGGGGTAATTAGTGACCCAGTTAAAAAGATTTCATCCAATTATCTCTAAAACTAAGGGAGTAGCACCCAAAATAAAAGTCGAAACAAAATTGTAAGTAAAGGGGGGGGGGGGGGAAATGTGGTGACTCATCACACGACATACCAGCAATTTATTTTGGGTGCTACTCCCTTAGTTTTAGAGATAATTGGATGAAATCTTTTGGGCTGGGTCACTAATTACCCCAACTATTGGTATCTTTAAAAAAAAACGGCTGCGAGACCGCCGCTCCCGCCGCCCGTCGCCGTTTACCGCCGCCACCAAAAAAAGTTTTTTTATTGCATTTCTTGCAGAATTAGGCAATTTGGAATCATTTGAGACCATGTTATTTTTAAAAAAATTTTTTTGCCTTACAAGCAACCCTGCGGGGGATTTAGTCATTTTTTTCAAATTCTCGAAAAAAATAACATGGTCTCAAATGATTCCAAATTGCCTAATTCGGCGAGAAATGCAATTAAGAATTTTTTTTTGGTGGCGGCTGTAAACGGCGGCGGGCGGCGGGAGCGGCGGTCCCGCCGCCGTTTTTTTTAAAAGATACCAATAGTTAGGGTAATTAGTGACCCAGCCCAAAAGATTTCATCCAATTATCTCTAAAACTAAGGGAGTGTCACCCAAAATAAAAGTCGAAACAAAACTGTAAGTAAAGGGGGGGGGGGGGGGAAATGTGGTGACTCGTCACACGACATACCAGCAATTTTATTTTGGGTGCTACTCCCTTAGTTTTAGAGATTTGACACCATGTTATTTTTTTCAAAAACTTTTTCGCCTTACAAGCAACCCTGCGGGGGACTTAGTCAGGGAGTAGCACCCAAAATAATATTGCTTATTTTGGGTGCTACTCCCAGAGTTTTAGAGATAAAGGGATGAAATCTTTTGGGCTGGGTCACTAATTACCCAAATTATTGGTATCTTTTAAAAAAAACGGCGGCGGGACCGCCGCTCCCTCCGCCGTTTACCGCCGCCACCAAAAAAAATTTTTTTTATTGCATTTCTCGTTGAATTAGGCAATTTTGAATCATTTGAGACCATGTTATTTTTTTCCAGAATTTGAAAAAAATGACTAAAATTCCCTGCAGGGTTGCTTGTAAGGTGAAAAATTTTTGAAAAAAATAACATGGTCTCAAATGATTCCAAATAGCCTAATTCGGCGAGAAATGCAATAAAAAAATTTTTTTGGTGGCGGCGGTAAACGGCGACAGGCGGCGGGAGCGGCGGTCCCGCCGCCGTTTTTTTAAAGATACCAATAGTTGGGGTAATTAGAGACCCAGCCCAAAAGATTTCATCCAATTATCTCTAAAACTAAGGGAGTAGCACCCAGAATAAAAGTCGAAACAAAATTGTAAGTAAAGGGGGGGGGGGAAATGTGGTGACTTAACACACGACATACCAGTAATTTTATTTTGGGTGCTACTCCCTTAGTTTTAGAGATAATTGGATGAAATCTTTTGGGCTGGGTCACTAATTACCCCAACTATTGGTATCTTTAAAAAAAACGGCGCCCGTCGCCATTTACCGCCGCCACCAAAAAAATTTTTCGCCTTACAAGCAACCCTGCGGGGGACTTAGTCATTTTTTTCAAATTCTCAAAAAAAATAACATGGTCTTAAATGATTCCAAATTGCCTAATTCGGCGAGAAATGCAATAAAAAAATTTTTTTTTGGTGGCGGCTGTAAACGGCGGCGGGCGGCGGGAGCGGCGGTCCCGCCGCCGTTTTTAAAGATTATAGTTTTAGAGATAATTGGATGAAATCTTTTGGGCTGGGTCACTAATTACCCCAACTATTGGTATCTTTAAAAAAAAACGGCGGCGGGACCGCCGCTCCCGCCGCCGTTTACTGCCCCCGCCAAAAAAATTTTCTTTATTGCATTTCTCGCCGAATTAGGCAATTTGGAATCATTTGAGACCATGTTATTTTTTTCAAAAATTTTTTGCCTTACAAGCAACCCTGCGGGGGAGTAGCACCCAAAATAAAATTGCTGGTATGTCGTGTGACGAGTCACCACATTTCCCCCCCCCCCCTTTACTTACAATTTTGTTTCGACTTTTATTTTGGGTGCTACTCCCTTAGTTTTAGAGATAATTGGATGAAATCTTTTGGGCTGGGTCACTAATTACCCCAACTATTGGTATCTTTTAAAAAAAACGGCGGCGGGAACGCCGCTCCCGCCGCCCGCCACCACCAAAACAAATTTTTTATTGCATTTCTCGCCGAATTAGGCAATTTGGAATCATTTAAGACCATGTTATTTTTTTTGAGAATTTGAAAAAAATGACTAAATCCCCCGCAGGGTTGCTTGTAAGGCGAAAAATTTTTGAAAAAAATAACATGGTCTCAAATGATTCCAAATTGCCTAATTCGGCGAGAAATGCAATAAAAAATTTGTTTTGGTGGTGGCGGGCGGCGGGAGCGGCGTTCCCGCCGCCGTTTTTTTTAAAAGATACCAATAGTTGGGGTAATTAGTGACCCAGCCCAAAAGATTTCATCCAATTATCTCTAAAACTAAAATTGCTGGTATGTCGTGTGACGAGTCACCACATTTCCCCCGCCCCCCCCCCTTTACTTACAATTTTGTTTTGACTTTTATTTTGGGTGCTACTCCCATAGTAGTAGAGATAATTGGATGAAATCTTTTGGGCTGGATCACTAAATACCCCAACTATTGGTATCTTTTCAAAAAAACGGCGGCGGAAAATTTTTGAAAAAAATAACATGGTCTCAAATGATTCCAAACTGCCTAATTCGGCGAGAAATGCAATAAAAAAAATTTTTTTGGTGGCGGCGGTAAACGGCGGCGGGCGGCGGGAGCGGGTGTCTCGCAGCCTTTTTTTTAAAGATACCAATAGTTGGGGTAATTAGTGACCCAGCCCAAAAGATTTCATCCAATTATCTCTAAAACTAAGGGAGTATTATTATTATTATTTAAACTTTATTATTAGAATATAAATTATTAAATGAGACATAGTGATAAAAATCAAAGCATAATACAAATACGAGTAAAATAAGATAAAAATAAATAAGGATTAATGAATTCATTGTTTGACAAGGTTTATTGCGTCATCAATCGCCCCCTCCATAGGTTCCCTGGTGTCAGCCTCGTTTTTGGTCAGTAACCCCTTCATGGTCAGGTAACTGCTGAAAGCTGGCATCCTGGAGGGCGTGTTAGTCTGTTTTCTAGGTTTACGCTGAAGTGAACCCAGAAAGAAATTGGCGCAAGCTTTGTAGGCTGAAGGGGTCAGGTGAACCCCATCGACCAGACTGTTTTTATCAAAATTTCTACCAAAAATGTTTTGGTACTCCAGGAATTCGCATCTCTCTGGTAGAACGAGGCTTGCCTGCAGATACTTGTTGAAAAGAAAAGGGAGTAGCACCCAAAATAAAATTGCTGCAAGTCGTTTATGAGAAACACCCTATAGTATAATCCACCCGCCCTCCCCCCCAAAAAATTAGGGGTTTGGGGGTGAGTGGGTGGTCAACAATAATTATAAAATCAAATATAGGCCTACAAAACTTGTATCCTAAGGTTTGCTCCATTTATCTCAAGTCGTTTATGAGAAACACCCTATAGTATAATCCACCCCCCCCCTCCAAATTAGGGGTTTTGGGGTGGGTGGGTGGTCAACGATAATTCTAAAATCAAATATAGGCCTACAAAACTTGTATCCTAAGGTTTGCTCCATTTATCTCAAGTCGTTTATGAGAAACACCCTATAGTATAATTCACCCCCCCCCCCCAAATTAGGGGTTTGGGGGAGGGTGGCTGGTCAACGATAATTCTAAAATCAAATATAGGCCTACAAAACTTGCATCCTAAGGTTTGTTCCATTTCTCTCAAGTCGTTTATGAGAAACACCCTATAGTATAATTCACCCGCCCCCCCCCCCCTAAATTAGGGGTTTGGGGGTGGGTGGGTGGTCAACGATAATTCTAAAATCAAATATAGGCCTACAAAACTTGTATCCCAAGGTTTGCTCCATTTATCTCAAGTCGTTTATGAGAAACATCCTATAGTATAATCCACCCGCCCCCCCCAAAAAAAAAAAAAAAAAAATTTGGGGGGGGGGTGGGGGGTCGACGATAATTTTAAAAGTAACTTTGGCCCCATAGAAGCTTATATCCAAAATTAGCTCCCTCTAGCTCTAAGGGTTCTCGAGTAAACCCCCCCCCCCCCTGCCCAAATGGTTATTTTCCACATCCCCCTTTCACGGTAATTTCAAGTGGAATTAATCGGCTGAAGAGCAGCCCCTGGGCAGAACAACCTTGGGGACTTTAATTGAATTTTTATGGGTTGGTTTATTTAATTAAGTGTCCAAACGTTTCAACCACTACGTAAGGGGGATTTTTGTGAATCATAGGGGACCGGATGTAAATTAATTTATCGGTTATTGTCTTATCCCTTCAGATCCCTGATTACAATATAAGGATGCTAACATTTATATAAAAAAACATATAAATATATATCATTTTTAGATGTGCTTCCTTTGGCTAAGTGTTCTGCACGCCCCTGTTAGAAATAAATGATAATTTATATTTTATTAATCTTAGGGTGAAACGGTTTTTCCCGCAGTAAGCACTGTTTGGGGACACGCTGAGGTAAACTTTTTTTTGTAACAATTCTACTCTATAATTTGAAATGTCCAAGGTTATTGCTATTGGTTATTAGGCTATTGTATTCAAAGTTTAAGTTTTGAGATTTTCTTCAATTTTCTTTAAATAATGATTACAGATGCCCTGAATGATAAAGGCGCTTAGGCTATAAAAGCATTTATCTATGGAAATTTCAAGAAAACGAAAATATGAATCATAGATTCAATTTCTTTTTTACGGTTCTTTACCTGCGGACCACTGCCTAATTATAGAATATTAAAAATCTATTTTTTTCAGGTGTTAATCAAGTACATCGGAACTAATAGAAGATAATTTGATAATTAGATGCATGGAAATTTAATATTTTTTTTATAAAGACATTTTTACGTTAATAGCATGGAATTAATTTTTTTAAAGCATGTTTTTTTTAACTTACTTAAGTCACAAAATTTTAGTCACTGCATGTAAATATTCTGCATGAGTTAAAATTGTTTTTATTTTGTCATTAAATTGTACATATATTATTTGTATATTACCTATGCGATTTGACGATTTTTTTATCCCAAAATAAATTATATAGTCAATTACAAAGATGTTTTTTGAGAAGGTTTCTAAATCAACTATTATATCCGTTTACTAGCGGCTTCGCCCCTAGCCATAGGGGCTTTGCCCCAAGAGGTATAATTACATCTTTTATTACCTGGAGATGCCCCCACTCCACCACTATTTTAAATAATTAAAAAAATATTGGTGGGGGTAATTTTTTGTTGTTTTTAGTTTTTTTTTTTGGGGGGGGGGGTGTCCCACCCTCCAAGAAAAAATGAAAAATTTTAAAATGAAAAGTCGCTCTATGTTTCTAATTGTTTGTCCGTCTGATTTGCTGAGTTTTGCCTTTATGGATGATGTCATACTTGTTATTATTGAATCCCGCGACTTTGATGTAACCCGTAAAAAATGGTTACGACGATTACTTATGTCAAGCTCACGATATTTGGTAAGAATAGTGGGAATGCCTAGGCTAAAACCAGGCGCAACTCGTTATCATGTAAAGAAAGGAATTCCAGACTAAGATCGTGAAATCAAGCGGTTGGTTGTCTATAGGGTGTTTGACCATATAATTATGTGCATAGCAATCAGGCAAGATTTGGTTCAGAGATGCATCAAAGGGATAGTTGCATGAAGTGAAATTGACAAGTTTGAATGCAAGTTAAAGTTCCAAGAATACCATTTAACATATATAATTTTGTCTTACAACAAATAGCAATCAATTAGGGACCACTGAAGTAGTCACCATGCTGTTTTCGAAAACAGGACAGCCATATAAGTTGTATATATCTATAAAATATGATTTTCAAGTCTTCATATTTTTTAAACTACCTGGTAAAAAATTGAAATTCTTTCAAATATAAGTCGTATGGATGAAGTTAAAACTTTATAACAGAAAAAAATATGCTGTTCACTAAATTTAAGTTAAATGCACTTGGTGCAACTACCCCTTTAGATTTCGCGGTGTATCTCATCCTCAAAAGCTGTCTTCAGCTTGTTAGTAGCGAAGCTACTCTTTAATTCACGTTGTCTGTCCGTCAGTAAGTCCGTAACGCTATTGGGGAAACGTGATTTTCTCGGCTCCTATTAAAGATAGAGAGCCGGAATTTTTAGTGAAAACTCCTATTACATATGCTCATCTTGTTTGGTCCGTCTGTCTATTAATTGGACTGCTAATTAGATCGATTCCTAGATTTTAATGTTTTTTTTAATTATCTCGATTCCTGTTCAAGATAAACGGCTATAGAATTACTAGGGATTAAATAAATTCACATTTTACATATTTCCATCAAGTTTTATTAAGATGCCTTTATTAATTGGGGTGCTAAATCGATTCCTAGATTTTTTGTTTACATGATTTTTTCGATCCCTATACAAGATAGAATACAGCTGAAATTTTCCAGGATTTAATAAGTTTACACTTTACATATGTCCATTAAGTTTTATTATGATACCCTTATTGGTTGGGGTGCTAGATCCATCCCTAGTTTTTCAAGTTTATGTGATTTTCTCAACTCGTGGTCAAGATAAACGATTGGATTTTTATTGATTTATTACAACATTCTACATATTTTGACTAAATTTAATAAAAACTTACCATTGGTTGGGATGCTAAATCGAATTTTAGATCTTAATTTCTAAATTATATTAGGAAGCTTAATGCTAGAAAAGACCATTATACAATATACAGTTTTAAAAAGTTTCGTGATTTTTATTATTGAAATTTTTTTATAGTATACTCTATAGATCTTTTTTTTTTCTAGATGTCTCATCATAATTTTTGAGCTTCGCTAGTTATGGATGTTGCCACCCTTATTCGTATGTGAGCAATTTCTGCAATCCCGAATCGTCATTTACTAGTGGTAATTTACAATACCCTCCCTATAAAAAGGATTTTTTTTTATCTTTTTAGGGGGGATATATTGAACTTGGGCCAATGCACTCACCCACTCTTATGCCCATTATCACATCCACACACTCACCAAAAAGTCCCATCCGACAGAGGAAGAGCAACAGCAAGTTTCATAGTCATAATTACAGTATAATATAAGTACAACAGCAGGAAACAAAGTCAATAATTGTGCTGTGATCCTTGCTGAGGAATAAATTTTGGAACCACTTTTATGTATGAAGTTGTGAGGCCGCAAAACTTATATTCTGTTGACTGTATACATACTCAGTGACTATCTATCTATCCACACTGCCAGTAAATATCTATCTATCCACTCTCTTTCTTACATATATGGAAAGTGTCAGTGCTTAGTTAGAAGAGGTCCGTTGAGGACGGACATTCTATTCAAAGAAATTCCATGATTATATTTCTCTTATTTCAGTGATACTCTATTAGTTTTTAGTAAGTAACATACAAGAATTTTATTTATGTAATATTTATATATTCTTATTTATTTGTATATAAATAGATACATTAAACATTAAGAATTAAAAAGTATAAACTTGTATATATATGCATGTATGTACATATAAGTGGCCACATCAAAAGTCAGAATAGTTGGATTATAATGCAGTCTAACCAAGTACAGGGAAATGGGATTATTTTGATACAATTGTCTTATTAATTTTGATCTTTAATCCAAATAAGAAGAAAAGTAATTATCCTATACTCACTTGCATTAAAATTTAAATTTATGTTTTAACCAAGTGGTTTCGTATCTTCTTTAGCTAGATTTACTGATGTTATAGGTTTGTCACTGTTCGTTTGTCCATCTGATTTGTTGAGCTTTGTTTTTATGGATGTTTTCATCTTTTTTTTTTTTTTTATAGATATACTATCAACTACGCCACTAGCATCTAGAGGCTCTGTACTCGAAGGGCTAGAAAAATATCTTAAAACCATCCCACGTCTTTAATCTGAAAATATAATAGCCTTAAACCATCACAGGACCTATAAAGAAAACTCAATCGGTTCTGTAGTTATTGAGATTGTAAGCTTTAGACATAAAAAAAACTTTGTCTATCCCTTATCCAAAAATGTTGATTGAGGCAGTCACTCATCTAAGAATACACAATACTAAAGCTTCAGAATACAGGTTGTCTGGTTTAATGCTATGTATAAGAGGTAACAAAAAGCTCTTTCTTTTTATGAAAAAGTGGCAAGCTTTTTCGTTTGTTTGTCCATTATAATCTCGCTAACCACTGAGGGAAAGCTTTACATAGGTCCTGAGATAGTTTTAGCCTTTTCATTTTGTATTAATTTTTGGATGGTTTAAGGTTATTTTCCTGCCTAATCTACCCTAGATGCTAGGTTAGAAGAATCTAGTACATATTAAAGTATATTAATAGCAGGAAGGGAGACATTGGGCTTATTTTTACACCAGACACCAAAGTTTTAAATTAACCTTTCCTTATTCGTTGACTTAGGTATAAACTTTAAAGACTTATTGAATTTTAATAGGTTGGTTCATTAAGTGCCCAACGTTTCAACCGATTTTTTTTTTGTATCATTTGGGATGTATATCAATTTATCGGCCATTGCCGTATCCCTTTAGATCCATGATAGAGTAAAATTAGTCTGACTTAAAGGCCAAGTTTAGTGTGTAAATAAAAACATTATAATTCAGTTAAGAGTTATAATTAAAGTAGATTAATTATATAAACATTTATTACTTACCTCAAGCATCTAAAAGATTTACATAAAAATGTAAGTTTTTTACATTCAAGTGATACATTTAACGGAGGATTCTGATTTGATGATTATATTGTAGTATTTATTACTAGGGACGGGTTACATTTTTACGTTTTGATGATTTAATACATTTTCTCGTATTCATTTGAATCCGGTGGATAGGAACCGGTTCTCATGAATACGAAAAAACTATGTCTAGCATCGTATTATATCCAGTTTTCTACGAATATAGAAATGTACAATCATAAGATTAAAACTAGTTTTAATCTTATAATTGTACATTCTATATCCGCGGAAAGCCGTTTATAATACGATACGAGAAATAACTATTACCATTTATTTGTGACACTTTGACTTTAGTAAAGCATTCCGTAACATAAAGAATCTGTTTAACTTTACTTGATAAATCCTGTGACAGAGTGCTTTGATCATGATGTTTGGCTTACAATATTTTTATTTTATATTTATAGTCTGTCTGTTCGTCCGTCCATATAAAACTCTTGATGTTCATTTGGGCATGTTATACTTGTCCGTATTTTATACTTCATTATAAATTAAATTTTTGAAAGCACTGACACATTTGTATTTTTCTAGTAGCTGGACAAAGTTTCGCAAAATCAGCCATGTGACGTCATAAAAATGAGGAAAGAAAACCCCTAAAAAAGAGATGGATAATCCTTCATTTGTATGACGTCACAAGGCTAAATTTTTGAGACACTTTGTCCAGCCAATTTTTTCTAATGTTTGTCTGCTTATGGATATTGTCATCTTAGTTTTCATGATAATTATTAATCCCCTTCACTATATTATGTAAGTGCAGCCGCTAGTTACATAAAATGTTAACTCAATTATCCTTTATATAATGTAATCAATTTAAAACTTTATATAAATTGAGTACATCAATATAAGATTAAATAATCAATGTACATTATATAGAGTGTTTTAAAACTCGTAAACTTTTGAAATAATGCAAAATTTATTGTTTGCAGCTGTCCTAAGAATACGAACCCTAATTTTAGTAGTTCAATTGAAAGGATTAAAAATCATAAATACCTTCATACTAACCTATTAGTATTCATATACCATTTATGGATTTTGCCTTTTAAATATTGTCCAAGGAGTATGTTTCTAAAGCGGCTAAAAATCAAGTTTAAATAAGATTCTATCTTGATAGCAGTAAAGAATTTTAAGATTAAAGAAAATATACCCATAAATGACTTACTATATTAAGTTGTTGTTTGGAAACAGCGTATAAGTGTCCAATAAAAAGTGACGTCATACAATACAAATTACCAATGACAGGCCTGCATATAATTTACAATTGGTCAATTACAATGTATACTGGCCTATCATTGGTCATTTGTATTGTATACGTCATTTTATTGGATACTATACGCTGTTTCTGTTTTTGTTGGTTTTTGGGTATTTTTTTTTCTTCCCCCCATCCCTTTTAAGATATATCAAGATAAATTTTACAGCAATTTTGAAAACCTCTAATGTATGATGTTGTTCATGTTCTTGAGTTTGTCGATACTAACTTGATTAAAACAATACATTATTCACGAAGATACGTATAGTGATGAGTAGAGCAGGGATGGAGAGGATATTAGACAGTAAATTATACTGGTTACCAAAGTTACCAAGATCTATCGTTGTCTGGCTTAAAACTTTGGAGACTTATTGGGTTGTACAATATAACAATGTACGAGCTCTTCAATTAATAGTTTAATCTACAGAAGGGGTAGTTTTGTTTCTTGAATTGGGATAGTACATAATTTTTTGCTTCATTGTCTTATCCCTTAATATCCCTGCCTAAGATATAATATAGCTGAGCTAGAACAAACCTTGGAAAAAACAGGGAGGGAGGTGACATTGAACTCTTAATTATACTGATACCCAAATTGTAAATACATTCTCTGATTCGTTGCCTCAAATATTATTGGTACTTTTAAAAAAAAGTTCATTAGTTAGTTCAAGCTTCTAGTCTCTAAAGTTTCAACAGACATTTTAAATATACAGAGCAGTGATTTTAATAAATTTTCCATGGACTTATCCCTGGAAAGAAGACATTTTAAACTTTATAAATTTTATTCAACATCTGAAAAATATTCTTCTTCTTTTGTTTTATGATTTGCGCGTCGTTTTTATTAATGTTTTCACGAAGAAAGTATCTAAATATATACTTTTGGCACTGCAAGACAATAATAAATAGATAAAAAGATAGATTGATAATATAAAAAGATAACATATAACTTGATACGATGACCCTTATGTGAATGTATATACTTTTGCATAGATTAAAGAAGGGGTAAAAAGACATTTTTTTGTTAAAAATTATAAATTTTTAGTGGAGAAGCTACTTTATTTTTCACTTTCTCGGCTGCTGTTTAAGGTAGACTGCTGTTTATTTTGTATACAGTATACAACTTATTTGGTCCGTCGATCATGCTATAAAATACATACTTTTATTTAAATAAATTTTGGGATAAACTCAATATTTAAACCATTCAAATTAATCTTTTTTATCTAATGATAATAATGCAAAAATATTTATAATTACAAAGACAAAATGTATTTCTACTGATCAATTTACTTTCATTCCCTAACACTTTTCGCTATCGTAATATTCCTGATTTTTACCCCATACATGAGATATTATGATAATGAATTTTTGGCATCTAAACATAATTCTTTTATATACACATATAACAAACAAATAAATAAATAATGCTGGATTCCGGGAAAATGTGGCGGTTTACCTCAAATCGTGTATGAAAACAAACAACTTTCTGAAAACATTGTATTTTCTTATGCTTTTTTATGTCAGGTTAGGTTTAGCAAAGGTTGGGAGAGCCCTATGGGGATAATTCTCTGTAGAAATAGGGCTCTTCCCTTCATGGGCTAGAAACATGTTTTAATATTTTAGCATTTAGTTTATAAAAATTTTAAATGATGTAGAGTATAATTGTGGAACTTATCAAGTGGTAAATTTTTTTCATCTTCCTTTGACTTGATTTTTAATTACCCTATATCCAAATATAAGATAAAAAGCTTTTTGTGTTTGTAGTGAGGGATCGCACTATCATATAAACAGACATCTATTTTTACTCCGATCTATTAAAAAAATATATTTAAATGTATTTTTTTAACAACCCCTTAAATATTATGAAAACACTTGCATAAGTTTTTATATTTAAAAAAGGTTCTAGTTATCATGATATGTATTTTTCTTAAAGACTTTAGAAAAGTTGAAGTTTTTCCAACAAACATTAATGAAATTTAGTTAAGTTTAAATTCTATGAATTTGATTTCTTACAAAATAACAAAAAAATTTGAAAATAAACTAGTTAAAAATTTTTAATCCAAAAAAACAGCGAAGGGTTTAGTAATCATGATTATTATTAATATCCCTGATATAAAATTAACAGATTGTAAGTCTGTTTGTGAGTAGCAATAGCGAGGGTCAACCTCCCCCCCCCCAACAAAACCCTTAACTCAAGCATAGTATTTTTAAGAAGTAGTTGTATTAATAACGTCTTGACTAAAAAAGTATATATTTTTAGGGAAAATTTTTGTTTATTTTAAACCAAGACATAGGAAAACATTATTTCTTTGCAATGTATACACATAAAGGATCTATTAATTAATTAAATTGAATTGTGGTTTGTCTCCGTTTATAAAACTTAGTTAATTCCACTGTCAAGAACAGATTCATCCAGCTAAAACAAGGAAGAAAATGTTAAGTAGCAGCAACAATATATATTTGTAAAATTGGCGGGTTAGCACAAATTCCAATTCATGGCTGAAGGCGGCTGATTTTGTAAACTGGTGTCTTATTTCTCCAGCAACTGCTACTGTAAATATATTAAAATAGCCTAAAACCATTCCAGAATCTATTTTATGCTTCTCTAATATGGAGAACATAATCGGTTCAGTGGTTAGTTAGATATTGACGGACGAACAAAATTCATATATAATATAAAACTAAGTTAGGCTGTTTCAGAGACTTTAAAGCACACAAAAAATAAGAGAGTTTAATTCAAGTTTGTCCTATGAATATATTTTCTTTATTTAGCAACATTTTCTGCCTTTATAGTTCTACAAATTTCTTTATTTTTATATATCTTTTAATATGTAAATTAAATAAATATGATTTATGTCATTTAGACTGAAGAGGGTGCAATGTACACCGAAATATATTTCAATAAATAACTAAGAAGTATCAAAGACTTTTTCACTCAGTGAATTTATCATAAGTTTAATTAACTTTTAACCTTAACATTATAAATTTAGGTTTGATTCAGATTAACTTGTATTGAAATATAATATGGGACTTAGATTAAATTAACATTGATTTATCTTCCTATTTAAATGTATCAAAGCAGGTTAGATTGAAATCCAATATTAGGTTTAAATTGAATTAACTCATATATAACACTAGTCGCTCGCTACCCCTCTAGCCTGAAGGGACGTCAATACAATATTTTATGATTAAAAACATATTAGTAAACTTAAGTTAAATAACAATTCTAAAATAAAAAAGTAGTAATTTCTATGTGTGTATGTGTTTTAAGATCTCGTAAACGGCTTGACTGTTATTTGTTATGGGTCCAGGGCAGGTTTTAGGCTATATGACAGTGGTTACAACCCCTCATAGAGTTGAATTACCACTCCCCCTCCCCCCTAAAAAGAAATCTTTATCTAGAGACTAGGGGCGAAGTCATGTAGTAAAGTATAAAATGTCTAAAAAATAAATAAATGAAAGAACTTTTTAAACCTAAACTTTGAATATTTAAATTTCCTTAATGCATTTATTTTTCTCTCAATGTAAATTCTACATTAAATCTTTTTGGGACAGATCTTAAATAGAAAAATACAAATACATTTTTACAGAAGAAGGAAATGGAATTGACATTTTTTTACATGGATAAAGTATTTAGAAAAAAACTTTGATTAAATTAAAAAGTTTTGAGACAGGTCTATCTTATCCATCAGATATTTCTTTATGTTTGACAATTGGATTTTATTGGATATTAGAATAATTTATTTAGTTCATTTGCTATGTTTTAATAGTTATTTCTAGTATCGTATTATAAACGGCTTTCCGCGGATATAGAATGTACAATTATGGTTTTAATCTTATGATTGTACATTTCTATATTCGTAGAAAACTGGATATAATACGATGCTAGACATAGTTTTTTCGTATGGATGAGAACCGGTCCCTATCCACCGGATTCGAATGAATACGAGAAAAGTTTTTCTAACCCCTGGAGGGAGCCTAAATACTTTTTTGGGCATTATCCTTTTACATGAAGCACTATTTTTTTTTCTTTTAACATCTAGACCTATTGAGTTCTTTGAAGGTCCATGTATGATTTTTAAGTTTTAGTTATTAAGAAGGTATTAGGCTATTTTTCTGGTTCTAATCAAATACCTCTAGAAGCTAGGGGCGCAACCGTTTGTGTCTGATAACCCATTAGTGAACAATATATTAAGAATATTTCGCCATTTTTTTCCTGCAATATAAATCCGTATATCTCTGATTTCACTTAATCTGAGAATGAAACTTTTTATCGGAACTTTGAAAGAAGAATTTCATGAAAGTTTATAATACAAAGATAATTTTGTCCATAAGTAACACGGAATCAGTAGTCTCTCAGGAAACAGTACATAGACTGTAAAACGATACTGCTTTGCTTATATACATTTTTAAGTACTGGCGGATTCGCCCAAAGGGCCACTTGAGGAAATGGGGTTGGGGAAGTCAAACCTTTACTTTCAATTTTAGTTTTTTTTAAAAATATTTTTCAGGGGGAGGGGGATTTTTTTATTCAGGAGTAACTTCTCTTGGGAGGGTCGATATACCATCCACCAAAATAGTTAAAAAACCTTCCTTTGACATTTATGAAGCTTTACTTTAAATAAAAACCATATCGGTTAGCGAGATCCTTTGCCACAAATAGAAAAAGCTTACAACTTTATATAAAAGGATATGGATTTTGTAAGATATGCTCTAAGGAAGTTTATTTGTACCAATGCACAGTATTTAAGGAGGTTTTCGTGGGTTACTGCTGTTCCGTTCAGACATACCTTTATTATAGTAATAATCTTTTATGTACTCTAATATGTACAGTTAAAAGCTAAATAAAATAAAGTTTGTTAAGTAAATTCAAACAATTTTCTTTCATAATCGTTCTACACTTTTTATCTAAGAAAATGTTTAAAATGTAAAATATATCAACCGTGGCTCAACACTTAACGCATCCGCTCGTCGTTAGAAAGGTGATAGGATCGAATCTCGGACCGAAACCGCGTCATAAAGATGTTAAAAATGGTTTTTAATGCTGTTATGTCAGATGCGCGACATAAATAGTTAGAGTAGGGGGAATTCCTTGGCTTAAAACAGGCGCAACTCGTTACCATGCACAGTTGGGACTTATTAGACAAAGGTCGTGCATTACAGAGAGTTGGTTGTCTGTTGGATGTTAAAACGCCTCGTATCAGAGACGACCTTGGAACCTGTCCCCCAAATATTGTTTTGGATTTATATGTGTGTATGTTTTCTACTGCTTGCAACGGAGGTCAAGGACATTGGACTGTAATTCAAACTAGTACCCAAAGTTTTACACACGTGTTCTCTTATTCCTTAAATTAAAGAATTTGAGTACTATTATCAAATCTTGTATGATTGGTTTAAATTAGTAGTGTCCAATCTTTTCAACCAATAATTTAAATCTTTAAATGGTGTATTATCATAAGGGATGTACATATATTTAACGCCAATTGTCTTATCCCTTTAGATTCCTGACTGCTTGTAAATGTACATGAAAATTAACTGGGAAAGTTTTCATGGAAAAATGAACTGCATTTTGCTTTATGCAGGTGTATGCATGTATATGTCAGGGATTTCAAGGTATAAGACAATGGACGTTATATTATAAATGTACTGTTTATACACAATCATAATAAACAATTTTCCAATTTCTTATGATTAAAATTAATTGTTTCAAAGTTCGAACTGTTAGTCTGATCCAACAAACTAATGTTTAATTAAAGTACCCAAAGATTTTAAGCCAACGAATGAGATAAATTTTGTAAATCTTTAGGTATGTTGTCCAATATCCACCACCCTCCCTGCCACCTGGTTACATGTAGAAAACATATGTATATCTATATGACTATATATCTTATGCCCGTTGTGTTGTTTGTTTTAGGTAATACCTCACTATACAGTAAATCAAATCAGTTTGAGGTTGACAGAGGTCCTGGGATGGATGTAGGCTAAATTATTTTCAATTGAAGGATGGTTTTAGGCTAATTTTCTCTCTCCTTCTTCCAACTTTAACTTTAGATAATTACATCTGTTTTGTTTTGTAAATTTTATTTGTTATTTATCTATAAGTCAGTTTATTTATCGATATTTTTGTTAATTTTGTATTATTTCCTGTCTGTTTGTAATTCTGTTCGTTAGTCTGTACATAATGTACTTTAAAACAATATGTTTCCTAGTTATAAATTACATTAGTGCATTGCTATTATAAGCACTATAAAGACAATCTTTCTATTACATACATACTTGCTCAAACAATTAAACAATAATATAGGGATTGTTCTATCATAATAATTACATATGCTAATAAAAAAGGAAAAAATACCCTTGGTGGAAGGAAAGTCCAGTAAGTCATACATTGGTGCCACCTAGCTTCCTTTGAAAATATTTTTTTTTGGGGAGGGGGGGATTTGCCTTGGAAGGGTGGTGGTACCTTCCATCATAATAGTAAAACACCTTCCTAGGACCTATAAGAAGCTATATTGAAAAGGAGAACGATATTTGTTAAGTGGTTAGGCTTCAGTACAGACAGACACAAACATACAGAGATCCTGTTACTTTTATAGATATTTTGTATAATAATTTTTGCATGCTGAAAGCATAACCAACAAATGAATTAAAATAACAACTCAAAATGGAATAATGAACTATACTAGAAATCTACAACAATGTTTGAAATGTTGATTGTGTGTGTAAATCCCCAAACTTCTTGAAATTAGCTTTCCTCTGCAGTAAAACTCAGGAATTTAAAGGGATAAGACAATGGACGATAAATTTATATACATACCTAATGCTGATACACAAAAACAACCCTAATGTAGATTACAAATAGTGGTTAAAATAGTTGGACACCCAACTACATGAACCAACCAATCAAAATTAAATAGTCCCCAGGTTGTTAAGCCATCGAATAAGAAAACGTTATTATTTGAGGACTAGTATAATATACACCCAAATGTCCCCTCCCTCCCTGAGTAAAAGTAAATTACTAACAGTGTTCTCACAAAACGAAGATTTTTATCAAAATAGCAAGAACTTAAAATGAAACATTTTAATAATATAAAACAAAACTTAAATTTCAGACACTATATCGGTTAATTCTTAAGTGACACAGAATTAAGAATTCACATTTTTAATAGCGGTGCTACTTTAAAATGCGCGATGTTCGTACGTCTTTCCTATCGCAAGAAACGGTATGGAGGAAACATTTATATCTATGCTACTTAGTATCTATAGTTGTTGTCATTCTTGTTTTTGATAAAATTAGAACATTTAATAAAAATATTAATAGTAAAAAACAGAGAAACCATGTAATAGATGCTTATTTATCAAAGGATTTTTCAAAGCTCATGGCAGACGTTTTTTTTTGGTAGAATAAGTAAACTCTAAAAGTCTTTTACTTAGATGCAACATAAATATAAGATTATTATTTACTATTTTACTTCTCGTTTTATCTATCCATAATACGAGTATAACAATTTCTGTTAGCTTAAGATCTCGGTAACCGTTGAACTTATTGGGCTCTTTTTTTAAAGACCTGTTACGGTTTTAAGCTATTTTCTTAGTTGGCGGGGAAAATATAATAGGAAAGGGTAAGGACATCCAAGCGGTTATTTTTTTGGGAGGAGGGATTTTTTCAAGTCACATTGAAGTTATGTTTTTTTATAAATGAAACTCTCAGTTTGGGAGTGCAATGTCCAAAAATTACTTGAATTGTAAAATCCAATATCTTTGAAACATGGCGCATCGAGTAAACAATTATTAAGAGGTTTCAAAGATTTGTGGTGCCACATTTTGGGGATCAAATTTTTATGGGTAAGAGAGTGGTAATAGTGGAGAATATTTATTTCTCGCATCGTATCATAAACGGCTTTCCACGAATATAGAATTTACAAATATAAGATTAAAACTAGTTTTTTTAGCCCTGAGGTGCCGAAGCACCGGTTAAAAAACTGGTTTTAATCTCATGATTGTACATTTTTATATTCGTAGAACGCTGGATATAATACGATGCTAGACATATTTTTTTTTCGTATGGATGAGAACCGGTTCCTATCCACCGGATTCGAATGAATAAGCGAAAAAAAGTTAGTGCTATATTAATAGGTTAGGTCATATTGTGTTAGGTGATTGCCCCATAGGGTTAGGTAATTGGTCCCGCAGGGTTAGAGCCCCCCGCAGGGGCTAGAAATAGGATAAAAGCTACTGTGAAAAATACTAAGAATCGCTCCTTATGGAGGGATGTCGTGGAAAGGACTATTTTATTTTAACGTCAAACATCTTTTTAAAGTCAAACTAACATTAATTGAAAAAAGAAATTTAAAAAAGTTATTTGTAAGTACTTTTAATAGCTGGAATAAATTTTAGTAATTTATGTTATGCCAGCCCATTAAAACACATAAACTATAAAAGTAACTTAATTGTTTATTGAGGAAATTAATTAAATAGAACAAATGCTTATGAATAAACAAGTTGAGTAAATAAAAAGACCCAAAATTATTGCTTTATAATTCTTTAGTATACACGTTATATAATATATATAATTGTTCAAAAAACGTTTTAATTTTAACAATTAATAAAGTAACAGGATTTCCGTGTGTCTTTTGTCTGTACCGAGGAACTCGCAAATTGCTGAACTGATCTGTTTCTCCTTTAGCTTCTAAGGTTCTGAAGAGATCTATAAGTATTTCAGGGGAAGGTAAAATAAGTGACCCCCCCCCCAAATTAATTTTTTTAAAATGAGAGGTTGAATATAAAGCAACATTGTTGTTACGTCTATAACAGATTCTTAAACCCATTAAAAGAAAAATAATAAAAGTAAGAGTTAAATACTTTTAAGTGGGGTCTACATTATATTTGGCTGTTTTGCAAAAAAATATGCTTAAGAAAATAGAAATAAAAAGTAAGTTTTTAAGAAGGGGTTAAACTTTTATTTGTTTCTAACTTTTCCACAAATTACAGACTTTTGGAAAAATGAATTTTTTATTTCTATTTTAGGTTATGTTGGGTTATTAAATAAGTTAACGTTAATTTTTTGCGTTTAAATTTATTAAAAATACAATGCAAAACAAACAAATATATTAATTTGTATTCAAAGCACAAAGCTATTAAAATCATAAATAATAAATATTTTGCAAAACTGATAATTAATTTTATATAAAAAGTTGCAATTGAAACATTGATATTATATTTTACATTCGTGTTTTCTTTCAAGCAGCATCAATGCTTAAGATTATATCGGGATATTGAGGACAAAGTCATCTTTTAAAATCCCCAATTCATTGTCCCTTCCCCGATTCCCTGTGTAGATTATATCAAGCTTTTGTGATAGCATTTACAAGTTCTAGAAAAGCTCTTGAAAAAATCTTAGGGTTAATCAGCAACGTTTCAGTAAATTTCGTATTCAGAAATAACATTTTTTTCTTTTACAGATTGCAGGGATTAAGAGCTATGTTGTCCAGGGATAGGAGAAAACACGTTCACTCATTTGTTAGCTTTACTGGTTGGTTCAAACTTGTTAGTTCGAAAAGTTGTTCAAACTTTTTGGCCAATAATTTTAATATACATTATGGATAATTTTTTATCCCCATTTTGGATGTGATTAATTTATTATTAAACTTTTCAACTAATGACTTTCAAATACAGTATGGGTAATTTTATTCTTATTTTGAATTATTTTATCATCCATTGTCTTATCTCTTACAATCCCTGCCTCTATCAAAGGCAGAAACGTGGTTACACCGTTTACGGTAAAGATTTATTTATAATCCATTATCCCTATCCCGTATGAATAATATATATTGTTGGGCCAAATTGTTATATTATATTGCTAAGCCAATCTGTCATAATACAGAATATACATGTCCTAGTCACCCATACAAATGTTATTTTGGCAGAATATAATCCTCTAAAACTCAAGTGGAGCGCCCCTACAACCTTTGTAAAAGAGGGTGACGGGGGGGGGGGGGGGGGAATACAAACAAATATACTATAGTGTGGGTATATGAAAGGGAAAAATTTTCGTCAATTTAGTGTGCTATTTTCCCTGTCATTTATTGGTCAGTTTGCTCTTTCAGTAGAAAGTTAGGGGATAGTATAAAGGGGTTGAAAGGTAACAATGTATGTTTCACTTTATTAGAGAACAGGAAATTCTGTTGTAAGATCCATAGGCGTCCAAGGGGGGGGGGTAATGGGGCGATTACCCCCCTCATTCAAAATTTACCCCTACCCTGGGGGTGCCGTAGGCACCCCCAACCATTTAGGAGGAGGTATTTACCCCCCCAAACAATTTTGGGGGGGTAAATACCCCCCCCAAAATAAAAAATCTCTAATAAAAAAAATTTTTTAATACTATATATTTAATAAAATTTAAATTACCCCCCCAAAAATTTTACCTCGGGGGTAAATTTTGGGGGGGGGAAATTTTTGGGGGGGTAAACTAAATTTACCCCTGCCAACAGATTTCAGGGGGGGTAATTACCCCCCCCCCCCCCAAGCAAATTTTAACCCCGGGGTAAAAATTTTTGGGGGGGGTAAAAAAAATTTGCGGTGCGCTTCGCGCGCCATTTTACCCCCACCAAACACGAATTACCCCCCCCCCTAAAAAATTTTTACCCCCCCCAAAATAAAAAGCTTGGACGCCCCTGGTAAGATCCAAGTAATAATATATCCAATATGGTATCTCATTTAAATTAACATACTCAATTTTTTCAAGAAATATCAATGATATAAAGTAGTCTTGAGGCAAAACTAACAAACAATTCAAATTCGACTCTGCAAATTTGTTGGATCACACAGTTTTTAATAGTTATTTCTCGTATCGTATTATAAACGGCTTTCCGCGGATATAGAATGTACAATGCCTTCGGCACCACGGGGCTAAAAAAACTAGTTTTAATCTTATGATTGTACATTTCTATATTCGTAGAAAACTGGATATAATACGATGCTAGACATAGTTTTTTCGTATGGATGAGAACCGGTTCCTATCCACCGGATTCGAATGAATACGAGAAAATATATTAAAATTTACTTTTAACATTATGGAGATACTTTTGACTGAGAACTACCAATATGTTTTATATAGGCATAGATTTGATGTCCAATAGACCGAATTATTACGTCCATATGAATTAGGATTTTATTTTAAATTTTACCTTCTAGCGGCTGCTCTTCTAGCCTTAACCCCCCTTTTAGATAGAATAGAAAATAGGGATCCAAAGGGGAAATGACAATAAAGGATAAAAATATGTCACCCCCAATAATGCCAACAAAATTATACCCTCTGTAGATTAAAATTATTATTCAAAAATTTTGTTTACGTGCAGTTTGTCAGGCAGTTTGTACATTAGAGTAAAACACTAGAGGAAGAAATGGTTAAATAACTGTATTTCCCTATCGCAATGACCTTGTGCCGACTATCAATTGGGTCTATGAAAATCAACGGAAATATTAACACAGCCAAATAACAGAAAACAATTTCCCGCAGACGAAAAAGGTCATTGAAGAAGGGGAGAGGTAGTTATCTGTATATACATCTATACTTTAGATCTGTTGTTTGTACTATATGTGTATAAGCTAGCGAATGAGAGATCGTGTTTTTTGACTTTGGAAACTAGTATAGTATAATGTACCGTCTATTGTCTTCTTGTAAAAACATCTCGGATACCAAAGTTGATGAAAAAAATAATCTGATTTGCAAATTATTTGGTCGGATAGTTTTGAGGAAAAGCTCAATACAGATTATAATCCTTATATAAAATAAAATTAACAGGATGTTTGTAAGTCTGTTTGTACTAATGAAATTGGATTACCTGTTTGGTTCTCAGTTACAGCGAAGATCCTCAAAAAGAATTATTTTTATTTTTTCTTTCTAAAAACGAATTAAATTACCTAAGTAGCAAAATATTTGAAGTAATTGTCAATAAATTTATGAAAAAAAGATATTTCAGTCTCTTGTGTTTAAAATGATAAAATCTACCATTAATAAAAAAGGATAGGTAGTGTATATTATAACAAACATAAAAAAATGCCTCGACATATAGATAGCCCGCAAAGGTATAAAATACAAAAATATACATATAATAAATTTGACTCAGTATATAAATATAATATAAATTACAATATATATTTAACAGAAAAAGAGAGAAATCGAGGCAATAAATAACACCTTTAAATATTTATAAATTATAGCAAGATTTTCTTTACTTACTTATCCTTTATCTAAAAGTAATAGGATGTTGATCTGTCTAAAATTTAAAATGGGAGGGTCAACTTCTTCCCCCCCCCCACTCCAACTTAAAGTAACCCATGTAAGTATTTTTTTAAATTTACATTAGTTACCAAATTACCCTAAAATTGGCTTCTTCCCTAGTCTCTTGATGTACTATAAACGGATGAACTGCAGTTCGACTGTAGTGACTGTAGTGGTTCATTTTAGATGGGAAAGGCAAATGGATACAGAGAAATTGTACAAGAGAGAGAGAGAGGGGGCCAATGTGCTGTTTATTACCTTAGTCCCCAAAGCTTTATAATAACGTTTTAATATTTGTTGGATCAACAACTTTGGGTACTTTTATGGAAATTGGTTGTTTTTACATAAAGGGTATTTTGTGTATCATCATTAGGGATGTACATTTAGATCCCTGGTACAGTATTGTAAATGTATCTACTATCATCATTTATCTTTTGTTTAAGTGACAATTCATGTTTCTGTCCACATAAAACATTTATTTGTGTTCAACTAATCCCCCAAAGTTTGGCTATATTCAGATTCAAATTTGTAATTTATTTTAAAAATTATTTTACCAAACACAATAGAAGATCTAAAAAGCTTGATTCAACTACCAATTTTTGTTTACTTTTAAGAAGACACTTAAGCTGATTGATGACATTTGTAAGATATTAAACACAAATAAATTATGCTTGGATGTAGTTTAAATCGAAAAGACATTATTTATGGTTTCTTTCTAGTTATATCCTATAATATAAAGTACCATAGAGTGATCAACACAGTTTAATTAAACATGTTATTTTTATTTGATAAAGGTTTTTATGTCTGACATCCCCCACCTTTCCCTAGAGGGGGGAAAAGCAACTAGTTTATTTATATTTTAAATGCCCAATAATATTTATTTTTCAGATTAATGCTTTGTGGTGAAAAATGTTCGAGTTTTCATTGAGAATCAACAAAAATCTATGAAATTGATGTAGGGATTAAAAAAATAAAAAGAATATTGGTACGGACAATAATTGTGATGTTATTTTAATATTAAATTTTATTTGGAGATAAATAGCAATGATGATGTTAGATGGTCTCACCCCTGGGATATGTAAGTATTTTTCAGTGCTCGTCAGCTGCGCGTCAGCCACGACAAAGCCTCAAATTCTAACCCGTTTGGATGTTTTCAAAAAAGAGGGATAGTCATATTTTGGTAAGGTTTAGACGTCAAGATGGTTTTTAAAATTGAAAACGGTTGATTTTCCTAATGCTTTCAGGCAACTGACGCGTGGCTGCCGAGCCCTGGTATTTTTTAAATAACGAATCTACTCAATAATTTATTTTGAATATCTGTTCATCGGGAATTATTTCTTTGGTGACTCAGATTAAATGGCAGTTTTCCTCAAAGTACCTAGTTAAGCACAGTAATCGCTCTTTATTTTGGCATAACTCTGTAGACGCCACAGGTTGACTGTATGGACATGTACATCTTGCAGTGCAGTAATGCTAAGAGCATAGCCCTAGCTGGTAAAATAAAAAGTTGAATTACAAAAAAATTAAAAATTTTGGGAAGAATAAACATTGAGGAAAAGTGACCAAATAAAAAAATATGAAAATATAAAAAATGTAATTCAATTTTACATATCTGGTTTTTCTCACCACAAAAATATTATAATTAATAAAAACTTATTTGATTTAAATCATAGTTTCTACTTGCCTACAAATTGTATATTTTGAAAGCAAATTATAAATTTGTGATTATACTAGAAACTAGTTTCGCTTCGTCTTATCACTAGGGAGGTTGGCGTGGGATATCAGAAAATAGCTTAAAACCAATCCAAGATTATTTTAAACCTTACCTAAATCGAATAACAATCGGACAAAAAAATACTAATTTACAGTCTAATTGATTAAAGATTTTGTTCTGGTATGTTATTACATTTGTAAGTGGCTTTCCAATATATAAAGCAATATATGAGCTATATCCGACTCAGTTACAAACAGACGCGACGGAATACAAAGACCAATATTTTAAAACATATTTATATAGTAGCTGCACTAGTAGTAAAGAAAAAGAATGTAGTTATACAAATTTGAGCAGACTGTTTGGCAAGTAACGAGTCTAGCCATCAATATGTTACAATAACCAGTACAAAATTATACACTTTCCAATATGGTTTATTTGGTACTAGCGGCTACGCCCCTAGAAGCCTCTAGGTGCACTTAAGGTGGGATGGGGAAAAGTCGAACCTATCCCATTTTAAATTTGAGTTTCAAGAGTAAAAAAATATATTTTTTTGGGGGGGAGGAGGTGTTTACACCCTCCCCAAAAATAATTTAAAACCTTTCCATGACCTATAAGAAGCTTGGGTATAGTCCTTTTCACGACATCCCTCCATAAGGAGCGATTATTTTAATTGATCGCCTCTTATCGCCTCATCTCTTCTAAAGATGAGATGATATGTCCTCTTATCCCAAGGAGCTATTTAATTAAATATCGCCTCTTCATGGCCCCTTCACTATTATATATATCTTAGTCCCTTGATGGCCCCTACATCGCTCCTACATCGCCCCTTCATCGCTCCTCCATCGCTCCTTCTCCAAATTTATATTACATTGTACTTTGATGGCCCCTACATCGCCCCTCCATCGCTCTCCAAATTTTCACTGTAAAGGAGAACAATATCGGTTTAGCGGTTAGCAAGATCCTTCGGGACAGACAAAAAACGCTTACTACTTTATATAATAGGATACGGTTCCTACTTTTGACCATACTAGCAGCTACGCCCCTAGAGGCCTTGAGGAGGGGAGAGTCGAATTTGATAAGCCAATTTATTATTTTAGATTTGAAAAGAAAAAGTAAAAAAAAAAAATTTGGGAGCGATGAGAGATCCTTCGGTACAAACACACAAACACACAGACAAACAGACATCTTGTTATTTTAGTATAAGGATAATAAAGTGGCAGGATCTCTGTGTTTCTGTGTGTGTGTCTGTACCGAAGGATCTTGCTAACCACGAAACCGATATGGTTCTGTTAGGTGTAGTGTAGTTTCTCATAGGTCCTGGGAAGGTTTCTAAATATCAGGTTGTGAAAAGCAACCTTCTCCACATAAGAGCCCCTAGTAGCCTCTAGGGGGCAATGACGCTAGTCATACATAGGGGTAATACAAATATTAACAGGAATGATATGATTTTATCATTGTTCATTTATCTACTATATAATTCCAAAAATCCGTTCATCATTCTGTCAACTATGTTAAAAGGGATTTTCACAGTAACTATTTAGGATAGACGGCTAAATATGCATAAAAAAACACTAAAGTTCTCTAGAGGACATGGAGTTTCTATAGAAAATATGTTTTTTGTTTCTTAAATTAAGTAGTTTATCGGCAATGCTCTGGAATACATCAAATTTTATTCATGTGTGAAATTGCATCAAAAAATGTAAAATCACATATAGCTATCGGTGTAATTCAATTTCAAATAAAAGTGCAATAAACTTGAAAAATGGATATATAAAAATAAAAGGGGGGGGGGGGATGGACAATAAGATGTTATTGGATACTTGCAATTAAGCTATCTTGTCTTATTATTTTTCCAGTATGCATAACAAAGACAAGGATATGGTATCTAAAAACTTATATTTTCCATAAACTTTTCAATAACAAAAACGGTTATTTTTATTAAGTTATGCATTTTTAAAAGCATTATTTATTTTCTGGAAAGCAAAACTAAAAATAAATGTCTTTCAGTTTGGAAGATTTTAAATGATAAATCGTTATACTTTGTATAATAGACCAGCGGATACACCCCTAGTATCCAGGGGCTCTATTTTCGAAGAAGCAGGGAAAAGCTAGAAAACAGCCAAAAACAATCACGAGATTTAAATCTGAAAATAAAATAGCAAAAAACATTTTAGGACCTATATAAAATTTACCTAAAATAGAAAATCCAACCGGTAAGTAGTTATTGAGATCTTAAACTTGAGACGAAAACCATGCTACTCTGTATAATATGTATAATAGGATCCCGGACATACTCAGTAGTCCCAAACGTCGGAGTGGACAAACACAGGAGTGTTAAAATATTATTTCAATTAAGTATTTCTGTACAGGTTAGGTTAGGTTAAGATATGAATATACAAATTATCCCCCCCCCCGCAGGGGTTAGACATTAAAAACCTATAAGATAGTTTAAGATAGGTTAGGTTAGTTTCATCTCCGACGTTTGGGACTCCTGCGTTTGTCCTAGGACCTTATAATATAAAAAAAATGATTATTGTCTTCAACTATTGGATAAATGATTGGAATCAAAATACTTTTTTGTTCAGTTGCTATATCCTTGGTACACTTACACACACATGCGGATTAAATCAACATTATGATTAAGCTCTCTTCATTTGTTTCTTACATTCAGGGATTTTAAGAGACCCCTTAAATAGTGGATGTAAATATTCATTTATTTCCCTGAGGTAGTCATTTTTTTCCCTGAGGTAACATTTTTATGCTTAAACAACTCATTTTTTAAAAATATGTTTGTGAAAATTTAATTTTTACTATGAAAAAAAATCTTTGAAAATAAATTGACCAATAATTCAAAGGTTTTTCTATTTAATTTGGAAGATTTTTTTGTTTTTAATTTTAATGTTAACAGCATAGATATTCAGCAATAAAGACATAAAGCCGTCCAATCCTACAATATGAAACTAATTTACTTTGAACCTATGTTCAAAATTGATTTTATTAAATAAAAAAAATATTTTCAATATACTGTTTTAATTTAATACAAAAATTTATTTAGTGCAATGAAAAAATTAAATATTAACAAATTTCTTTAACACACAAAAATACCAATTTCATGATTTGACCTAATAATAGATAGATTTAATCAATACAAAATTATTCAAGATACATGTATTTATTTATAATATGTCTTATTAGTTAAAAAAAAATAGTATCATTTGACATAACATTGCTATTAAAATTAAGACTTATATTTCAATATCTTTATCAGCCAAAAAAAGATAAAAGTAAGGATGAATAATAATTAGAAAATTGTCTTGTAAAGAATTAGAACAAGAGAAAAAACATCTTTTACAATATATTGTTAGGACTTAATTCTATTTCTGCCAGCTTATACCAACGACAAAATTAATTTGAAAGAATCATAAACCTATATGTGTAGTAGAATTGACGACCTTTACATCTGAACCCAGATATTATTTTAGATTTATTTTGCTCGTTGGTTATACCTTATTCCTTTATTTCTACTACCATAAGCTGTTTTAAGTTTTGTTAGGTTTAAAACCAGATATTTTTGGTTTGGTTGTTATATGGACGCAAGTAGGCATTTACATGTAATGTAAAAAGAGAATGTAAAATACTGGAAAGTTACAATAATAAAAAAATGTTGGTTATGTTTGCTGAATATTATCCTAATTCAATAAACTTAATTAATGTTTATTTTCAATTAAATTATATCTAATCTGAAATTTATTTAATATAAGTTAACCATAAATTATTATTATAAATTACATTTTAAACCACAAAAAATGCACATTTCTATTCTAGAAATCATTAGTAAAATACCAAAATGATGTATATACTATATAGGTCAAATTAAATCATCAAAAAAATGTTAATTGAATAAACTTGTACACTAAGTTGTGGAAAACATATATTAAGTTTTCTTTAGGAAAAAGATATATTAGGAATATTTATAGGTACATCAGGTGTTCTAGATGCATTATAGATTTGAAAATCTTTTATTCATATTTTAATCTTCTAACAGTAACCAGTATCGTTCACAAGGGTTTTGCTAGGTGCGTTTAAACCTTAATAGAGTTAAAAAATGGAATTATTTCTTCCCAATTTTAATCAATCTATAGTATCTATATTATTATATTTGCAACATGATGTTTTACAAACAATCTTTTGTTATTCATTCTATGTGAGCTATCTATCTATCCATCTATCTATCTATCTATTAAGGTGTGGATGGAGCGTGTAGTAACGAGGATATATCAAATGCCTCCACAGAAATTATTTGTATTCCTCCGCCAGCAAAAAGGTAATTTTAAATATTCTATTCTTTTTAGGGGAGCTTTGTTATTGTCCATCATCTGCAGTTTTAAAAGTTATGATAACCTTTATAATAAAGATTGAGTTAAATCGATACAAGGAAGGAGGAGACATTGGACGGTAAATAAACTACCATGTTACCATGGATACCATGTTAATCGATTCGTTGTCTCAAAAACTTTATGTACTTAAATTTAGATTGGTTGGTTCTAAAGTAAAATTGTCTAAAATTTTAACCAATAAATTTAACATACAGAAGGGTAAACTTTATTTAACATCAATGGGGATGAAAATTAATTGCCCAATGTTTTCATCCTTAAGATCTCAAGGATTTCAATCAATTGTGAAACTATTTTCATATTTTAAAGGAAATTTGTCTAAAAGACAAAAAAAACTGATTTTTAAATATATATGTCTAATATATAAAAAAGTGGCATTAGTATTCTGTCTACCAACAGAAAGGTTATCCTTTTAACTGTTTATAAATCAGGAGTTTAGGCAGGATTATTTACAATTTGTCTCTATGTATGAAACAACAATTAAATCACTATAGTATCAAATCAGGTTCTAACTTATAACCCAGGTGGGCTGGTAGGTTGAGTGCTTTCCGAGATCTTACTGTACAATTAGTTTTTTAGGCTATAAATTGTTAATAATTTTATTTAATCCTTACCATAATATCTATAATTTATGCAGGAAAAATAAGACAGTGGCCGATAAATTGATGTACATTCAATGATGATACACAAAATTACCCTTTATGTAAATTTTATTTAGCGGTTGAAAAGTTTGGATACTCAACTTAATGAACCAAACAATCAAAAATTCAATAAAATTACCCAAAGTTGTTGAGCCAACGAATAGAATAAGTTATTATAAAACTTCAGGGAATGGTGTAATAAACAGCCCAATGTCCTCTCCCTCCCTGAATTTTATGAGTGAATCAATATAAGACAAACAAAACAATATTTTCTAAACAATAGAAAATAGTTTGTTTGTAATGTCTACGTAAAAATCAAAAATGCTTAATTTTCTTTATTTCTACATAAAACCAAGTACAATTCTAGTAGACGGTTGAAACAGTGTTTTTACAGTGAATCTTAGTATTATTCCCACAAAGGATAGATGTTAAGAAATAGGACATCTTTATTATTTGACTATAATTATTCAACAAATTTACTTCTTCTGCCGCTTGTATTTATTGGTAGAAAAGTTTGGACACTGTTAGTTTCAGCTAACCATCAAGTACCCAAAGTCTTAAGCCAACAAATAGTAAAGTATGGTTTACTTGAGTAGCAATTTATATTTTTGTCCAATTTTCATTATTATCATATTACAGCCTAAGGAACTAAATTATTTTTCCATTGATAAATCAATCTTGCCTTGATTCTAAAGTATGAAATTCTGTCTGTAGAAGCGTGTTATTTTTGCGGGTCGGAGGTTCACTTTCAGTTCTGGAGAGCTTTTCTCTGTAGTCTAGAAAAATGGCCACCCTTTTCCTAATAAAGTCCTAATCTTGGCATTTGCTTCAGCTTCTCCACATGCCAAACCTAATTTTCAGGTCCTTTTTTGTCGTACTTGTATACATATAACAACTATCTTAAGCACTTTTAAAAAAAATTTATTTTTTTCCATTCTGAGCACATGTCCAAGTCACCTTAGTATTTTATATTTAACTTCTGATTCATTACTATTGCACTTGTTATAAGCATACAGTTTAATAATTGATCGGAGGTAATGTAGATTAATTTTAACGCTATTTTTCCAAATACTATATACTATAATATTTATGTGTTGCTTTTATAAGAAAATCTATCGATTTTCTCTCTATTAGCGTGTACGTGGTTACTCTATTATTGGGGCATGGTTTACAAATTTGTAATACGTCCAATACAATATTTTCTTTCTGCAGTGTGAATAACCTGTCCGTATCTTTCTTATTGGATAAGAAAATGGATGATAGACTAATTGTGTATGTCCAAATTACTTTAAATAAAAAATATCAATACTTCAGTTAAAAGATTAAACACTCAAGGTTTGAACATTCCATTAAAGTTTTTGTCAAGTACCTAAACGAGAGAATGTGTTGATATTACTTTGGGTATTAGTATAACTGAAGAGTCAATGTTCCTACCGACACAACCCAATCTTTCCCGATTTTGTATAATTTTTGAGGAACACGATTCCAGTGACGTCATATTTTTCTTTCCCGAAAAAGGGAAGGGGGGAAGAAAATCTCTTCAAAAGAGATGGGGAGAACCCCCTTTTCTCCCATCTCTTTTTTTCTTCCCCCCTTCCCTTTTTCGGGAAAGAAAAATATGACGTCACTGGAATCGTGTTCCTCAAAAATTATACAAAATCGGGAAAGATTGGGTTGTGTCTTCCTACCTCTCTTGAATAACAATTTATTCTTATAGAATATGAACAAAATTGTTCTTGTTCTAAATAAATTGATTGTTGCACCACAGCAATAAACAATCTTTATTTTGGTCAAAACTTCTCTGTATTTTATATACAACAAAGAACATTGTTTTAAGCGAATCATCTCTATAATCAAGTCCTATAAATGTAAGTATGTCCTTAAACAATATCCTGTATTTAAGCAGTCTTTCATCAGATTTACTTACAATTTTGTTTTGTTCGACTATTATACATTTATATTCTGATTATTCAGTTCTAACACTATACAAGTGTTAATGTTCGTTTGTCATAACGTTTCAGAGCTTCGCTTTTATGGATGTTGTCATCCTTGTTAAGTTTAATTAAGATATGCCTTAATCAAAGTTGTTTAAAAAACAAATAAAAAGCTTTTTTTTATATATATATTTTGTTACCAGTAGTTTACATTACTCCCCTACCTCCCTGAATATAAGCCACCAGTAATTTACTGTTATTTTTCCTGTGTCCAAAGAAATGAAAAATCTGTGTATAATATCTAAATCCAGAATTAAATGAATTAATTTAGCTTCGGAATAAATTAAATTATAATCCTTTTCTTTTAGAAATGGAAACAAATGTTAAAATCTTTTCCTATTAAACTCCAGGACATTGCAGACGCGACACTTTCAGAAATTTATAATCAGTAACGGAGGGATTATTGAACTTTGATTTTAACAGTACCCAAAGTTTTATAAGTAATATCTCCCATTCGCTAGATCAAAAACTTTGGGAACGACTTTATGTTGATAAACAAAATTTTACTTTTTTATTTTACTAATTTAAAATCTACAAATTGGAGTAAAATAATCCGCTAAACAATGCGGAGGCAGAACCCTATTAAAATCTATGGGTATAGTCCTTTCCACGACATCCCTCCATAAGGAGCGATTCTTCGTATTTTTCACAGTAGCTTTTCTCCTATTTCTAGCCCCTGCGGGGGGCTCTAACCCTGCGGGGCCAATTACCTAACCCTGTGGGGCAATCACCTAACACAATATAACCTAACCTAACCTAAAATAACCTATAAAAAGCCATTTTAAAAATACTAAGAATCGCTCCTTATGGAGGGATGTCGTGGAAAGGACTATACCCAAATCTATTAATTTTTTTTCTCAGGAATGGTAGAAAAGCGCTGAAGAGGCAAAAAGAAATTCAGCATCGTAGTCATTCTGCTGATAGAATTTTAGGTAAGATTTTATCTATCTATCTAATTCTGGTACAGAATACTAGGTAAGATTTTATCTATCTATCTTATTCTGGTTCAGAATACTAGGTAAGATTTTATCTAACTATTATTCTGCTGATAGAATATTAGGTAAGATTTTATCTATCTATCTTATTCTGGTACAGAATACTAGGTAAGATTTTATCTAACTATCTAATTCTGGTACAGAATACTAGGTAAGATTTTATCTATCTATCTTATTCTGGTACAGAATACTAGGTAAGATTTTATCTATCTATCTTATTCTGGTACAGAATACTAGGTAAGATTTTATCTAACTATCTAATTCTGGTACAGAATACTAGGTAAGATTTTATCTATCTATCTAATTCTGGTACAGAATACTAGGTAAGATTTTATTTATCTATCTAATTCTGGTACAGAATACTAGGTAAAATTTTATCTATCTATCTAATTCTGGTACAGAATACTAGGTAAGATTTTATCTGTCTATATAATTCTGGTACATAATACTAGGTAAGATTTTATCTATCTATCTTATTCTAGTACAGAATACTAGGTAAACTTTTATCTATCTATCCTTTAAGCACGTCTATGGGTGTTAACCCCCCCCCCCCCCTTAGAAAATTGTTTTTACAAATCAGGTGATTTTTACATTTCATTATACTAAAATGAAGTAACCCCCCCCCCCTTTAAAAATTAATAGGTGTATTTCCCCTTCCCCTTATATCTGTATAATTATTAGGATGTATGTCTGTATGAAAACTGCTTAAATACGTGATACTGTTTAAGGTCATATTTTTAGGACTTGTTTATAGAGATGCTTCGCTTATAACATTGTACCTTGTTGTAATAGAAATTAATATTCCAAAAATCAGATGAATCGGATAATTTTAAAATCCAAAAAAGTTGTCGTAATAGTAAAAAATCAGCATGTTTTAAATAGACGTACGGACTTTCTGGTAACGATTATAGAGTTGCTGCGTTTCTAAAAAGTACCTTACTACTATTAGAATCACCATGCAAAGTTTGAAATCTATAGGAAAAACGAAAAAAGGTATTCGTTACGGACGGACTGACCGACCCTAATTATAGAAAAGCTTCGCTTTTAAAAATGTAAATATTTGATATTGTTAAGATGATGGAAGTGATTACAACATAGAACTCACCCCCATACTGGCCCAGGTGAGTAATAATTATCAAGTAATAGGATGTCTAGTCGTGTGTCAGTGCGTCTTTCTGTAACTTTGCTTAGATCCGAGCCTCAGCCCCACATACTTTTATTTTTTGTTGAAATTTTTTTTTTTTTTAAATTGTTAATTTGTTCTTGTAGTATGTCTGTTGAGCCAGAGAGAGAGAGAGAGAGAGAGGGGACAATGGGCTATTTTTTACACTAGTCCCCAACGTTTTATTCGCTGGCTTAACAACATTTGATTCGTTGGTTAATTAAGTTGAGCGTTCAAACGTTTCAACCACTAATTTAAATCTGCAGAAGAGGTAATTTTGAGTATCATCTTTGGGGATGTAGCACAATGTATTGGCCATTGTCTTATCCCTTTAGATCCGTGCTGTTAAGCACTAATAATCTTCCCCCCATTTTTTTAAAATAGGGAAATAAGGAGGCAGAGTAGTTTTTTCTACAATGCCTAACAAAAGCAGGGCCCCTAACCCTGCGGGTCTAACCATCATCTAATATAACCTAACCTAACAGGACCTAAAGTAATACACAAACAAAGAAAAACTAAACCACCAACATCATTTTAAATTATTTCAAACCTCTTGGGCAACAAGGTACTTCGTGTAAAAGATGTTTGACTTATATGTTTTAGTTACATAAAGTTTCCAATATATGAATGAACGAACAAACTTAAGAATTAAGTAGCTTTGTCAATTGAAGGTGATTAAATTACATTTAATAAGAAGTAAAATTAGTAATTGCAATTAATCCTTTTACTATCAAGAAAGAAGTTAAATTATGAAAGATTAGCGCAGCTTACAGATAATTTCTGGGATTACTATAGGGAATGTGTAATTTACACGACTCCTATTTAAGATATACACCTTATTTTTTCTTTAAAGATTCCTCTGGCTGTTACAAATCTACTATAGAACAGTTTAAGGACTTTAAGGAGCTTCTACTGTATAACTTGCTTCATCTTTATGTTTATCAGTGGCTGTGATTCAGCACAATAATTCCATTTTAAATTACTAAAAATTTGGATATTTTAGTTAAACTTGTTTTGTTCTGTAACTAAAGAAATGTGGGGATGACAATAGTTCGAGTTCTCGGATTTTTTAAAACTTGTTTTGTTCCCCCCCCCCCTTATTTTTGTGCATTAACTGGTGTTTATAAAAAATGCGCCAATTTCAAATCCCCTACCTAAATTTTTTTATAATATTTTTTATTAAAACTCAAATTAAAAAGTAGAAAGGCGGTTGACTTATCCCCCTCCCACTTTAATAATACCTAAAGGCTTCTAGGGGGCGTTGCCCCTAGTCTATCTTAAAATAAAAGCTATATCTTGCATTATTTTTTCAATTAGGTGTTTGAACACGAATTGCATATAGTAAAAATATTTTTCTTTTTTAATTGTTATCCTAATAAGATAAAAGTTATACTTAAAAATTGTTTTAATAGTTATTATTATATTTTGCATTTTAAAAAAAACACCAAAATTGACCAAAATATGCGTATATATTTTGTACTCACTTGCGTCATTTATATTTCAGAATTTATTTACCCGTCATCCCTTTGAACTGGATGGTTCTGGATTATCTATTCCAAAACTTGTTAGCGATAAGGTGTTTATACAAGTGAGCCAATGTTTTTTTTTATAAAATTGTTAAAAAATGACGTCTGTTTTATTTTCCTTTACTATTAAGCTTTTTTTTTAGGTACAGGGAAGGTTTTTAACTAATTTGGGAGAGCTTATCTTGACCCTCCCAATTTAAAATCACACCCCCAAATTTTTTTCTGAATATTTCTTATTAAAACTCAAATTAAAAAGTAGAAGGGCGGTTGACTTATCCCCCTTCCACCTTAAGAACACCTAGAGGCTTCTTGGGGGCGTCCGTTGCCCCTAGTCTTTCTTAAAATAAAAGCTATGTCTTGCATTTTTTTTCAATTAGGTGTTTGATCACGAATTTCATATGGTAAAAATATTTTTCTTATTTAATTGTTATCCTAATAAGATAAAAGTTATGCTCGAAAATTGTTTTAATAGCTATTATTATATGTTGCATTTTTAGATAGAGTGAGCTATCAGATACCCCGGAGTTCAAAGGGCCATTAATAGGGGATTTTAAATTTCCCGCCTCATTTTAAAGGTTTCAAGGTCATAAATTAAGGTGAACACCCTTTATAGCGCTCATAAGCATTATAGATGAAATTAACATAAATGTGTTGTGTTTGTGCCAAAATAATCAAATATATTGGAACAAAATTATTTGAGTTTAAAATTTTTTTATTAAATTATTTCAATTTGTTGAATTTTAAAAAAATATATTAAAATTGTCATTTTACTTTATCATAAGATTTATTTAGCTGTCCTCCCACCCAACCCCCCACCCCAACCCTCCACTTTTATAAATGTGTCCCTCCCCTTTCCAAGCCATTCACCCTTCATCAAAAAGAAACAGGAAATAATAAAATCCCTTCCAATACTTTCCTACCACCTTCACAATGTTTCCCTCCCCCTGACCATGCTATCAACGATGAAGGAAGATCTTGATCATAACTATTTTCGGATAGATTAACCCCCTCTCTTTCTCCATTCCCTTTGAACTGGATGGTTCTGGATTATCTATTCCAAAACTTGTTAGCGATAAGGTGTTTATACAAGTGCGCCAATGTTTTTTTTTATAAAATTGTTAAAAAATGACATCTGTTTGATTTTCCTTTGCAATTAAGCTTTTTTTTAGGTACAGGGAAGGTTTTTAACTATTTTGGGAGAGTGTATCTCCACCCTCCCAATTTAAAATCACACCCCCAAATTTTTTTCTGAATCTTTCTTATTATATTCAAATTAAAAAGTAGAAGGGCGGTTGACTTATCCCCCTCCCACCTTAAGAACACCTAGAGGCTTCTTGGGGACGTCCCTTGCCTATAGTCTTTCTTAAAATAAAAGCTATGTCTTGCATTTTTTTTCAATTAGGTGTTTGATCACGAATTTCATATGGTAAAAATATTTTTCTTATTTAATTGTTATCCTAATAAGATAAAAGTTATGCTTGAAAATTGTTTTAATAGCTATTATTATATGTTGCATTTTTAGATAAACGTCAGAATTTGCGTCATTTGGGTCATTTCTATTTCAGATTTTTATTACCCGTCATCGCTTTCAACAATTTAGCAACAAGGTGTTATATAGCATGCATGGTGTTCATAAATTACAATTTTTTTTTTTAATAGGAAATGATCATAGATAGAATAGTGTGAAAAAAGGGCCTTAACAATCTTAAAATATGCAATAATACTGTTTAGAAAAGAAATTCTTTTAATATTTGAATTAACAATCTTTTAGGGTCCCAAATAGATGTTAAGGACTGAAAAACTAAAAGCAATAAGTAATGTTATAACCTTTAATATTTTATTTCTTATTCAAATTCTGTGGAAAATATAATTGGTATAGGCATAATCAATTAACTCTAAGTCTTAACTATGATGCCTGTTAAATTTTTTCTTGGCTGTAATGAATTCACACTAAATATCAAGTAATTAGTAGTAAAATGGATGAACTGAAATTAGTTTCCGAATGTGAACACATTTTCCTAGGTGTTTCCCAATCCTATCTCAATTTTTGCTACTAGCTAAAAAACCTTCAAACTTCAAAAAAAATCAAAATTTGAATGTATTAACGATTTATACATTATACATTCAAAGTTTTAATTTTTCAAATTTTGATTTTTTTTTTTTGAAGTTTAAAGGTTTTTTAGCTAGTAGCAAATATTGAGATAGGATTGGGAAACACCTAGGAAAATGTGTTCACATTCGGAAACTAATTTCAGTTCACCGTAAAATGATAAGGATTGCATACAGGTCAGCAAATTAATAGGTTAGCAAATATTCATCTACCATTGTTTTACAAAATCATAAAACTTGATTAAATTAAATTAATTTATTTTGTAGTAAGGATAAATCAAAAAAGATAGTTATGAAGTTTTTAAAAATGCAAGTAAAGAGTGGAGTTACTCCATAATTTCCTTTGTATCACACATTACCCTTCTGTCGATTACAATTAGTGGCTGAAATGTGTGAACACTCAACTTAACTATTGTAATAAACAGATCTATATCTATCCTCTCCCAAGGGTTGAATTTGTTCCACTGGCAAGAAATTTTGGTTTTTTGATAACCCGTTCTACCCCATCCCTTATCCTCTACCCCACTTTCGCTTTCATTACAAAATTCTTCCATCCTAACTTAACAACGCTACTCAATAATATAGCTCACCAAATTTATACATAAGCTGACGTTAAAATGGGAAATACGTATAATTCATTATGAAAATAATATATCCAAGTGAGTCTGTCGATAAAAAGAGAAAGACACAATCGCTCATTTAGCTCTTTATTTTTAATTTTTTAAGTTTAAAAATATCGTTTTCGGCTATTCCTTGGCCAATTTAGGCTTTTAATTATATCCTGGCCGAGACAAATTTAGATCCGTTGACTAATCAAAAATCGGTTCAGTAAGAGGGATACCCAACGTCTCATTTTATTGCTTCCCAAGTCTTATAACTACGTTGTAATAATATGTAACCCCCTAAATTAAGTTTAGATATATGTGTACTATATATATTTAAATCACGACCCTACCGCGTGGGTTAGTTTGGCACTCCTTTGTCAACAACCCTCCCAAGATTATTTAGCTCTTTTACCTCTTTAACAACAACATCCCCCACCCCCCTCCCTCCTCAATTCTAATTCATTCAATATCTATAACGATGAAGGAAGATCTCGATCATAACTTTTTTCGGATAGATTCACCCCCTCTCTTTCTCCATTCCCTTTGAACTGGATGGTTCTGGATTATCTATTCCAAAACTTGTTAGCGATAAGGTGTTTATACAAGTGCGCCAATGTTTTTTTTTATAAATTTGTTAAAAAATGACATCTGTTTGGTTTTCCTTTGCAATTAAGCTTTTTTTTAGGTACAGGGAAGGTTTTTAACTATTTTGGGAGAGCGTATCTCCACCCTCCCAATTTAAAATCACACCCCCAAATTTTTTTTCTGAATATTTCTTATTAAAACTCAAATTAAAAAGTAGAAGGGCGGTTGACTTATCCCCCTCCCACCTTAAGAACACCTAGAGGCTTCTTGGGGGCGTCCGTTGCCCCTAGTATTTCTTAAAATAAAAGCTTTGTCTTGCATTTTTTTTCAATTAGGTGTTTGATCACGAATTTCATATGGTAAAAATATTTTTCTTATTTAATTGTTATCCTAATAAGATAAAAGTTGCTTGAAAATTGTTTTAATAGCTATTATTATATGTTGCATTTTTAGATAAACGTCAGAATTTGCGTCAGAATTTGCGTCATTTGTGTCATTTCTATTTCAGATTTTTATTACCCGTCATCTCTATAACAACCTCTGTGCCCCATTGTTTTGTTCTAAAACCCACCCCCGCCCCATTAACACCTTTTGTTAATTAATTTTAAACCAGGGTGTATATTCTGCACAAGATTTACAAGAAAAAAAATTTCATTTCTTTTAATTTTACAACTTTCCCCAATACTTCATATTTTTTCTCTCCCCCCCCCCCTCCTTTGGCAGGGTCAATCATGTAGAATATACACCCCTGTTTTTCATATAATCCCCCCCCCCTTTAAATCCTTTGTGAGTTTAAATGTAAACCTTAATAATTTGCCTTGAAATTGATGGGAATTCCCAAATTTTAATTATGAATTCTATTGCTGGGTAATTGAAGCGGGGTTTTTGAATGTTTACCCTTTAGATAAACGTGAGAATTGCGTTCAGAACTTGCGTCAGAATTTGCGTCATTTGCGTCATTTCTATTTTCAGATTTTTATTACCCGTCATCAATTTTCACTTGTTTGTCAGAATCCTGGTCTTTTGTTCCTAATGTTTATTTGTCAGTAATCTCAACTTTGTGTATTTTCACAATATACAATTTTCAACAGTATGTTTTGTGTGTGTAAGAATAATAATTGGTTTCCTTCAAAGTGCTAAGTCGAGCAAAGAGCAACCCACCTCTTATATCTGAAATTAATTTGGCATAGGAAATAATACCCAACCCCTTTTTTATTTTCGATTTCTTTCAAAAAATAGTAGGAGGGGGGATATGTGCTCGAAGGGCAATTTGAAGGAAAGCACCTAATAATAAGTTTCTGGTACTTTGCACTCTATCATTACAAATCAGTGCTCGGCAGCTGCGCATCAGCCTTTAGAAAATCAACCTTTTACAACCTTAAAAATATTCTATTCTATATTCTGTTCTATAGGCTACTTTGTCCGTTTGTCCGTTTGTCCATTACGATTGTATAGCTATAGATATTGTCATTCTTGTTTCTATATTATTCATATTTTATTTTAATTCTATATGAGCCATAAAAAGTTAGGTCGTTAATTTTAAAACTTTAAACCTCTACATAAAAGTACTATTTTTCTTCAAATATCTTTTTAGACCAAGTCTAAATCTATTTATAATATCTGAAGGAAATAATAGCTTCTTAAACCAGTCTAAATCTTCACACAAAAAAAGCAGACACTTAGTTTTTAAAACAGCTAAAATTATTATAGAAATGCAAAGAACTTTTTTAAAATCATGGATCATTAGCAGCAATTGTTTTTTCATTTTAAGTAGTAGCGAGCGACCGTGCCCCTAGCGTTCAAGGGCTTTGTGTTCGAAGGACATAAAATAGCCTACAACCATCTAGGAACCTTTCCTAGAATGGAGCAATCAATCATTTCAGTTGTTATCGAAATCATACGCTACAGACAAAAAACACCTAGAATGGATTTAGTTAGTTATGTAGTAGCTGCTCTCAAACGCAATCCAAAGAGTAAAATAAAAGAGCAAAGTTATTCTTGTTCGTCCATTAATATCTCGTTAACAACTAAGCTTCTAAATTCCCAATTTTAGTCTATTTTCTTTCTCCTTTCTTCCCCCTTCGAATGTAAAGCTTTTGGTCGTGAGGAGCGGAGCCGCTATTTAATTGAATTTTCTCTTGGAGGGGGAAGTCAATAAAAAATCAGCCACCATAATTTTGCTAACCCCTCACCCTCTGGTACAGGAAAAAGGCGTCTCTACCTCTCTTCTCCAAACTGCTACAATTAGAGAAAGGATGATGGTACTATCAGTTTCTTCCATTAAACTCCCCTCCCTTTCAACTAAAACATGTGCACGCCTATTGGTATATATAGAAATGATTTTGCTAATGGTTATACCTCCTATTGTTTTCAGATAATCATTAAGTCTGTAAAATAAGAAAATATAAATATTAAAGAAAGATTTATACTTTATACCTATTGTTTTTGCTGAATCTTATGATAAACCATTTCATAGTTTTTAGAACTTTTTTTTCATCATAGGACCCAGCTATATCATATTCCGTAGGTAAACATTTACCGTCTATGATTTTCAAGTATGGGTTCGAAACCGATTAATAACTGTTAGATTAGGACCGGTTCTGAGACAAACTAAGAAATAATGTACCGCATCGTAATATAGACAAATTTTCACGAATGATATAATAAAAATCATAAACGAAATCAATCGATGGGTCGAACCAAGGCGAAAAAAATGGAATTGATCTTATAATATTTCATTTTACTATCCATGGAAAGCTGTATACGATACGATGCGATGCATAACTATTACACTTTTTAAAAAGCAAAGATTTTCTATAATTAGGGTAGGTCCGTCCGTCTGAGCGTTGTTCATTAATTTAGGCATTTATTGTCCTTCCGATTTCAAAATTTGCATTTCCTATAGTAGTTATGTATGATTTAAAAAGCGTAGCAACTCTATAATCGTTACCAGAATGTCCTTACGTCCATTTTGAACATGTTGATCTTTTAAATTTTCCAACAACGATTAATTATATGCTATTATTATCCGATTGATCTGCTTTTTAAAATACTGATTCCTAGAACAACAAAGAACAATTTTCTAAGCGAAGCATCTCTTTAATCAAGTCCTAAAATGTAAGTATGTCCTTAAACATTATCCAGTATTTTATGAGTTTACAAGTCTACAAGTGTTAATGTTCGTTTATTGCCCCTCAATTGCTCCTTCTCCAAATTTATATTACATTGCACTTTGATGACCCCTACATCGCCACTCCATCGCCCCTCCATCGCTCCTTCTTCAAATTTATATTACATTAAATAAAATTAAAATAAACTTTAGATAAGGTAAGTTAAGTTAAGTTATTGGGTATAGTTGAAATGGGCACATTGCAACTTGATGGCCCCTACATCGCTCCTCCATCGACCCTCCATTGCCCCTTCATCGCCCCTCCATCGCTCCTCCATCGCCCCTTCCCCTAATTTATAATACATTAAATAAAATTAAAATAAGACTTTAGATAAGGTAAGTTAAGTTAAGTTATTTGGTAAAGTTGAAATGGGTAGCTTTTTGTTAGGCATTATTAATAAAAGGTATATTAAGATGTATATTTTTGAGCAAACACAGTGATATTTTTTATCAATAATTTTATTATGCAGGAAGGGTAACTTTATCAGGGATCTTGAGGGATAAGTCAAACATAACGAATTAACAAAATTACCGCTTCTGTAGATTAAAATTATTAGTTGAAACATTTAGCAGCTTTTAAAGAACTAACCAATCAAAATTTAGTAAAAGTACCAAAAGTTTTCAATCCTACGAATAAATAAAAAATTTAAAACTTGTGGTACTTGTGTAATTAACAGTCCAATTACCTCTCGTGTTAATGTTCGTTTATCAGCTTCGCTTTTATGGATGTTGCCATCCTTGTTTAGTTAGAGCTTATATGATCTTATTTTCATAAAAGAGGGGAATTGTGTCAGCTTGACTTTAACAGGTCTATAAAATTCATTGTCACCCTTAAATGGAAGCATTAAAATCTACTGTGTTAGAAATATTTAAAACAAACTATGGAACTAGGTAGGAAGACGACCCGTCTAATATACCTATCATGTCATATCAGAGTGTACCTTCACTTACGCTTACTATACCATCCGCGTACTGTTTAAGAATCACACTAAAAAGAAACAATAGCAGATAAAACAAATTGTGGTGTTTAATATTAAAGATTAAATGCGCGCAGTTCTATTGATTTGATTATGTTATGTATATGTGCGGAAGTGATTATGCACATATTATATCAAAACTGATAAAAGTTGAATGAATATAAAGTTAATTTATTGCATCCTATTTTAGACAGCATTCCGCGGATAGTAAAAAAATAACTCCAGTTTAGTTGGTCCCTTGGGCCTAAATACACGACTTATATAAACTGATATTTATTTCATGATTTTTTTTTTATACGCAAAACATTTCGATACAATACATGATTTTTCAACATTTAAGGTTGGGGGGAGGGGGGAAGGGTTCGAACCCTTCAATTTGTATTAAATGTTTTTCCTTTAACATTTTTAAAACATCCCCAGTTAAAATTCTGTGCATGCGCCTATGTTTCTATGGATATGGATAAATTTAAATATTAAGTATACATTCGTCTAACCTCCTAATATCTGGTATTGGTTTAACTTTTGTAAAACTATTTTCCCATATTTACAGGGATCTAGGGATGAGCCTAAAACCATCCTTACCCTTAGGTTTAAATAATACCAAACGTGGACATTTTCGAAGCCTAAAATGGAGAACTCAATCGATTTGACGACAATTTTTCTCCTGTCATAATATCCACTTATATTCTACATCCATAAATATACTTGTTCCCTGTATATTCAGCAATACAGACGAAATGTAGAGGAATCCATTCTTGTGGTTCTAACCAATTCCGGTTCAGTCATGTATGAAATAGAAATATATTTGTTTGATTTTTAACTATTTTTTTTATATATATTAGATATGTGATTTATCTTTTTATCTGTTTTTTTTTTGTACATTGCCATCTATCTATCCATCTATTTTTCTTTCTATTTTTTCATCTATCTATTTTACTATCTATCCATCTACCTGCTTATTTACCTATCTTTTCCATTAACTCTTTGTATCTACCTATCTTTTTATCTATAAATCTATCTATTAAATGTATAAATATAGATGTATAACCCAGAAAACTACCTAGTTCTAATGGTGGGGACCTTTTCAGGACGCAATTGACTGATATTCAAAGACCCAATTGAATGCCGGTCCAGGGCCCCCAACCCGTGGACATACAGTTATTTAACCCCTAACCCCTATTTTGTTTTACTTGTCTATATATCTATCTATCTATGTATTTATCTGTCTATATATCTGTAGGTGAATGGTATAGATGTAGACAGCCTGTCACCAGAGAAGGTATACCTGAACGGCCCACTTGGAATTGGAACAGGCAACAGAAACGCAAACTTTTCTAAATATAGGTAAACATACATTTATTTACATTCAAGATAAAAAGAAAATTTATATAGGACGTCAGTCTGATTTATCTATATTCTTCCTACAACATAAAGTATGTAGTAAGTTTTTTTTTGTTTAAAGCTTAAAATTTTGATAAAAGTTTTGGTTTATTTTATTTTTTGATTTAAGCCTCGTGATGTTTTTATGCTATTCTATGCCCCCTCTTACTTAACCCGATAAAACGGAGTCCTTATTTGATAGTCCCATTATATAAAGTAATAAGATGTTTTGTCACAAGCTTATTATTCAAAATGGCTTAAGTTGTCATTTACCTACTTAAATATCAAAACCCAAATCCTCTTATTTTTAACAAACACAATTGTAAAGACTTTAAAAATGTTAAAAAATAAAACATTAAATTGAAGTGTTACTTAGAAACCTTACAAAATAACTTAAATTGTGTGTTAAAGAATTTAAATATTGCAAGTTTATATGTAGTATTCCACAGATTTTTTAATGCTTTAGTTACTGCTTAAATCCTTTACGTTATTAGTTTAATGCATCTGATATAAAACATATGTTGGAAATTTTGTAAAATAAATGATAGGACAAATTTACATTTGTATTGCAGTTAAATATAACTGGGAGGGAAGGGACAATTGATTTGAAATTAATATGTAAAAAGTTTTAAAATATGCTCACTCATTTGTTTGCTAATTTATACTAAATCTTAATTGATTAAACTGTCAACCCATAACTCTAATTTACATTAGTTAAGTGGTTATGTTGTATATCATCATTGGAGGTGTACATTAATTTATTTTGTGTTTTCTTTAAAAATCTCTGAACATAATATAATGTTAAATGTATTAAATGCAACATTTTCCTTCCATAAGATAAATGCCTTTTATTTTCATTTTTAAAAGCAGATATCTGTTTCGTAAATAATAGCTATTTTCGTTGAATTGGGCATGTGAGAATCATCCTATTTGTTTTCAACCCCATTAACAATGAGGCAAAATTTTTCAAAGCGAACAAGTCTACCTATAAGCTTTGTATTCATAAAAAAGTAATTTGACACAAAATTTTACATTGAGTTGAGTATGGGACTGAATTTTAAAGGAGGAGGGGAGTGTCGTTGTAGGATCCTTCCCTGAATTTTAAATTGGACAAATGTCATACAACGTGAAATGTGTGCTATGGAAATTGAGTCGCCCCCCCCTTCTCTATTTCGTATGACCGCGAGATCCTGCATTTTCTGTGTGTCCATCATTCTTAAATGGTTAGCATGAAGGATATGATTAAGATGAAAAATAGGTTATTTTCTACAGAGATTAAGGAAATGTTATTTTGATGAAGATTCCCTATACCCTTGGTCTGTTGATCTATCAGTTTATGTGATTTTTTCCTCTATACATATTTTTATGTATATAGCTGTTTAATGAGCACTGAATGTTTTTTCTCGTATTCATTCGAATCCGGTGGATAAGGACCGGTTCTCATCCATAAGAAAAAACTATGTCTAGCACCGAATTATATCCAGCTGCTTTCTAAGAATATAAAAATGTACAATCATAAGATTAAAACCAGTTTTTTTTGAGCCGGTGCCTTCGGCACTTCGGGGCTAAAGAAACTAGTTTTAATCTTATAATTGTACATTCTATATCCGCGGAAAGCAGTTTATAATACGATGCGAGAAATAACTAATCTTTAACTCACTTTGTCGATAACATAATGTCGATATCAGCTACATATATCCTTTTTGCTATAAAAGTCGACATTGTAAAGTCAACGTTTAATTTAATTTGAATCATTTAAATGTAATTTTGAATTCTAAATATATTTTCACATTTCTAAGATTTCTAACATTTTACCCTTATACACCCACATGAACTAAACCTATTCCTTTTTTCTGTGAATGCTTTCAACTTAATAGGACCAATATCTTATAAACTATTGGAAAACAATATAATCATTCATTAATGTGATTGTTACATTTGTCCCAGGGATCTAAAGGGATAAGACAATGACCGATAAATTGATGAACATCCCCAATGATTATGGACAAAATTAACCCTTCTGTAGATTTAAATTAGTGGTTGAAAAATTTGGATACTTAACTAAATAAACCAACCAATCATAATTCAAACAACGATTCCAAAGTTGGCAAGGCAACGAATGAAAAAGAAAGCATTAATATAAAACTTTGGGGACTAGTGTAATAAACAGCCTAACGTAACCTCCCTTCCTACATTTCTTTTATTTATACAAAATGAAAACAGGGAAAAAATAGTTTGAAATCCAAAAAAGAATAACAACTTCCATAAAAGCTAAGAGTAACAACACATTTAAATAATATTCAAGATTATTTAGAAACAAAACCAACCCTAGAATAATACTACCTTTATCAGGTAATCTTGCATTTGCTTTAAATGGATGTAAAATATGTGGATATTTTGAGAGATTTTCTCTTACCCTGATAAAAAGTTTCTCCCACCGAGCTAATAAAACGATACCCCCTCCTAATCTCCTATTATGACTTTACCCCATCCCGTCCCATGGGGCCCTGACCATAGAGAAACATATTGACCAATATCTGAGGACAATACAAGCAACCTTAATTGACAATAGCAATTCCCCTGTCACAAAATCCATTTTGCCTTAGAGTAAGAAAATTTTGTCATTTTTAAGGTTTTCCATTATAAAGATTATAGTGAAAGAATTAGGACAATATTTATATTACAGAGTATAAGATGGACCTTCAAAAATAATATAAAATTTAATTTTTAGCCAATTTAGAAGAAAAAACAGTCAATATGATAACTAGAATATATCCTATATTCTCAAGAGTTAGAAGGAAAGTAAACTGTAAATTACACTGGTACCCATTTTTCATTTAAACAATCTTTCATTCGTTTGCTTAAAAATTTTATTTATTCTTTTTCAATCATGATTAAGTAGTTGAATCCAAATTTTCCACTATATATTTTGCAGTATTTAAGAATATAAAAAGTTGTAAAATAAAGTTGGTTTTATTGTAGTAAGTCTGTGACAGCCAGAATATTATATTTTCTCCTGGTGCACAATGAAATCAAGAAATATTTGAGGCTCGGCAACCGCTTCTTCAACCGAACACTTTTTAAAGCTATGCTTTTTTGTAAGTGGACAATATTGCTAATTTATTGCTGCTTTGCAGCCGCATCTGACAAAAAATGCAACTATGGTTGCATATTGGGGATGTGAAACTGTTAGGGAGTAAAAAAAAGGGGAAGGCAGGCGTTTCCACTTTCGATTTAAGGAATTTTGACACCCCTTTATATCCCTTATCCTAATCATCTGATAATTCGATTAAAGCTGTCTAGAATTTTGCTCAGCCGCAGATTCTATTAAACACAATCCACAGTAGTAGTCACCCGCCCTTTTAAACTTTTTAAGCCGCCCAATATGTAAGTGGCTGCCTTGCCGTATAAATTTGAATCCAATTCTATTGTTTTATTTTTTCTCCAGCCTTTCTAATAAAGATACAAAGTCTAGATCCACAATTCTTTGATTAGACCAATTGGAACCTGTACACGCATATTAAACAATCCAATTGCAATATTGGTTCAAGGTTTACACAGTTGTTTATTTTTTCTTTTCTTGAAGAAATTATCTTCAAAAAAATTTTCACTTTTATTATGGAATAAGTCAAATGTTTCAAAACAAAATATTCACCTGGCATAAATTCTTTTCTAGGTAGGACGGATTATTGTATCTCTAGGGCAATAAATCTATAGTCTTTCTTTTTCATTTGGTGGATTTTCTTGTTTGTTAATGTAAATTTTCTACTTTTTGTTTCAGTTAATTTAGATAGAAATGTTTGTCTTTAAAGTTTAATGTTAAATCTAACAAAATAATTTTAATGATTTAGGATAAATCCAAGCCCAACCCAAAAAGATTTTTCTTCTTCTAAAATTAAGATTTAAAGTTTTAAATTATTAAAAAATTTAAGTTTTAAACTACCAAAACTAGTTTATCATAAGAAAGCGATATTTAAAAAATACATATAGAAAATCCTACTATTTTAATATATACTAGCGGCTTTGCCCCTAGCCTCTAAAAAAATTTAAAAAAAAGTTTTTGGTACCGCCAATTTGTGGGAAGTAGTTTCCCCAGAAAACAATTTAGAATCCGATCGGTTATTTGGTTACCGAGATCTTCAGGGACAGATGGACAGACGGACAGACAGACTTCGTTCTACTTTGTATTATAGATATATGTAGTAAAGACTATGATACAAAACCAAAAGTTAATAGGAAAGGTTTAAAACTTTGTTGAGGCTTAATACTACACATAAAAGTTAACCATTTCATAACCTTTTTCCCACATCAGTAATTGTAGGATAGTTAAAAAGTAAATGATTCAATTAAAAAACAAAAATAAATATTGTTATTGATTAAAAATATATTAAAGTTTATAGAATTATTGATTAAAATTAAACGTTTTTTGAATTATTACTTTCTTTACTACTAGCGGATGCGCCTCTAGCCTCTTTTGGCTTTGTATATGAAATGGTAGAAAAGAAAAATAGGTTAAAACCATCCTAAGACTCAAAACGAAAAACAAATTTCCTAAAACCTTCCAGGGACCTATGTAAAGTTCCCTAAAATGAAGAACCCAATCGGTTCAGTGGTTAGTGAGATCTTTCGTTACAGACAAAAGCTTACTTCTTTACATAACAGGATTGATCAAAGATCTTAAAGGTTTAGACGTGATATGAAAAAACGTGTTTATAAAGCTTTGATAAGTAGATAGGATTCCTAAGAAAAAAAGTAAAAGGATGTATGTCTGTACCGCAGGATCTCGCTAACCGATCGGGTTCTCATTAAAAGGGTAGCTTCTCATAGGTCCTGGGAAGGTATAAACTATTTTTGGGGAAGGTACAACCATCATCCCAAGAAAAATCGACCCTAGAAAAAAAAATTAACACCACACACAAATTCTTTTTTTAATTTTGATACCTAAGATTAAAATTGGAGGGAGGGGGGAACCACCCTCAAAAAGTAAAGTATCTTTAGTAATATAATTTATCTATTGGTTAAATGGTAAAATCATTCCGTAGAATATGATCTTCAATATGATACTTACCAGCATGAGGCTGTCCCAAAAATAATAAACTTATAAATTAAGATATTTTACTTAAACACACAAACAAACAGAAAACTTACTACTTTAGTATTAAAAATTTACTTATTTGTTCAGCTCTGAAAGCCTGCTGCTACCACTTTAAATTGATAGCAACAGTTAAACTTTTCAGCCCTGGGTTATATATATACTTCAATATCCTGGGAGGGAGAGAACATTGGATTGTAAATCATTATGGTTCTTAAATAGCTATAATCCAACTATGTCTTCCGCTTGCTAAAGACCTTTAGGTACTTAAAGCTTGATATGTTTTGACTAATTTTTTATCTGCATAAGGGGTTAAGATGTTCATTGTTCATATCCCTTTAGATCCCTGTCATACCTCACACCATGTCTATAATACACCTATCTTAAACCAGAACGATTTTTTTGTGATAGCAAAGATATTATAAATGGAGTTTAAACCCTATAATTTTATCCGGTTATTTTTTCTTATTCGATAAACGTTCCCGAAAATAGACTAGAACCTGAGTAGGAAAAAAAACCTTACCTATAATCAAAATCCTTAGGTCCTTTGGTATCCGAGATCTTATTAGACATTTGGGCAGAGAAACCACATATATCCAGCTTTCAAAATTAAATGAATTATGATTTAGAATATATTTATTTTTAGATGGTAATCAGAAAAAAAACCAGATAACATATGATTGAATCCCTTATTTCAAGTGAAGTTATTTTAATATGTTTTAAAGCAAATCTTTAACCTTATGAATTTAACTATTTATACCTGGCTTTCATATAAATGAAGTAAAAAAACTGCACTTTTTTACTAAATAATGTTTATTTCTTTATTAATATTGTATTCAGATTGTTCCTACACTAAATTGCTATTGGTCCATCTACTATTTGTATTTTGTACTATTTTGTATTTGTTTTAGGGTTGTTCGAGGTACAAGCTGTGATACAAGTGAAGTGAGTAGGCTTAGTAGTGCTGCTAGTAGACAGGTATATAGTTATATCTATATATAGTTCAAGGTATAATCTGTGATACAAGTGAGTAGGCTTAGTAGTGCTGCTAGTAGACAGGTATACAGGTATATCTATATATATATAGTTCCAGGTATAATATGTGATACAGTGAAGTGAGTAGGCTTAGCAGTGCTGCTAGCAGACAGGTATATAGTTATATCTATATATAGTTCAAGGTATAATCTGTGATACAAGTGAGTAGGCTTAGTAGTGCTGCTAGTAGACAGGTATAAAGTTATATCTATATATAGTTCCAGGTATAATCTGTGATACAAGTGAGTAGGCTAAGTAGTGCTGCTAGTAGACAGGTATATAGTTATATCTATATATAGTTCCAGGTATAATCTGTGATACAAGTGAGTAGGCTTAGTAGTGCTGCTAGTAGACAGGTATATAGTTATATCTATATATAGTTCCAGATATAATCTGTGATACAAGTGAGTAGGCTTAGTAGTGCTGCTAGTAGACAGGTATATAGTTATATCTATATATAGTTCCAGGTATAATCTGTGATACAAGTGAGTAGGCTTAGTAGTGCTGCTAGTAGACAGGTATATTGTTATATCTATATATAGTTCCAGGTATAATCTGTGATACAAGTGAGTAGGCTTAGTAGTGCTGCTAGTAGACAGGTATATAGTTATATCTATATATAGTTCCAGATATAATCTGTGATACAAGTGAGTAGGCTTAGTAGTGCTGCTAGTAGACAGGTATATAGTTATATCTATATATAGTTCCAGGTATAATCTGTGATACAAGTGAGTAGGCTTAGTAGTGCTGCTAGTAGACAGGTATATAATTATATCTATATATAGTTCAAGGTATAATCTGTGATACAAGTGAGTAGGCTTAGTAGTGCTGCTAGTAGACAGGTATATAGTTATATCTATAAATAGTTCCAGATATAATCTGTGATACAAGTGAGTAGGCTAAGTAGTGCTGCTAGCAGACAGGTATATAGTTATATCTATATATAGTTCCAGGTATAATCTGTGATACAAGTGAGTAGGCTTAGTAGTGCTGCTAGTAGACAGGTATATAGTTATATCTATATATAGTTCCAGGTATAATCTGTGATACAAGTGAGTAGGCTTAGTAGTGCTGCTAGTAGACAGGTATATAGTTATATCTATATATAGTTCCAGATATAATCTGTGATACAAGTGAGTAGGCTTAGTAGTGCTGCTAGTAGACAGGTATATAGTTATATCTATAAATAGTTCCAGATATAATCTGTGATACAAGTGAGTAGGCTAAGTAGTGCTGCTAGCAGACAGGTATATAGTTATATCTATATATAGTTCTAGGTATAATCTGTGATACAAGTGAGTAGGCTTAGTAATGCCGCGACCGTGGCTCAACACGTAGCGCATCCGCTCGTCGTCGGGAAGGTGTTAGGTTCGAACTAAAGACGTTAAAAATGGTTCCCACTGCTACTATGTCAGATGCGCGACGTAAATAGTTAGAGTGGGGGGAATGCCTTGGCCCAAAACAGGCGCAACTCGTTACCATGCACAGTTAGGACTTCTCAGACAAAGGTCGTGCATCACAGAGAGTTGGTTGTCTGTAATGTACTGTACCACGGGTATGAGGTGAAGGACCAAGAGTCTGGCCTTGAGTTGACAAGTTGACTGTTCAGTCCAGGTGCAACTCACCCATACGACATTAGCATTAGCAACTTGGGTTCTTTAAATATTGATTACAAGGGCGATCAAGCACAATGTAGATAAGTAAAGTATCTCTACAAAAAAAAAAAAAATATATATAGTTCAAGGTATAATCTGTGATACAAGTGAGTAGGCTTAGTAGTGCTGCTAGCAGACAGGTATATAATTATATCTATATATAGTTCAAGGTATAATCTGTGATACAAGAGAGTAGGCTTAGTAGTGCTGCTAGTAGACAGGTATAAAGTTATATCTATATATAGTTCCAGATATAATCTGTGATACAAGTGAGTAGGCTTAGTAGTGCTGCTAGTAGACAGGTATATAATTATATCTATATATAGTTCAAGGTATAATCTGTGATACAAGTGAGTAGGCTTAGTAGTGCTGCTAGTAGACAGGTATATAATTATATCTATATATAGTTCAAGGTATAATCTGTGATACAAGTGAGTAGGCTTAGTAGTGCTGCTAGTAGACAGGTATATAGTTATATCTATAAATAGTTCCAGGTATAATCTGTGATACAAGTGAGTAGGCTTAGTAGTGCTGCTAGTAGACAGGTATATAGTTATATCTATATATAGTTCCAGGTATAATCTGTGATACAAGTGAGTAGGCTTAGTAGTGCTGCTAGTAGACAGGTATATAGTTATATCTATATATAGTTCCAGGTATAATCTGTGATACAAGTGAGTAGGCTTAGTAGTGCTGCTAGCAGACAGGTATATAATTATATCTATATATAGTTCCAGGTATAATCTGTGATACAAGTGAGTAGGCTTAGTAGTGCTGCTAGTAGACAGGTATATAGTTATATCTATATATAGTTCCAGGTATAATCTGTGATACAAGTGAGTAGGCTTAGTAGTGCTGCTAGCAGACAGGTATATAATTATATCTATATATAGTTCAAGGTATAATCTGTGATACAAGTGAGTAGGCTTAGTAGTGCTGCTAGTAGACAGGTATATAGTTATATCTATATATATACAGCATGACCCTCAAAAAAGTATTTTTAAGCATCTGCAGCCCTTATTTCTCAATGAATTATTAAAAAATGCATATGTCCTTGTTCTCCATAGTATTCCACGTAAGTAGATATAAAAATATTTTTTTTACCTCCATTAACACCGGAGATTTTTAGAGCTAAAGTTTTGAAAAAGTGACTGAGAAAAAGAATTTTTTTTGTTTCTCTTATTTTTTGGATGGTTATATTATGTTTTTCTGGCAACTGAATAATGACACACAAAGAAAAACAAGTTAACTAAATATTTCTTTTTTATTCCACCAAAAAATATAAATTTTTAATGGCAAAAAAAACTACTGAATGAATTGATTATTTGCCAATTTTAGGTTATTTATTAACCCTTATTTATAGAAAAGGATTAATTATGACAGTTGCTCCGCCTACTTTTCTGACATCTCAATTATTTAATAGGGGGTAAATTAAGCTTTTTAGACTAAAAAATCATTATGTTTATTTTTATTTTCTTTATAACTTTTTTGTTATTAAAGTTAGGATTGTGAAACAAAAACAATTTTCCTGCTATATTCATAGAGATTTATTTGGTTTTTTAATCTTAAACAATTTTGCCTAATAAGTAAGTTTTTCAAAATATCATTAAACTAAAAAGACTCAAAAAATATGTGTAAAAAAATGCTTTTTACTCAAAAACTAAATTTTTTATTTCATTTTTGTATAAAGTTTCTGCTAGTAACAAAAATAAAAGGATTTCTAGCTTAATTTTGCTAAAAAAATCGTTTCATGTTAAAAGTTACTTTTTCCTCAGTCACTTTTTCAAAACTTTAGCACTAAAAATCTCCGGTGTTAATGGAGGTAAAAAAAATATTTTTATATCTACTTACGTGGAATACTATAGAGAACAAGGACATATGCATTTTTTAATAATTCATTGAGAAATAAGGGCTGCAGATGCTTAAAAATACTTTTTTGAGGGTCATGCTGTAGTTCCAGGTATAATCTGTGATACAAGTGAGTAGGCTTAGTAGTGCTGCTAGCAGACAGGTATATAATTATATCTATATATAGTTCAAGGTATAATCTGTGATACAAGAGAGTAGGCTTAGTAGTGCTGCTAGTAGACCGGTATATAGTTATATCTATAAATAGTTCCAGATATAATCTGTGATACAAGTGAGTAGGCTTAGTAGTGCTGCTAGTAGACAGGTATATAGTTATATCTATATATAGTTCCAGGTATAATCTGTGATACAAGTGAGGGGGTTTTAAAGGATGGGGGAGGGAGGGGATTATTTTAATATACTTAACAAAAATTTTGGGGTTGTGTGGACGGCAAAATATCAAATACTTTGTTAATGTCAGACCGCCTCTTAATTAAATAACTTAGTATTGGAATAAAATTAACCATAGATAAGTAAGAAATAAAAGGTTCCTTTCACAAAAAACATACATATAATACAAATATAATCATTATCATATCATTCAAAATGTATTTACTGCGTCAATGAGGGCTTAAAAAAGGGCTGGACTGATATTTATAAAATTTTCAGACCTAATTTTAGCCCTAGAAGGGGTTCAGGCTATAGTTGCACTCTACCTTAAAACGTTTTCTTAAATGAAAATTCTATATTAGTTATTTGTCGCATCGTATTATAAACAGCTTTCTGCGGATATACAATGTACAATTATAAAATTAAAACCAGTATTTTAGCCTCGAGGTGCCGCGAATACGATGCTAGACATACAGGGTGCGCCACATAAATCCGGACTTTTTTAAAACGGCCATAGCGCCAAAACTACTTGACCAATCAGGACGTTTGACCCCACTATAAAAAGCTTAGGTAATGACCTTTTTGCCCATGAAAATCTTTGGACGATGGGTGACGTGTACGCCGAGCTGGCCGAGCATATGTTCAACAAGGCAGATTCGAATTGCGCAGATAAATTACAGTGGATTTATGACTTGGGCCTACTAAATCTGACCTCAGCCCATCTGTAGGTGAGATGGACTAATGAATCTTGCTGGAGAGACTAACAGATACCTAGTGAAAACACTAGAAAAGACTAGAGCTCTCTATCCCAGTTGAATTGGCTGTAGTGCTCCGACAAAGTGGATCGTGGTAGATTTTAAGATGTCAAAAACGTCAAAAATCTTGAAAATTTCTCAGTTCTTGACTTCAGGGGCCCATATGGAACCTTGAAACTCGTTTTGGAATATGTATTGCGTTGATAACCCTATCTTAATCTTCATGCCATTTTTAAAAAGGTATAAAACGTTGTTCTAGCTTAACTGTGGCCCAAATGAGAGCCGCCGTGTCAAAGAGTAGCTTTAAAGATGGGTTAATTTGGATCCTGCTGTTACTCACTCCTTAAGGATATGTGGCATACCAGCAGCCCCGATCTTAATCCAATGTACTTTTGAGCCTGGAGCGCCATTAAAGCATGAACCAATAGACGCGCCCATACCAAGAAGACCTCTCTCACTGCTCCTATCATGGAGAACTTCGCCTGCTTGAACAGGGACATGGTGACCAGGGTCGGCGGGCGGTTCAGGGGGCGGGTAGAGGCGATGATTGAGGCTGGCGGCGATTTTATTGAATAATCTAATAGTCATATACCTAGTTTGCTTACCAGTTTTTAAAATTCCATAAAATCTTTAAAATTGACGATTTTATGTTCATTTGTTTAAAAATAAGAAAAAGTCCGGATTTATGTGGCGCACCCTGTAGTTATTTCGTATGGATAAGAACCGGTTCTAATCGGTTTCGAATGAATACGAGAAATGTATTTATGTAAATTGTGTTTATTATGAAAAAAGTTTTTACTTGTGACAACATAATATAATAATAATAATAATTTATTAATGTCTAGTAAAGAGACCAATAGTGATAAATAATGTATATAAAAAAACAAGTAAAACAACCATTGATACAAGCAATTTGTGTCATGCACTTGCTAGCTGTAGTAAAGATTAGATGATAAAATGTATGCCCAAATCAAACTGATTTTTTTTGTTGATGTAAAAGTTATTATAAATCTTTTATATATTTAAATTGTGTGTTATATATGTTAAATTATTTTTCCCCTCTTTAACAAAGGGTTAAAAACAATATAAAATTGGTAAGAAGTGATAACTTTAATCCATAGTAAAGGTATTCTCTCTTAAAATAGTTGAAAACCTGCCTCTGTAAATTATAGCCAATAGCCATATACTTTTATCTAATTATCTGCTGGAATTTGCGTAATCAAAGAACAATGTGAAAAATATAAATAAACACGAGGGAAAGAAATTGTCGTAGAGACACATAACCTAATAATAAATAAGTTATGTTGTCCCAATATAACATATTAGCCAATGAGGCAAATATTGAGAAAGTGGGAGTGTTACAACAAAATAACATATATTTTACTTTTAGCACACAGATATTTATTTAAATTTGTATAAATAACACACCGTGTTCCAGAAAAGCCAAAAAATGACAAAAAATCATAGAGAGTGTATATTTTAAAATTTTGATGAAATTTTATTTAAATAGCAATAAGTATCCATATATCTATTAATATAATGGCGAAATTTTAAATATCTCCATCCTGGCTGGCACAGATGCCAGCAAACCTGGCATGGTCATACAGGTAAAGAGCAAAAATATTTTGTTTGCCTTAAACTAAGCATTTTAAGTTACCAAATACTAAAATATCCTATACTAGTACATACCAATATCAAATTTAAGTGTTTAAGTCAATTTCAGGGTCCAGGTATGATCCTGCAGGTCCTGATCCCTCAGAAATCTTAAAACAGCTCTTGAGACCGCAATTTTTGGCCTGTAGACTTCAAATTTTAAACATAAGCTTTTCTAACAAGTATGTATGACTTACTGAAATCATATGAAAATCTGCCGCCGTTTTCCCGCCGACCGCCGCCGCCAAAATTTATATTTCTAATTTAAAGTTAACATACAGATGAGCATATTTCTTATTTATTTTCTGTGTGTATTTGTAGGGAGGGAGGGGACAATGGGCTTTTTATTATAATTGTCCCCAAATTCACCAAATAGCGTTTTCTTATTTGTAGGCATAACAATTTGCTGGACTTTTATTGAATTTTGATTGGTTGGTTTATTAGTTGAGTGTCCAAATGTTTCAATCACTAATTGTAATTTATAGAAGGGGTAATTTTGTGTATTAGCATTGGGAATGTACATTAATTTCCCGGCCATTGTTTAATCCCTAAAAATCTCTGATATGTAAGACTTTCATTTTATTTTCAATTTACTTGAAAGGAAGCATTTTCTATCTTAAACAATACAAATTCTACTTGTTTTTTTAGATAAGTATGAAAGCACCTTTGGAAAAAGGTTGCTTTATAAAAGGGTGAAGGGAGTAAATAATGCTAACGAATCAAATAAGAATATATATTTGAACTAGGAAACGACATTAAAATTTTTAAACTTCTAGCTTTAATGGGTTCAGATGTGGATATAAGTAGGGCATCCCCCCCCCCCCAATAAAAAGGTAAAATGGTTCAGATAAGAGCCTAGACATTTAGGGATAATCTTTATTTAAAACTTTTCTTTACTTTTAGTTTAAATGAATATGTGTTTTAAATAAGAAGAAAAAAAATTACTTTTATATCTTAAAAAATTGTTATTTTTTGATAGACCCAGTATCTTTAGGGCTTAAAAAAACAAACTTCGCATACTTTCGCATACACAGGGTAAAGTTCTCTGATATTATACATACATTTAATATCACCATGTAAAAGGATTTGCTTGCGCTCTTTTGCGCTTAAGAGATCTGGAACCAAACGTAAAATTTTCATTAGAAGAAAATTGTCTATTTTACAGAAATCGGGTAGGCTAAGAAAACCATCTACAATTACAACAAAAAATGGAGATTTGACTTCTTTTAAAGGCTAAACGTATAAATTATTACATACTGATTCCAAAAATATATAATACTTAAAAATAGCTTTAAAAATAAAGGGTCCACACTGATTTGAAATGTAGTTTAGTTGACCTTAAAATTAGTTGTTAACAATGATGAAAAGGAACTTAATTCCATACCTCAGGTATAATTACACATAAAAGTTTTATTTTTCATAGTAAAGAGCTAATTCTTTCGGCTTTATTTCCAAAAACTTGTGTATATTACTAAACAATTGTTTAAAAGTGTATTTTCCAAAATGTAAAAAACGATTATTTGTCACTCTCTGGAACATAGTGTAACAGGCACACTATCATCAATACAAAAATAAACAGACAAAACATACATACAATACGATAACAAGTTTAAACTTTAGTATATCTCATTAAGAAAAACACTTGAAAAATTATACAGTTGTAGGCTAGCAAGTAAAAGTACGGGGAAAAAGTCAGTAAATTAAGAAAAAAGCTAAACCAAAAGTATTTTATTGTTTTTTTTGTTAGCTATTTTCAGATTTTTTATTTGTCGCAAGAAATACATTATTATAAGATAGAAACTATGTTATTTGTTGGTTTCTAATAGTTTTTTTTAGTTGTAATTTTACAAGTTGATCACAGCCAAATCTATTATGCTATTGTTATATGTAGTACTACCAAAATTATTGGAACTTCAAAAATTATTGTCTTATTTATTAGTAAAGAACCTTCCCAATTAATTATTTATAATCTCTCTTTTTATATCTACTAACGGCTTCGTAAAAGGACCAAGGAAATCTTCAGCAAAAAAAAGGACCAAGGAAATCTTCAGCAAAAAAAATGGGTGGGGAGATTTTTTTATTTTTTGGGGGGTTGGGGGTGTCCCGGCCCCCGAGAAAATAGCCTAAAACCACCACAGGACCAGTAGGTATATTCCCTGAAGAGTAGAATCCGATCTGTTCAGTGGTTATTGAGATTTTAAGGGACAGACGGACAGACAGACGGACGGACAGACATCATTCTACTTTGTATTATAGATTTAGGAAAGATATTTATCTATCTATCTTTATCAATCTATTTTTGTGTTTAGGATAATAGTTTTAGCAGACAAGAAAGTCTGTCTAGCAGATATGATGCTTCTTTTAGCAGACAAGACAGCACTTCCTACAGGCAAGTCTTAACATTTGGACTCATTGCAGAATATAATAGAGGGAAGCTTTGCTAAGGGTCTCAATAAATCAGTCATGCGACGTCATAAAAATGAGGGATGAGATGAGAAATTAGAAAGTAAACCCATTAAAAAGAGATGGATAATCACGTCACATGGCTGAGTTTTTTAGAAACTTTGTATAGCTTCGGCTAGAGGGGGTAATTGTTTGGTAAGTAATACCCTATGACTCCCTACATTTGCAATAAAGGTTACAAAAATTTTGTTTTGTTTTGTTTATGTTTTTTTTATTGCGCTACTAATTTTCATCATGTTTTGTTCATTTTGAACTTTATCATCCGTAATATTGGTCAGCTTTCTGAACCAGTACCCAAAGTTTTAGAAATTAGCAAAAAAAATACCCAAAGATCAAGACAACCAAAAGAATGCATTTTGATTCCATTGTTCTATCACTACACATACCTAATTTCTAAACCAAAAGCATATTTAGACCAACTTGAATTCTTTAAATAACTCTTAATAATTGAATTTTGTATTTTTATATTATTTTTCAGGGGAGATATGTCAATTAGTAGACAAGACAGTACTTCATACAGGAAAATATTCATAAAACAAATAGATAGACATGTATAATGAATAATGATATGAATAAATAGACAGATGGATAAACATATAGATAAATGGATGGACAGACAGATAGATAGCTGGTAAAACAGACAAATAGATAGATATATCTCAACTAGCAAACAAGACAGTACACATACAGGGAAATATTCATATGATAAACAGACCGATGAATAATGATATGAATAAATAGATAGATAAATATTTTTGTCTAATGTTAAGATTTTCAAACTATCGGCTTTACTTACCAATTTTTATTATGAATACATGAATAGGGGCGATACTGATGGGCGCCAGAGCAGAGGAGAAAGTAGACAGAGTGGTCTTCTTAGCTGCAGGCTTGACAGTATCTCCAGGTATATATGTAGATAGATAGAGAGAGGAGAGAGTGACAGAGTGGTCTTCTTAGCTGCAGGCTTGATAGTATCTCCAGGTATATAGATAGATAGATAGTAAGAGTAGAGAAGATAGTATGCAGAGTGGTCTTCTTAGCTGCAGGCTTGATAGTATCTCCAGGTATATAGATAGATAGATAGTCAGAGTAAAGGAGAGAGTAGGCAGAGTGGTCTTCTTAGATGCAGGCTTGATAGTATCTCCAGGTATATAGATAGATAGTCAGAGTAGAGGAGAGAGTATGCAGAGTGGTCTTCTTAGCTGCAGGCTTGATAGTATCTCCAGGTATATAGATAGATAGATAGTCAGAGTAGAAGAGACAGTAGACAGAGTGGTCTTCTTAGCTGCAGGCTTGACAGTATCTCCAGGTATATAGATAGATAGTCAGAGTAGAGGAGAGAGTAGGCAGAGTGGTCATCTTAGCTGCAGTCTTGATAGTATCTCCAGGTATATAGATAGATAGATAGTCAGAGCAGAGGAAAGAGTAGGCAGAGTGGTCTTCTTAGCTGCAGGCTTGATAGTATCTCCAGGTATACAGATAGATAGATAGTCAGAGCAGAGGAAAGAGTAGGCAGAGTGGTCTTCTTAGCTGCAGGCTTGATAGTATCTCCAGGTATATAGATAGATAGATAGTCAGAGCAGATGAGAGAGTAGGCAGAGTGGTCTTCTTAGCTGCAGGCTTGATAGTATCTCCAGGTATATAGATAGATAGATAGTCAGAGCAGAGGAAAGAGTAGGCAGAGTGGTCTTCTTAGCTGCAGGCTTGATAGTATCTCCAGGTATATAGATAGATAGATAGTCAGAGCAGAGGAGAGAGTAGGCAGAGTGGTCTTCTTAGCTGCAGGCTTGATAGTATCTCCAGGTATATAGATAGATAGATAGTCAGAGCAGAGGAGAGAGTAGGCAGAGTGGTCTTCTTAGCTGCAGGCTTGATAGTATCTCCAGGTATATAGATAGATAGATAGTCAGAGCAGAGGAAAGAGTAGGCAGAGTGGTCTTCTTAGCTGCAGGCTTGATAGTATCTCCAGGTATACAGATAGATAGATATAAACTTATATTTCAATATTTTTTTATTACTATTTAAAATTTATTTAGACAAAATTCGAGTGTTATTGATGAAAGTCCATCTGTAGCTGTCAAGAATCAGGTTATTTTTTTTATTAAATTAGATACATTTCTTTATTTTTACTTACAGATCGACCTAAAAGGCCTTTAGGGACACTTAAAAAAATTAAAACTGTCTAGACGCGGGTGGAGGGTGAAAATATCGTCTCCCAAAAGCATTCCTGTAAAGAATCTTATCAGATTCCTATTTGCGAAGACTTTCATTAAAAATGAACAAAATGGTATTGTTCTAAATTTTGATAATTACAAATGATTTCGCACATTTTTGCAGAGTTGGAGAAGAGCTTCGGTGAAGGATTGGTCAAACAGAAAATCAAGTTCTTACTTCATGTCTTTTTCTGGTTCTATGTGGGATAATAGGTAGATAGATGGACAGATAGATAGGTACCAAGATAGAAAGAATGGTAGAAAAAAAAGAAAAAAATAATCAACAGAAAATCAAGTTCTTACTATATTTTTCTGGTTCTATGAGGGATAATAGGTAGATAAATAGACAGATAAATAGGTAGACATATAGATAGATAGCTTGGTACGAAGATTGTAAGGAGGCATGTAGATAGGTACCAAGATAAAAATGTAAATACTAAAAAGGTTGAAAATCAAAAAGAAATTATCAACAGAAAAAAAATATATCTTAATTTGAACTATTAAGATTATAAATTTTTAACCTTAATAATTATCTATCTATTTATCCATGAAACAAATTAGCTATCCATCTACCTTTCCATCTTTCATATTATCTATCTTTCTATCTATTTACCTAATAACTATCTATTTATCAATGCAACCAATAATTTATCCATCACACTATGTAGCTATCTATCTAGACTGGAAAGATGCCAGGCCTGGGATACCAGACTAGAACGAATGCCAGGACCGTGGTTGCCGTTACATAATATTTTACAATTCCTTAATATTTTTGATAAATATACAAACTTAATATGATAAATTTACACAAATGTATGTACATTAAAAAAATTGCCGTTTTATATTTGACTTTTGAAACTGAAAGAATTTATTTTGAATTATTTAGGTATTTCTATACAGTGTTAATTAAGTGACAGGGTGCATGAGTGTCTGTCTGTCTATTTAATCTTTTTTTTATTATTGTCAATATGTTTGTGACTTAAATTTAATGATTGTGGTTTGTATGTCCTTCCATTTAAGCAAGTATCTGGCTGTCCGTATGTACGTCTGTTCTTTTTGGCACTTAGCTTATATAAAAGCGAAGCTACTCTATAATTTACTTTGTATCTCCGTCCGTCAATCCGTCATTCCGTCCGTAACGCTATGGGGTAAATGGGAGTTTCTCAGTTGCTATTTAGCAAGACCTCTGATTTTTCTAACCAATATTTCCATCAGTATTCATATACATCTTCATATGATTTACATTTAGCGATAGCGCTACGGGTATAATTTATGTTTAAAAGGCTTACATTATGGCAACTATGATTAAACTTTAGGATCAGCTTTACGACAATCCTACTCTCATATGCGACACTCCACAGACATTCTTGATACGCTAGAGAACTCCAAACCAACTAAGTAAGTTATTCGAATAGATAGCATCAAAGATTTTACCTAACAAGGATGACAACATCCATAAAAGTAAAGCTCTGAAACGGTAGGACAAACGATTCATTACACTTGTAGAGTGTCAGAACACTGAATGATCAGAATATAAATGTATTAAAGTCAAAACTAAATTGAAAGTAAATTTGTTGAAAAACTGCTTAACCACAGGATAATGTTTAAGGACATACTTACATTTTTAGGACGTGATCATAGAAATGCTTTGCTTATTGTATTATAATTTGTTGTCTTAGGAGTCAGTATTACAAAAATCAAATCAGTCTGATTATTTTATCATAAAAAATTATTATTAAAAATCAACATGTTTAAAATGGACATACGGACATTCTGGTATCGATTATAGAGTGGCTACGCTTTCTAAATTGTACCTAACTGTTATAGGTATAATCTAAGTTTGAAATGAAAAGAGCGTTCGGATGGACCGACCCAAATTATAGAAAAGCTTCGCTTTTAAAAATACTTAATTTAAGAAAAAGATTGCATTGCCACTGTAAGCTTTAACGTAGTAAATTATGAAACACCTTTCTGATCATAATAAAAAAACATATTTATTGATTATCCTACATTATAAGGTTAGGCTAGGCAGAGCTCCGAGCTCATGCAATTATTATTGGTCATGAGAGAGAATGAGATAATCAAAATTATTTATACTTACGGAAGACGAAGAAAGTCCCTAAAAAAATCAGTATTTTACGTCATAAAAACGAGGGATTATCCATCTGTTTTCTTTCCCACTCCTCCTCTCCTCATCCCTTATTTTTATGACGTCATTGTGGGACTTTCTTCGTCTTCATACTAATAGTTTATCTTTACAGTTTTTCCACTTTCACTATATCCAGAGTTAATGTAGGTTTGACTAAAACATAGCATTTGATGGATATTAAATAATTTCCCCCCTTATTTTAGGTCGAGATTAGATTTGGTAGAAGAAAATTTATACTTAGGTAATTTTATTTTCCAGTAGCGCTTTAAAACCAATAATATCCGCTGGATTAGGACCAGTTCGCATCCATACTGAAAATCGACCCCTCTGGACTATTTTCATTAGGTGAAACGCTGCCTATAATACGATGCGATAGCTAACTATTATAGACTTCTATAGACTTCATGTTTAACGTTGTCCGTTTGTTCGAAAAATCAAGTTGCCTAAAACTTTAAATTTCTTTTTTTCACAATTTTTACATATTAAAACTGAACTGTTTGAAATTTAATGAACTTTAATTGATTTTATTTAAAAAGATGTTTAAAGGACATAAATTTAAATCTATTCCTTGGATAAATACTGTAATCCAAATAATAAATGATTTTTCAAAGTTTTAATGTAGAAACTAGAATTTAAATCTATCAATTCATACTTCCCTTTTTTAGAAGCGAAGTTAATCTATAATTCACTTTGTCTTTCTGTTCGTCGGTCAGTAACGTTATAAGGGAAAAGTGTTTTTATCAGCTGCTATTTAAGACTGCTGATTTTTCTTTTAAATATAACCCTTAAAATAAATCAACCAGTATATAACTTATTTAGTTCTTCGGTTTGTTGGGCATGACACAAATTAAATAAATATATTCTTATGCAAAGTTTGTTTATATTTTGTCTTCTCCATTTTTTTATGACCATTTGCTTATATCTCGATTTGGCTTTGCTTCTCATGGATGTTGTCATCCTTGTTTTTATTTTACGGCCATTTCTCTGCTATTTTGCATATAATCAGAATATGAATAGGTTTATACAAATAGATTTCTACATTTTTCAATGGAAAAGAAAACTCTTTAAGATAAGGATTTAGATATCTTCTATTCTGTCCTGAGAAAAAAGAAAAGTGTTCTTACGTTGAAGCTAATTAAGAGGTTTGATTCTTTGATATGAAGATAATGTAGAAGTGTCTTTTTCTCGAGTTTTAAGAAGAAACACGTCCATGTTTCTTTACAATAAAGCTTTGCTTGGGTCCAGAGAAGATTTATAAAATGTTTTGTGAAAGATACATACAACTTCCCAAGAGAAATAATCCCTAAATAATTCACTCCCCCTAGTTTTGATGATTTTTGCCGTTGCAAACTAAAGAAGAAGTCGACTTTACCCCTCCCACTTTCTAATTGAGGCCTCTAGGTGAATAGCCTCTAGTTAGTTAATATACACAGGCTATCGATTTTCACAAAACTACTCCCCTTCGCGCCAATATTTTGATTTGTTTTGTTATTTCAGTCAAATAGAAAATATGTTGCCTCACTATATCTTAATATTGGGTTGACCTACCCCTTCTGTCAGATTTCATAGAACCTGCCTTAAATCAATTTCAAGCCTCCAAAATTTAATCGTTCCTGTCGTATACGAAATATTAATGACCAGCTGCTTAATGTGTGTTTAATTTTTTTGCATAAAGTTTTATCTTAAAAATTTTGCGTATTTGTATTTTAGTATTCTCTTTATTTCGTACGGGGAAAAAACCTAACTAAAACCATCAAATATTAGAAGTGGAGCGCAAATGCTATCAAATTTTGTCACAAACGAAAATCTTTTTTATTTTATGATGTACATAAAAATGTTAGCACTTATTTTGAAAGTTTTCACTGAAAGGCCATCAAAGTTGTGTTTATACCTGTTTATACAATTATAGAAAGCAGTAAGGTTTTTGTCTGTAAAGTCCTCCATTTAAGAGAAGCTTTACATATGTCCTGCGAGGATTTTAGGCTATTATATTTTATTAGATATGTCTTTGTTTTGGCCATCAATCTGCCTATTTCTTCCCCTACTTAACAGATGATTTTGTTTATTGTTTTTCGTCCATTGTCTTATCTCTGAAGATGCACAGATATAGCTTACCAAAACAAACCTATCATTATATTAAGAGTAAGCTTTGCTACAAAAAACGATATATCAATTTGATTCTTCATATTTTATACTATGTAAAAAGTTCATATCAATACAATGGATTTATACAGATACATTTGATATCAAATTTGCAAACACATATAGGGAGGGAGAGGACATCTGGCTGTATATTACACTAGTCCTCAAAGTTTTAACATAACTTTTTCTTATTTGATGATTTAACAACTTTGGGGGCCTTTATTGATTTTTGATTGGTTTATTAGTCAATTAATAATATTCTTTAAATATTTTATTTTTTAGGAAACATGGACGCAGCTACGGATGTTTTAACTCTTCAAAGTCATTCTATTTCACATATTATAACAGTAAGATTTTCTTTTTATTAATCCATTATACCAATTCTAATTATTTAAAAAGTTTAAGTTAAGCTTTACATTGTTGCAATTTAAATTATAGACGTTGCAATTCTTCTTTATTTTAAACATTAATTGCATTTAAATGTCTTCTCAATTTTTAGTGCTTTCCCTTGGGCGAGCAATAATCCACTCCCCCTTATTAAAAATAATAAGTAGGGTGACAAAGTGTCTCAAAAATCAGCCCTTTGACGTCATAAAAATGAGGGAGATGAGAGGAAATTGAGAAGTGGGAAAGAATACCCCTAAAAATAGATGGATAGTGCCTCATATTTATGACCCCACATGGCTGATTTTTACAGACACTTTGTCCCACTACAAAATGATGATAAGAGGTAAGGGGGGATATTTCTTTCTTTATGCCTAACGTCTGTGGAATGCCGTAACGTTACCGATGCCCTAACTCTGCGTGGCTACCCTTTATTTATAACCTACATAATGTAAAACACAAAAACATCAAAATCTCGCCGCCCCCTTTTGAGGAAACCGCCCAATTTGAAATTACTAATTTTTAACGAAGTAATGGGGACTGTTCAACCAACACATACCCTACAACCCCCTCAAATTTAATTTAGGAAAGGGGAGGTGTCACAAATTCTTATATGAGTTTATAATTATCATTGTGCTTCGCACACCCCTTTGCTAAAATCTTGTGCACGCCACAGTGTGTTTTTCTAGGTATGTTTCCCCTGGGGTAAATATAAATGAAAGTTATAATACACAAATCTCTCGAGTCTTCTAAACTTAATTGAAAATTTGACACATTTTAGTACAGTTGGGACATGGCAGGGCATACAAATTTCTTTCTTTTTAGTAGCGAAGGTATATCGAGCTGCTTTCTATTTTATTTGTATTTCTTTTTTTATAACTATCTATCTAAGTCTATCTAAGTCTCTTCTGCCTGTTTATCTACTTGTCATCTTACTTAATATTACCTAGAATATAATCTCTATATAATATTATATATCTATGTATCTAGGTTGATAGTGTACCCCTCCCTAGAAAGATATGTTCATTATTACCTAGAATATAATCTTTGTATAATAATATATCTATGTATCTAGGTTGATAGTGTACCCCTCCCTAGAAAGATATGTTCATTATTACCTAGAATATAATCTCTATATAATAATATATATCTATGTATCTAGGTTGATAGTGTACCCCTCCCTAGAAAGATATGTTTATATTACCTAGAAAATAATCTCTATATAATAATATATATCTATGTATCTAGGTTGATAGTGTACCCCTCCCTAGAAAGATATGTTAATTATTACCTAGAATATAATCTTTGTATAATAATATATCTATGTATCTAGGTTGATAGTGTACCCCTCCCTAGAAAGATATGTTCATTATTACCTAGAATATAATCGCTATATAATAATATATATCTATGTATCTAGGTTGATAGTGTACCCCTCCCTAGAAAGATATGTTTATTATTACCTAGAATATAATCTTTGTATAATAATATATCTATGTATCTAGGTTGATAGTGTACCCCTCCCTAGAAAGATATGTTTATATTACCTAGAAAATAATCTCTATATAATAATATATATCTATGTATCTAGGTTGATAGTGTACCCCTCCCTAGAAAGATATGTTTATATTACCTAGAAAATAATCTCTATATAATAATATATATCTATGTATCTAGGTTGATAGTGTACCCCTCCCTAGAAAGATATGTTAATTATTACCTAGAATAAAATCTTTGTATAATAATATATCTATGTATCTAGGTTGATAGTGTACCCCTCCCTAGAAAGATATGTTCATTATTACCTAGAATATAATCGCTATATAATGATATATATTTATGTATCTAGGTTGATAGTGTACCCCTCCCTAGAAAGATATGTTCATTATTACCTAGAATAAAATCTTTATATATACAGGTAAACTTTTATAATACTACTTAAATAAAATAAGCACTTCTCTACAGTATACAAAGCTTAATTTTGTAAAAGTCGATTTAACTTTTATTTATCTGAAAAACTTAAAGCATATTAATGATGAAATGAAATAAAAAAAGAATAAGGAACCATTAAAGTGTGGTCTCTTCCTCCAAAGTGATAGGGAGAAGCCACTAGTACACTAGTAATTGTTTTATATAAAATGTATATTAAAGTAAGGTCGAACACTAATAATAAAATTAAATCTAGTATGCTTAATCTGGTATGCTTGCTCATAATATTATCTTATTAGATAACAGATATACCTAGCGAGGACCTGTTGACCCATATACCAAATGCTTTAGAGGTAATTATAAATTTAGTTATTATATTTTTGAATAGCCAAGCCAGTTATGCTACAAATGACATATGTATAATAAACATATATTATTAAATATTTTTGTGATTCTTATTAATTTTCATATCATTATTTAATTTTCTCTTTTTTATGACCACTCAACATCTTCTCTATGTTTTTTTTTATTTTGAGTATGTACTATGTAGGCATTGTTTTATTATTGCGCAAATTTACCACCTTTAACTGTATTAGAGGGTGTAGACCCATGACAAGGAGGAGTAGAGGGTTGCAAGTAGGTGGACTCCTAGGGGGGTGTATTCATCCCCCTTAATTTTGCCAGGGGGTTGAATAAGCTGCTCTTCAGCACGCCTCTGCACCATTTATAATATTTTTCTCCGGAAAATTGCCATTTAAGCAAGTTAATTTTGTTTGGGTTCTTTTTTTTGTGAGGGGTGGGGTTTCCAAGCTTACAAAAAGAAAGCCTCAAATATTGATATGATCAGCAGGTATATTCCCTGAAAAGATACCATTATTCAGCAAAGTTTTGCTTAAAAAATACGAAATATTATTAAAACGTGTTAAAATGAAAAATTATATGTTTTGTCATTTATATTGAATGAAGCATTTCTTCAAACTCCCTAAATTAAAAAAAATATATCTTAGCAAAAAAATTTACATTACATATTTTGAGAAGATTATTTGTCTTAAAACATCTCTTTTATTTCTGCTATCGGAATTGGGGACTAAAAATTATAGAGAGGCATGGGACATTGGACTGTAAATTACACTGGTACCCAAAGTTTTTTTTATTACTACGTTGGTTCAAGAAATTTTGGAACTTTTACTATAATTTGTTGGTTTCAAACTAATAATGTCACAGAAAGGATAATTTAGTTTGTATATATCTTTATCGTCCATGGTCGTATCTCTTAAAATCCCCCCAAAAATGTCCGACTTTGAGTTGGTACAACCGTAATGTAGCTGACTGCCACTCCCCTATAGATTAAAGCAATGCTACAAGATTAGGAATTCAGAAAGCAACGTTGTAATAATTAATTGTGAACCTCTTGAAGAAACATATTCAGTGTTTTATATTTGCTATTTTTATCACTTGATATTACTACAATCTATTAGTCGTAGTTTTGTTAAAATGTCCGTTTTTTTTCTATCTTTAATTTTCACTTTAATTAAGTTTGATAAATTGATATGTTTCTTTATTCATTTTAGTATTGCTTGGCAGCCCCAACTTAGCCTTAAGCTGATTTTAAAAATGGTACAATATGTTGATTTTTTTACGCTTACAGGCGGCTAACGCGCAGCTGCCGAGCCCGACATCTAATAAATGTAATAATATGTTTTTGTATTATATCCTATAATATATAAAAAAATGTCATTAGTAAAGCTACTCTATAGTTTTAAATATTCCTCTGTCTTACCGTCTGTATCCCTGTTTTAAATATTTTTGGGGAAACGTAATATTTTCGGCTCCTATTTGAAATATATAGCAAATATTTTTTGATCAGATCCTCTAAAGCAATTACTCAATAAGCATCAAGTATATAATTTATTTTGTCTGTTGGTTTGTCGATTATGCTACAAAAGACATAAATATATATTAAATTACATAAGGTTTTGTGATTTTATTGTAATTCTATATGTAGTTTATCTATCTCAAAATTTATTTAATTTTCCCTTTTAAAACTTCATGTGAAAAGAGTATTTATTCTTCCTTTTATCTATGCTATAGTTATTGTTGATGTTACACTGCTTATAACATAATTATCTTGTTTTAGTTTATAGAGACTGGGGTTAGTAACGGAGTCGTTCTTGTTCATTGTTTCTATGGGAAAAGTAGATCAGCAACAATTGTTCTGGCATATCTTATGCAGAAACATAGGTAAGTTAAGTAGATAGATATATAGATAAATAGATAGATAGATTGTCCATTGTTTCTATGAGAAAAGTAGATCAGCAACAAATGTTCTGGCATATCTTATGCAGAAACATAGGTAAGTAGGTAGATAGATAGATGGATTTATGTATTATTTGATAAATAGATTAAAATGATATAGTCTATGCATAAATAAGGATAGATGAATACATGCATAAATAGGTGGTAATGATTAATGTATAGGTATTAAGATGGATAGTTGGTTGGATTGATAGAAGATGTAGGTAGATGGGTGGATAGATAAAGATTAAGGAATTGATAAATAGATGTATGGATGAAAGGACAGATAGATAGATGGATAGATAAATAGATAAGTATATACTTAAAGATAGAATGATTGATTGATAGATAGATAGATGAATGAAAGGATTGATCATGAATAGATAGATAGATTATTAGATAGATTGCCAAATAAATAGAAAAAAATAAACACATCAGCTATTAAAATTATATAAAGTAGTAAGCTGTTTGTCTGTGAACTTGTATTAAAATGGGGGGAGGTCAACTACTTAAGTGGCCCTAGAGGCTTCTAGGGGCGTAGTCTCTAGTAACATATATAGAAAATATACAAAATTGCATAATATCAGTAAAGTCAAACAATTAAAGAACTTTCAGTAGCTCTGATTGACTTTCAGTGTTACATTTACATTAACTACTTAGTTTATAACTGATTTAGATAGATGGATGTATTAGGTAGATAAGATATATTGATAGAAAGCTATTTAGATAAGCATGATGCCTATCAGTAATAAACTTTGTTTTTTGGCTGAAGCTTAAGATCTCAATAACTACTGAAATGATAAAGTCCTTTATTTTAGGGAAGCTTAATAAAGGTCTAGGGATGATTTTAGGGTATTCTATTTTTAGATTTCAGCCTCTAGATGGTTTAAGGATATATTTATGCCTTCCTTAAAAGCAGATCCTCTAGATGCTAGGGACGCAGCCGATAGTATATGATGACAAAATAAACATAGTAGTTTAGTTTAGTTCATAAAGATAGATAAATACATCTATAATACAAAGTAGCTTGATGTCTGTCCGTCTGAAGCTTAAGATCTCGGTGACCACTGAACCGATCGGATTCTACTCTTCAGGGTATATACCTATTGGTTCTGTGGTGGTTTTAAGCTATTTTCTTTGGGGGTGGGACACCCCCAACCCCCCCCCAAAAAACCTTAAAAAAATTGGGGGGGGGGGGTATGGTTCGGGGCACCCGAAATTTTTTTTTATTTTTTTTAAAACTACCTCATGGGGCAAAGCTCCTAGAGGCTAGGGGCGAATCCGCTAAATAAAAAAAGTAAAAAGATGTGAGCATCTCATAGACTAGATATAATGGATTTATTATTACTTGGATCGTAGACCAGATTTTCATGTCCTATGATGAAGTGAACTCTGTAGCAGGCTAAAACAACGATCTCCTCAATCCCCTCCCCTCCTTTTAGATAAATGCGAGGGGATATTGCAACCTGTATTGACGACAATTTTTCTCCTGTCATAATATCCACGTATATTCTACATCTATTCTGAAGATACACTTGTTAAACTTTCCCACTTAACACTCAAAAGTTAGGTTCACGCCAGCAATCTTAAGGGATAAGACAATGGAGATATATTGATGTACTTTACCAATGATAGTAAACAATATTATTCCCTCTGTAAATTAACATTGAAAAGATTTGACAATGCTAATTTCAACCAACCAATTAAGATTGAATAAGAGTTTCTCAAGTTTTACCTCAATCCTAAGGTTTAGGTATTTGTGCCTTTTCAAATTCTTACTTTTTTACAATAAATAAAGAGATAGAAAGATATATGTACAGTTGAAAAAAAAGCTTTTCTACAATTAGGGTTAATCCGTGGTTTGATAGTCTGATTGTTGATTTATGTATTTTAGAATCATCCTTTAGATTTTAAACTTTACATGATGATTCCTGAAACTGTTGGGTACTATTTAGAACACGTAGCAAATCTTTCATACTTTGAATAAAGGTTTTGTTTTTTGTTGATATTTTGACTTAAATTTTTAAAATTTGTTAGAGAAAAAATCTATTTCACATAGAAACCGAGTTAAAAATACGGAGCTGTTTTTTTCTCATTTATCCCGAGAATGACAGATACGCCTCTAATGCAAGGTAAAAAGAAGCATCGCCAATGCAAGATAATCCTAGAAATACTGTTTAAATTTATCCTATTATATGAAGTAGTAACATTTTTTGGTCCGTAGCGAAGGATCTCGATAACCGCTGAACCGATATGGTTCTTCTTTTGAGTGAAGCTTCTTATAGATCCAGGGAAGGTTTTAAACTATTTAAACTCCACCCTCTAAATAAAAAAATACCCCCCCCAAAAAATTGTTTCTTCTTTTTCTTTTTAAATTCAAATTAAAAATTGGCCAGTCAACTTTTCCCCCTCCCACATTAACAGCTCCTACAGGCTTCTAGGGGCGAAGCCGCTAGTAAAAATTACAAAGTGTTAAGGCAAATAAAAGTGTTTTAAAAGATCAAAAGGTTTTCCTTTAAAAGTTTGAATACCCTTCTCTATGCTATTCTGTGTAGCGAAGATCTTCTTTACGTAAAGTTTTATTAATAAAATTGTAAATTATTTTTAAGAGGAGTTGACCTTATTAATCTTAAATTATAGTCAGCCATTCTTCTAATTGATTTGTATTCTATTTGAAATGATGTATTTTCCAGAATGGCTTTGAAACTGATTATTATCCACTTGATTAGAACCGGTTCTCAGCCATACTGTAAAATTATGTGTAGCATCGATTGCAGACAATTTTCTACGAATATTGAAATAAAAATTATAGAAATAATATTGTTTTTGTTAGTACAGGTCCTCGGCCCCTCGGGCCTAACAAAACTGGTTTTAATCTTCTTTTATTTTATATCCGCGAAAATATGTATATAATACGATAGATAAATAACTATTATACTTAGATTTGAAATAATCATATAATATTTCTGTAATATACAGCATGACCCTCGAAAAAGTATTTTTAAGCATCTGCAGCCCTTATTTCTCAATGAATTATGAAAAAATGCATATGTCCTTGTTCTCTATAGTATTCCACGTAAGTAGATATAAAAATATTTTTTTTACCTCCATTAACACCGGAGATTTTTAGTGCTAAAGTTTTGAAAAAGTGACTGAGGAAAAAGTAACTTTTAACATGAAACGACTTTTTTAGCAAAATTAAGCTAGAAATCCTTTTATTTTTGTTACTAGCAGAAACTTTATACAAAAATGAAATAAAAAAATTAGTTTTTGAGTAAAAAGCATTTTTTTACACATATTTTTTGAGTCTTTTTAGTTTAATGATATTTTGAAAAAAAGTTATAAAGAAAATAAAAATAAACATAATGATTTTTTAGTCTAAAAAGCTTAATTTACCCCCTATTAAATAATTGAGATGTCAGAAAAGTAGGCGGAGCAACTGTCATAATTAATCCTTTTCTATAAATAAGGGTCAATAAATAACCTAAAATTTGCAAATAATCAATTCATTCAGTAGTATTTTTTGCCCTTAAAAATTTATTTTTTTTGGTGGAATAAAAAGGAATATTTAGTTAACTTGTTTTTCTTTGTGTCTCATTATTCAGTTGCCAGAAAAACATAATATAACCATCCAAAAAATAAGAAAAACAAAAAAAATTCTTTTTCTCAGTCACTTTTTCAAAACTTTAGCACTAAAAATCTCCGGTGTTAATGGAGGTAAAAAAAATATTTTTATATCTACTTACGTGGAATACTATGGAGAACAAGGACATATGCATTTTTTAATAATTCATTGAGAAATAAGGGCTGTAGATGCTTAAAAATACTTTTTCGAGGGTCATGCTGTATATTTTGTATTTTTCAGGATAAGTTTTGAAGACGCTCTTGAAAAATTGAGGTTAGTTCATTTTTAATTTTTCATCTTTTCTTTCCAAAGCAGGGACGATTACGTTCAATTGAAGCGAAGCAGTTGGCCCAGAACCGGTCCTAATCCAGCAGATAATGATCAGCTTCGAAGCTATACTGAGGTGAATTCTTAAAAACCTTTTTTGGCTCACTGCCTCACCAATATAGTGAGACAAAATAGTGAGGCAAAATTATCCCCTATAAATTTTTAGCGAGCCTCACTGATTTGAGTGAGGCAAAAGTTTTTTAAGAATCCACCTCTGGATAGTAAATTATCCCCACTTTCAAAAACTATCGGGCTAGGCTAGCATTACCGACAGACAGACAGACATAAACACTTAGCCATAAACATTTGTAAACTATAAAATTATAATTATTGTTCATATAATTATTTTAGTTCTAACAAAAAATAGATTTTGTATTGAAAGTCACATAATTAATAAATTGCAAATCCTAATTAAAGAGTAGCCACGAAAACACTACATAAATATTTGATGACCGTTAGTCAAACATTTGCAAAGAAATGGCATTTATCAATGTCAAACATTCATTTGCAATAGATAAAAACATCAACCTATTCTGAACATTTTGATCCAGATAGTTTATTAATAGATAGTCAAATAGGCTTAGAAAGATATATGGATAGATAGATATTTATATAATTTAGTCTTCTTGTTGTATTAATTTTAAGTATTTTTCATTGACTATTTATAAAATAATTGTATTATAGATATCTATATTAATTTTAAAGTTTAAACATGAATTGTATATAATTCAAACATACCCACATAGAGTTTAAAGAGTTGATACGCTTTAAATATTATACAGGAATCATTATTCCAAGTTTTCCATCATTCGAACAATTCTAACATGAATAAATTACGTAACAAACGGACCGACCTTATTATAGAAAAGCTTTGCTTTTTATCAGCTTTAAGAACTCGATCAAACCATTATTCTATTTTAAAATCCCATTCTCATAAAAGTTCTATTTCTCCCATACAGACATAGTTAGTTTTAGAGTAGATGTGCATAGTAAGAGAAAACATTCGCATGTTTTATCGTAGACAATTTCATTTGTTGCACCAACCAATCGCCAACCCTTTCTCCCTGTGAAACTACAATAAATTTTCAATTATTTTCTTATGAAAATATTTTCTGAAAAGTAAAAACACTAGAAAATCTTTTGGATTATAATATTCAAATCTGACTGAATTAATTATAAAGGATGCGGCAGTCGCAACCGCCAAATATATATTCTATTATATAAAGTACTAGCGGCTTCGCCCCTAGCCGCTACGGGCTTTGCCCCAAGATGTGATGGGAAGTTCAACCCCAACCCATCTTTTTTGTTTTGTGTGCTATAATCTGCGTAATATTTATTTAACAATTACAAAATAGCTCACAAAATTAAAAAAAAAAAAATTTCTTTTTGGAGGGGGGTGAGTATCATTTTTTTCATTGGGGCTTCGCCCCAAGGTGTTGTTAGGGTTTTCCCATACCCCTAACTTGTTTTTTCTTTGAAAAAAGGAAAAAAATGGGGGGGGGGGATTTATCTTAAAACCACCTTAGGACCTGTAGGTATATTCCTTGAAGAGTAGATCCCATTCGTTTCAGTTGTTACAGAGATCTTGAGCTTCAGACGGACAGACAGACATCTTTCTACTTTGTATTATAGATTAAGGTTTTATGTTTGTCTGTTAACCATTGAGCTAAATTTGTTCTTTGTTTTTAGAGAATCTTCACATAGGTCATATGGTTTTAGGATATTCTATTTTATGATTTATGTCCCAAGATAAGTTTAGGCTATTTTACGCAGGAGTTTTAATAGATAAGACAATAGACGATAAACTGACGTACACACCCAACCAAATGATGATAAACAAAAATAACCCTTCTCTAGATTAAAGATTATTGGTTGAACAATTTTGACAATGGAAGTTGTTGCCAACCAAACAAGATTTTATAAAAAATGCTCAAAGTTTAGAGTCAACTAAAGAGAGCTTGTGTATATAAAACTTTGGGTACCATGTACAGTGCAATGTTCTCTCTCTCCCTCTGATTATATTATATTATAAGTGTGCGTATGGTTGAGAAAAGAACAGGGATGGAGGGATTATTGGACTGTTATTACACAAGCCCCCAAAATCTTATGATAACGTTTACAACTTAACAACTTTGAGGACTTTTATTAAATTTTTGTTGGTTGGTTCATTAGGATGAGTATCCAAACATTTCAACTGCTAATTTTAATTTTCCGAAGAGATAATTTCGTGTTTCATAATTGGGGAGGTACATCAATTTTTCAGGCATTGTCTATCTCTTTAGATCTCTGAAAAAGAATAGAGATCCCTTCTAGTTTTCCTTGTTCTGGACTTTGTTACATTTATATAGTGATATTTTTTTGCTTTTGAAAAAAGGCTGGAACATTCCATAGAGCATGTGTATTCATGCAAATTAGCCTCTAGAGCACTGATAGGTGGAAGGTAGTTTTTATTTTATTTTATTACTCTATGTCAGGTTAGGTTTGGTTATATTGAATACTGGGTAGCGCAGCAGTATCAGTGCACCATGTATAGGCCATGCAGAGGATAAGCATTGGAATAAAACTCCTACTCCTTATTTTCAATTGGTTTCAAATAAAAATAAAGTTGGGAGACAGTCAACAGGGCTCACCATACACAAAACCGAAACTAATAAATCTTTAGAACCCTTATAAATATTTTTTTCAGAGAAATATTCCTACTGCTTTATAAATAGTAAAACAACAATTTTTAGAATAATAAACAAATAAATAAAATATGCAAACAATAAATATTGGAAAGCCAATAAATATGTTGCAAATACTTATTCAATGTTTTAGAATTTGTATATTTGAATCTAGGCCTGCGCTGCATACTCATATATTTCATACATTGATACAATTCAAATACACTGCTTAATTTAGCTGTTTGTGATTCTTTCCAAAACAAAACTAGTCATCCATTTCTTCAGTCCATTTTAAAGGTATCTAAAAATACTTATACCATTTTAATTCACAAGAAGTATACAAATGCAATTTTTCACCAATGTAAATTTAAATGTAATAGCTAAAACAGGCAACATAATTATCAGGTACTTTTTCACTTTGAGTGGCCACATTTTGCTTAAATTGCAGGATTCATCTATTTATTCACCAAAGTTATAGAGAAGTTATAGTGCACTTTAAACAATACAGGCCCCTAAAATACTTTTAATGATTCGTTGGCTTAAACCTTTTAGTATTTTTCTTACCTCCAAATTATCAACCAATAAATTAAATGTACAGAAAGAGTAATTTTTTATGTACATTAACTTACCATCCATTTTCTTATACAAGAACCTTGCATCTACCAGATATCTTTTGGACTTGATATTTCTTAAAATTATTAAAAATTGTGGTTTCTCATGTCTTTTTGGCGTATTTGTATAAATGTGTGGAAACCACAAAAAGTATTTAGGACAATAAATCTTTTTCTCAGGATTTTCAATAGTTTCAACTTACAGAGTTGAGAACACACAAATTTTATTTCTTACACAACTTTCTATCTATCTATTTAGAAAAGTACTTTTATAAGAAAATCTTATGTAATTAAAACCGAATATTGAAGAAAAATAGAGAGACTTGATTCACAGCTAGCTACCAAAAACTAAATAAAACATTATAAAAAAGGTTTTTTTTTTTTTTTTTTTTTTTTTTTTTTGGGGGGGGGGGGGTTAAACACTCCTTTATCCCTCCTTTGTCTGGAGATTTTAGAACCTATCCCCCCCCAAAAAAAAATAAATAATGTTGACGATTCTATTTTATTTATTTCTTCATTTTTTTCAAATGATTCTTTGGATCATTGAGCAGGGTAAATATAGATTATACCAACTTTATATGGCACCCATTTTTACAAAAGTGACATTGCATTTGTGGTGTAGGTAGTTTTATTTTTGTTACCCTTTTTTTAAATTGTTTCCCCCATTCTATCTTGGAAAGTGCAAGAGATATCAAGACACATTTAAAAGCAAAGTTGTTCACAGTGGCGTTCAAAGAGCAAAACGGTGATATACGAAAAAAAAAGTTCAGAAATTTTGCTAGAATATTGTATGCTAGGTAGTAATGTTCATAAACAAATTCATAACGAACGCGGCATTGTCAAAGTTTTTTTATTTGTAAGTAATTGATTGAAACAAAGACGATCTAGTGATCCTTTTTAAAAACCCATCTCAGTAGTTTTGGTAGATTGACATTTAAACATTTTATTTTGGTGGAATTCCAATGGAACATTTGAGCAGAAATAAAATGTTATTTTCTTTAACTTCATATACACTCAGTATACAAACAAAGTCAAATAAAATATTTTAACAAAACAAATATTGTAACCATGGTTTATTTAATTTGGGATGGATGGAGGTAGGAGATACAAATTTTGTAAACACGTTCTCATATTCATAGGCTCAAAAATTGGCATTTGTAGTAAATCTCGATTGGTTCCTTCATATTTAAAACTTTGGTCACTTTTGTTAAAACTTGCTCAATTGAGTCAAATTAGAAGCTTCCAACTTTTCAACCAACAATTCTAATCCACAAAGTGACAAAGGGGTTATTTTTTCATCATCATTTGAGTTGTACATCAATTCAGTTTTCTTGGTTAATTAAAGTATATTGATACTATAGAGGAGGGATGATTGTCTGTTTGTACCATAAGATCACAGAGGACCATTGGGAGCTTCATTTTATTTTGGGACTTTGAATCACCCTATGCAAATTGAGCGATGGCTTGATCTAAACACAGTACACACTTATAGAGTAGGTACGCTATAACACATAAACATACTTTATTGAAATAATTTGACTATTATGCTGTGGTTAGGAATGCATTTCACTATTAATGTTCTAGATAAAATGGACTTTTTAGTGGATTTAGGGTTGTCACATCCACAATTTACAAATATAAAAAATAAAATAAAAACACTTTCAATAGTGACGAATTAATGTCCAAAAAATCAAGACGTTTTTCTGCTTATCAAATTAAAATCCTTTTGCAGAAAAATAAAATTGTATTTCTAATATAAAACATTTTAAGGTATCTATAAACCAAGTAGATGGATGTATTTATGTCCGTCCGTTATTCTATCCGTATGAAGTTTAAGCACATTATTTAAAGTACTAGCCGAGGTACGGGTAGTATAGGTTTTAGTAGACTGTCCACTTTTATTTTACTTTTTTTGGGGGGGGGGAGGGATAGGGTAGAGGAGGGAATTTCTTGGAGGGTACCATCCCCAAAAATAACTAAGAAGCTTCACTGTAAAGAAGAACCAAATTGGTCCAGGTCCAGTGGTTAGCGAAATCGTAAGCTAGAGACAGACACATAGATAGACATTCTGTTACTTTATACGCACAAGTACATTTAGGTAAATCATAGTTTTTCAACTTTGATTTGGTTTTTGGATTTATGTGAGCTCATAACATAGGATATTAGATAAATCTTAATTCAAAATGCATGCCTCTGAGTAAAGAGATAAAATATACTCTTCCGATAATGTGAATTAATTTTAGTATCAGTGGCTTTAGCTTATTGTGGTACGCATATGTAGAAATAAAGATAGACTCTTTACCCCTCAAAATTTAGCAATCTAAATTCCTTATTTCCTGGGTTAAAGCGTCAATACGTTGTTTAGAAAATGCCTTGGCCAACACATTGCTTCTTATTAAGTATATATTTAGGTTAGGTAATCAAGGGTTTAGGCAGGTTGTAACTTGCAAAGCAAATCAGGATAACGGCAGGTACTATAGTCATGTGGGGTTAATGTGTATACTTTACCAGTACCCAAACTTTTAATAAAGAATTATCTCGTTCGTTGCACTAAAAAACCTTTTTGTACTTTTATTAGATTTTGATTGGTTGGTACAAACTGCAGCTTTTAAAATTTTCATTAGTTAATTGCTACACAAGGAGAAATTTTGCTGATCATATGTGGGGTACATATTAAGTTGTCGTGAATGGTTCATAGTTAACAAGAAGTTAATGAATGAAGATTATGCTTTTAAGCTGTTTCACGTTAAAACTTCTTTGTTGTATTGTCGTAACTACTTTTTTAATAGAAAAGATAAATTTTATATTTGTGCATTTTTACCTTTGTTGACATATTGCTTCATGATAACATAAAATTTAGATAGATAGATGTAATTAATAAAATATATAGATAGATATAAATAGGTGTTATATGCTTCTTTTTGCAGTTGTTCTTGTTCAGGGGGGATTTTTTAAAAGGGATCATATCAGGGGTATTGTGTGAAGATATGGCAAAAAACCTTCCCTAGGCCATTAAAAAATAACCTGAAAAATATATTAGCCATTTACAAGTTTGAGAAAGCCAGACAAAATATAAAATACTGTTACTTTGTATATACAAATGGAAACGTAGGATACAACAATAGGACTAAACTGAACAAGGATTAGAAATTTTATAACTAGCAATGGTCTTAAATAAAGGAGCAAATTAGATGGCAGAAAAAAGTGAGCATATCTGCCAGTGTGAGGGATTGTAAGTTGTGAAGTATAGATGCTTGCTAGGTGAATCTTCATACATACTGACGGACCAAGTTAATTATATACTGGATGCTCTTATTGTTGTAAGGAATAAAAAAGCTATATATCTGAATAGTAATCGAGAAAGTAACGGTTCTTATTTAACGTAACTTACAATTTTAATTTTAGAGTAGCTCTAAAAATTAATTTATTTATTTTCAGATTATGTCGAAGTTCAGTGAACCCAAATCCAGGGTTTCGAGCACAATTAAAGCTGTGGGAGGCAATGAAGTTCACCATTGATCCTATGTTTTTGAGGTTAGTGTTTGTCCATCAAGTACCTCTAGAGGCCGCAAAGGGTACTTAAGGGTTGGGAAAGTCAACCCCACAACTTAAAAAGTAAAAAAGATTTTTTTTTTTTTGGGGGGGGGGGAACATGCCTCTTGAGAGGGTTTTGGTACTCTCCCCCAAAATAGTTATAAACCTTCATAGGACCTTGATAAGCTACATTGTAAATAAGAACCGTATCGGTTCAGCGGTTGGCAAGATTCTTCAGTACAGATAGACATACAAATAGGATATTAATTCAGCATATAGATCGATTTTCCGTCCTTATGTCTGTAATGCTTTGAATTTATTGTTTATGATAGGATTCATAAAATATTTTCATAAACTTTTGCTAGTATTGGACATAATCACTTTTTTTATTATCGAAACAATTATTCATTTTTCCGAATTTAGACTCACAATTCGCTGTAAAATGTAACAGCCAACGACACTCTTAATTCTGTCCAACTCTCGATATAATAGAGACAATAAAAGTTAGTTTTAACTCTTGTGTTAACAGTAACGTGACATTAATGAGAGAAGGATGGTGAGGGGGGATTACTTGACCACCAAACAGGCTCTTTTAACACAATAACATTTAATGCATGTAATTCCTAAAAAGATACCTATCTGTAAATTTAAATGAACGGTTGGAAATCTTGTACACCGCTAGTCTAGTGTTAATAAGAAAAGACCAACACAAAGCTCCTTAAAAATAAAATAGAAAGTAATCATTGATTTTTTGGATCATGGAAAGAAAACAAAGTCATTCCTTAATTAGGACAGAAGTCACCTTCCTAGGAAGGACATAAGTAGCTTCCCTTATGTGAGAATTTGTTAGATGAAGGGCATAACTTGTCTCCCTTAACAAAGATTTTGCAAGATGAAGGACATAAGTAGCCTCCCTTCACCACACAAAACCTAGCTTTTTGGTCCTTCACATAGCAAAATCTTGCATAAAATAGTTTATCTGTCCTTCACATAGCAAATTCTTGCAAAACATAGCATTTATGTCCTTCACATAGCAAATTCTTGCAAAACATAGCAAATTCTTGCAAATCATAGCAAATTCTTGCAAAACATAGCATTTATGTCCTTCACATAGCAAATTCTTGCAAAACATAGCAAATTCTTGCAAAACATAGCAAATTCTTGCAAAACATAGCAAATTCTTGCAAAACATAGCATTTATGTCCTTCACATAGCAAATTCTTGCAAAACATAGCAAATTCTTGCAAAACATAGCATTTATGTCCTTCACATAGCAAATTCTTGCAAAACATAGCAAATTCTTGCAAAACATAGCATTTATGTCCTTCACATAGCAAATTCTTGCAAAACATAGCAAATTCTTGCAAAACATAGCATTTATGTCCTTCACATAGCAAATTCTTGCAAAACATAGCAAATTCTTGCAAAACATAGCATTTATGTCCTTCACATAGCAAATTCTTGCAAAACATAGCAAATTCTTGCAAAACATAGCAAATTCTTGCAAAACATAGCAAATTCTTGCAAAACATAGCATTTATGTCCTTCACATAGCAAATTCTTGCAAAACATAGCAAGTTCTTGCAAAACATAGCAAATTCTTGCAAAACTTAGCATTTATGTCCTTAACATAGCATTTTGGTCCTTCACATAGCAAAATCTCACAAAACAAAGGTTTTTCTGACCTTTTTCAACCAGGAGATCAGAACTAAATCAGAACACACATAACAAGAGTTTTACATAATTTAACTCTGCATAAATTATGATAATTCATTATTATTACCCCTCCCCCCCCCCTATTTAAAATTTACCCCTGCATAAATTATGATAATTCTTTATTATTACCCCTCCCCCCCCCCTATTTAAAATTTACCCCTGCATAAATTATGATAATTTATGCTGAGTTAAATGTACTGTTTGAACTTCTATCTAACAGGATATGAGAACTGGGAGGTTGTGACACAAAAGAGGCCAGCTATGGTGCCATGTAGGAAAAGTGGCATTGCATTCTAGGGCCTAAAAGGCGTCATAGCTGGCCCCTTTTCAGTCCATCATATGACATGGGAAGGAGGTTGAGGAGCATTTTATGCAGTCTAAATTCCCAAGAATGCAATGCCACTTTTCCTACATGGCACCACCTCCCATGTCATATGATGGACACAAAAGAGGCCAGCTATGACGCCTTTTAGGAAAAGTGGCATAGCATAGTGGAATTTAGGCTGCATAAAATGCTCCTCAACCTCCTTCCCATGTCATATGATGGACTGGAAAGGGGCCAATTGAATAATTGTTAATCTGAATGTACTATGTAAACACTCTTGTTATGTGTATTCTGATTAAGTTTTCATATCCTGTTAGATAGAAGTTCAAACAGTACATTTAACTCAGCATAAATTATCATAATTTATGCAGGGGTAAATTTTAAATAGGGGGGGGGGAGGGGTAATAATAAAGAATTATCATAATTTATGCAGGGGTAAATTTTAAATAGGGGGGTGGGGAGGGGTAATAATAATGAATTATCATAATTTATGCAGAGTTAAATTATGTAAAACTCTTGTTATGTGTGTTCTGATTTAGTTCTGATCTCCTGGTAGAAAAAGGTCAGAAAAACCTATGTTTTGTGAGATTTTGCTATGTGAAGGACCAAAATGCTATGTTAAGGACAGAAATGCTAAGTTTTCCAAGAATTTGCTATGTTTTGCAAGAATTTGCTATGTGAAGGACAGAAATGCTATGTTTTGCAAGAATTTGCTATGTTTTGCAAGAATTTGCTATGTTTTGCAAGAATTTGCTATGTTTTGCAAGAATTTGCTATGTGAAGGACATAAATGCTATGTTTTGCAAGAATTTGCTATGTTTTGCAAGAATTTGCTATGTTTTGCAAGAATTTGCTATGTTTTGCAAGAATTTGCTATGTGAAGGACATAAATGCTATGTTTTGCAAGAATTTGCTATGTTTTGCAAGAATTTGCTATGTGAAGGACATAAATGCTATGTTTTGCAAGAATTTGCTATGTTTTGCAAGAATTTGCTATGTGAAGGACATAAATGCTATGTTTTGCAAGAATTTGCTATGTTTTGCAAGAATTTGCTATGTGAAGGACATAAATGCTATGTTTTGCAAGAATTTGCTATGTTTTGCAAGAATTTGCTATGTGAAGGACATAAATGCTATGTTTTGCAAGAATTTGCTATGTTTTGCAAGAATTTGCTATGTTTTGCAAGAATTTACTATGTGAAGGACATAAATGCTATGTTTTGCAAGAATTTGCTATGTGAATGACAGAAATGCTATGTTTTGTGAGGTTTTGCTCTGTGAAGGACAGAAAAGCTAAGTTTTGCAACTTGAAGGACATAAGCAGCCTTCCTAATGTAAGAATTTGTCAGACAAAGGACATAAGTCACCTCCCTTAAGTTAGATTTTGTTAGATGAAGGACATAAGTAGCCTTCCTTAGACCAATTTTCAGTGACTTCTGTCCTAATTAGGAATGACTTTGTTTTCTTTCCATGATCCGATTTTTTTTTTAATACTTTTAATTAATTTAGGTACAAGATGTACAGAATACAAGTTGTTGGGGAACGAATAAGAAAATCAAAGGATTGCATTTTAACATTTTAATATTTTAAAAAGCTGAGCTTTTCTATAATTAGGATATGATTCTTAAGACAACAATCTAAATGTTATAAGCAAAGTACTAAAAATGTAAGTATGTCCTTATGAATTATCCTGTATTTTGGTAGTTTTGCAACAATTTATTTACAATTTTGTTTAACTTATACATAAATTTATTCTGTTTTTTTTTCCGTTCTGAAACTCTAAACTAATCTATTATGGCTTCGCTTTTATGGGTGCTGTTATCGTTGTTTGGTAAAATTTAACTTTGAAGATTTTCAGTTAATTTTGCATAAACAAACTTTATATCTTAAGTTTTTCAAAGCAGATTTTAATCATACATTCAGTTGGTAACAAGATTTTCCTTTGATTCGACGGACAGATTTACAAAAAATGTCCTATTTATAAAGGAATCAGGTTTTTTTCTTGCTGCAGCTAAAGACAATGCCCAAATTGTGTCAAAAATGATCCACGTGACTAATAAAATCCCTCATTTTTATTACGTCACATGGATCATTTTTGTCGCAGCTAAAGATCTCAAAAAATGTTGGCCCTAATTGGTTGTACTTTTCAGGGAAGATATTTAAATATTTACTTATCTTTTGTGTGGTTTTATGCTATTTTTCTTACTTACCAGTCCCAAGGCTGGTTGCAAAGATAATAACATCAACAACTGTTTTACACTTTTAAAAAAATGTTTACATTTAGATTGTCAAAACTTGTAGTATTCTATAAATTTAATTGCAGCAAATAATATTTTTGACATCCTATTGTTTAGATTTACAAAATTGTAGTTTAAATTGATTGAGTTTTACGTTTTAGGGAAGCTTTACGTGTTTTTATTTTTCCAATTTAAGTTTTGAGATGATTTTAAGCAATTTGTTTTGCCCCTTTCCAATTCCGTTTTTAGTACAATACATAGCCAGGTGCTAATTGAGCAGCCGCTTGTTTTACTATACGAAATTAGAATTAGCTATGGTAATTTTATGATAAAAAAAAATTGCTTCAAAAAAGGAAACACAATTTATGAATATTGGATGTGTAAAGTTACTGCATCTTTGCACATTGTATAAAATATTCAATTTCATTCAATTTATCCAGTATCGGCAGCCGCAGCCCCGTTAACTAGCGAAGCTTTTTTATTTCAAATACATATCCTATTCTATAAAGTAGGAAGGTTTGTTTTGTCTGAAGATTAAGATTTCAATAACTACTGAACCGATTAAGTTCTCCCTTTCAGGTGATCTTCACATAACTTCATTAATGGTTTTAGGCCATTCTATTTTTCAGACTCAAGTCTTGAGGTGGTTCTAAGCTATTTTCTAGCCCGCCTCTGCCTCTCCGAATAAAGAGCTCCTAAAGGCTAGGGGCATAGCCTCTAGTTATTATATGTATAATGTAATTTTATAAACTTAAAGCTGTCAACAATTTAAAAAGCGGCTGAAAGCATCATCCGCTGAAGTTTATACAAAATTATCTGTAGATAAAAAAAATACAGCCAAGTCGCCAATATATTGACGATCTGCTGCCGTTTGCTCTGGCCACGGCTGATGATCCTTGCAATTTATTTGCTTATCAAAATTCAATATTATAAATAATACATGAATATTGAACTACATAGATTATAGAATTTGGATCAAATTTAGCTTTTATTAATAATTTGAAAAAGTAACGTTCAATACTTCGATTGATTTTTTTATATTTCCCTAATCCTAATCGATATTTTATGTACTCTAATGAAGTAATACTCCCAGTTGGCTAAAATTATGATAACCCTTACATACCCCAGTTGCAACAACCCCTCCCTTCCTATTGGATGAACGAATTGACCTAAAATAACACCCTAATTTGACCACAAATGTTCCCTTTCAATATATCCACATATTCTAAAACCATTCTTATACTGTGGTAATACGGCAAACAGACGGACGGGCAGTTTACAGAATTGCTACGCAGTGACTTATCATAACAAGCCTTCTGCACTAATCCCATTATATCACCATTTACCTCATGACCGCCGGTGACCCCGCTGTCCAGCGGTCAAACTGGCCTGCCTAAATATGGGGAGGGGCACGGACACGCAGCTATCACGCGCCCCTCACGCAATTATACAACCGGGAGGCTCTGCCTCCCCTTTTACCACAGCTACCCCCGCAGACTGTCTACCGCCGTGGGCTAAGCCCTTGTGTCCCACACCCCCTTCAAACCTAACCATTGTTATAATCTGTTGTATATATATAGTAAACATCCATTGTAAATATTATTCAGTTAAATATATAATTTCTGTATGACTAAATCCTGCTAGTTTGTTTTGGTAGAATAATTCAAGGCTAAGGCTCGTTGGACTCGAACTCGCAACCGGTGAGCTGAAACGTTCGGCTTACCACAATACAATTTGATATTTTGTATGTTTGACTTTAACAATGTGTTTGATGTAAATTTAAGAAAGAAGATCAAAATCGGCGCAAAATCACAAAAAAGTACCCATACCAGCACGGATAACCCGTCAAATTAATTTAAAATATATTTAAATATAGTCAACTAGCGGCTTCGCCCCTAGAGGCCTCTAGGACTACTTGATGGGGGGGGGGGGAGTGAAATCCCAAAACCCATCATTTTTTATGTTATTTAAAAAAAATTAGGGGGGGGGGGTGGTGCTTTTTTATAGGGCCAATTTCTCTTGGGAGGGTGGTGCCAGGTGGTACCCTCCCAGAAAATAATTATAAACCTTTTCGGAACCTATGAGAAGCTACCCTGTTAAGGAAAAACCTATCTATTCAGCAGTTAGCGAGATCTTTCGGTACAAACAAACAGACAGACAGACAGACATCGTTCTACTTTGTATAAAAGATAATCTGTCAATCTAAATGAGAATTTTGAGCAGATGAATATACAATGAACATATTTGTTTATATTTTGTATGATTCAATCCTATTATACTAGCGACAAAATATTTGTACATTTTAATTTTCCTTTACAAATCTGTATCCTTAGAAATTCAACTGTTTATAGCTATCTTATTATATTACTGTGTAACAATATAAACTACAATTTAGTATCAAAATATGTACACTATTTAAATAATGATATGATCGGAATGTTCCTTCAGTGAATTGTTATTGGTCCAAGGGATTAATGATTTGGACGTTCTAAATTATTACTTAATTATTATTTTGCCGTT